>NC_133660.1:120373821-120732571 GCF_037893015.1 Macrotis lagotis | reverse complement strand
GTTATACATGTTGTTTTCCTCAGGCAGACTGTTAGCTCATTGAGGACAGAAACTGGTTTTATTTTTGTATCTACAGTGTCAGGAGCATAGAGGAGGTTTAATAAATGCTTGTTGAATATGTTTATTTCTTAGAACTTAATTATTATTTTTTTAAATGCATTAATTAATATGAGTAACTTCATGGTATAGTGCATAGTCCAGGGTCTGGAGGCAGGAAGATTTATCTTTACGAGTTTAAATCTGACTTCAGACACTTACTAGCTGTGTGACCCTGGACAATGCACTTAATTCTGCCTTAATTTCCTCAATTTGTAAAATGAACTGGAGAAGGAAATGACAAGCTCCTACAGTATTTTTGCCAAGAAAATCCCAAATAGAATCATGAAGAGTTACATACCACTGAAAAAACAACTGAACAACAGTGAATTTATAAAGCATTTATGTTAGACATTGAGCTATGAAAACAGACAACATAAGTCTCTGCCCTCTTAGAGTTTATGCATATTGATTGGGGTCAAGAAGGTTTTGTGTGTTTGTGTGTGTGTTTATGTGTAAGAATTCACATTTATACAGATAAATGAATACAGTGTGATTTCATCAGGGAGAGACCACTAGTAACCGGGGAGGATCAGGAAATGCAGGAAACAGGCTGTGATCCAAATGAACTTTGTCATCAACAGTTCTGCTGAGCTTGATGCAATCAGAAATGTGACTCTGAAGGACAAATGTAGAAATGATGCTTTTTCAACTTGTTTATTTGTACAGTTGCATGATGTGAATTTGAGGGGCACAAGAGGTCTCCAGAAGCTTCCCTCTGTATTCCATTGCTACCCTTTCATTCTTGTTTGTTGGCATTTCATTTGGATTGATTGACAGGTCCTAATGTCAGTGATGATCAGACTTGATAATTAAGAAAATTTCTCTCTACAGTTGTACTAAAATAAATGAACATTTTCATGCTTTGATCTATGGATCTTTTTGAATCTATAGTATCTCTTTTTGTTGACTTTTCTGATCTGGAAATATATGAAGGTTCAGTGAGTTTCCTTTCCTCTCTTTAACCCATCCTCATAAATACAACTTCCTCTGCTTATTAGCAGAACACATACTTGATGTTTATTTTTTCTTCCAGAAATACTCTAATGGATCTTTGATCTTATCTCTGTGGGTATTCCCTCCAATGGGACAAATCCGAAAGCATCCATTTCTTCCCATTTTAGGTGATTCTTGTTCATGTATTCCCATAAATTCTCCACAAGGGGGCCACCCAAAGAATGTTTTGGGGTCTTCCTTGCATTTTCTTGACATTTCCAGAATAACATTGAAACCTTTAGGCTATTCCTTATATGCCATCTGAAGATCATGGGAGTATAGATTTAGAACCAGAAGTGACCCAACATGACTGAAAATAAGTTTAGTGCAGTTATATATGTATACCCTATATCAGATTATTCACTTTCAAGGAGAAGGAAATGGAGGGAGGGAAAAAATATGGAACTCAAAATCTTAGAAAAAAATGAATGTTGAAAATTTTATTTGCATGTAGCTAGAAAAATAAATAAATAAATTTATTTTTTAAAAAAAAATAAAGGAATTGGAAGTGACTTCAAATGTCCAGTCTCTTCGTTTTATAGATGAAGCAACTAGGACCTTTGAAGATTAAAAGATTTTTTCCCAAGACCTCACTGCTAATAAGTAGTAGATCTGGGTTTTGAATCTTGGCCCACTAACTACAAGTTTTACATATTTTTCTTCTTTGCCATCCTGCCACTTCTTTTTGGCTCCTAATTTTCATACCTTCTAAGAACCATTTCATTGCTTTTTTGAGTGTTCCTTGATCACAGTTTCTTAGCTCATAACAATAGAATACCAGAAGAATATTGGTATCAAAGGCTGATGGACTTTTGTTTCAGAGATAATCTTAAGGTGATTGAAAGAATGTTTTAAGATTTATAGCTATGGAAAACATTTTCAGGATGATCTCTTATGGTAATCACATATAGTGGGTTTTAACATAGGTATCACAGTTTTGGCATACAAAATAAAAAATCAGACCTTAACTTCCATGCACTTAGATCAGGACTAGGGAAGAAGGGGAAATGAATGTGTAAAATAGAGGACAATAATGGGATGTTATTGATATAGGCAAGCTTCTATTAAGCACCTACTCTGTGCCAGATATTCTGTTAGGGTCCCAGATAGAAGCACAAAAAAAGGAAACAGCCATACTCTAAAGGAGCTTGCATTCCCAATGGAAGAATTGTTCTTGTTCGCTCAGTTCAGTCATGACCAATTCTTCATGACCCCATTTGGGGTTTTCTTGATAAAGATATTAAAGTAGTTTACCATTTCCTTCTTCAGCTTGTTTTACAGATGAGGAAACTGAAGCAAACAGTATGCAATGACTTGTCTAGGGTCAAGAGTCTCAGGCCAGATTTAAACTCAGGTTTTCCCTGAACCTTGGCCCAGCATTCTCTCCATCGCATCACCTAGTTGGCCCTAATGGAGACAAGTATACACACATACCACACATACATACATACATACATATATATATATATGCATGTGTATGTATGTAAAAATTGGTGTATAATGTAAACAAGTACAAATATATGCAGCTTAAATATAAAGTGAATATAAATATATGCAAAATAGTTCAATACAGGGTAGTTGGGAAGGGGGGGATACCAGCCAGGGGTGGGGGAGGGGATCAGGACTAACTTCATACAGAAGATAGTCCCTAAGCTGCATTGTAAAAGAAGAGGGGTACTCTATAAGCAATGGAATGTAGAGGCATCTGAAAGCATTGGAAATGGATGCTGGAAAGACCTGGAATAGCATGTGTGAGGAGGAGAGCTGGATTTCAGAATGTAGGATTAGGAGTAATGACCAACAAATCTGGAAAGCTCTGTTGAGTCAGTCTTAGGGTTAAGAGGAAGCATTTTGCATGCCTGGGACCCTTGACTATGCATGGAAAGTATCTCTTTTTCCTACTTTTTGTCATTTAACTTTTAAAGGAGTAGCAGAAAATGGGAAGATCCATTTCCTCAGCATCTTCTGCTTAGGTGGGTGCCTTATTTGGAAGGGTCTTGACTAGTCAAGGAGGGTAAATAATTGCAGTGTGCATATGCTTTAGTAGAAAGAGCATTGTGCTTAAAGGTAGATGTCTCAACTCTGACCCTATCTAGCTATTGGAATCTGGACAATTCATGTAATTTCACTGAATTTATTTCCTCAACTGTAAAAAGGAGATGATACCTCACAGGCTTGTGGGGAGTGTGACTCATCTTGCTGCATTCTGAATAACTATATCTTTTGGGATCAAGTCACAACTCCCCTACAGGTCATTCCATACCCTTTTCTTTGGAGACCACTGTTATAATAACTAAAATGCTGGGTTTGGAGTCAAGGAAACCTTCAAACCCTGCTTCTGAAACTTACTGCCTTTGTGAAATGGTGGGCATCATTTAATCTCTCTTTCCCCCCCAGGCCCTTCCTTAGGATTTAACTACTAAATAGAGATGGATAATGGTGAAAAGTGTTTCTAGCTTCTTTTTCATTGAAGTGAGTTCTCCCTGGGATTTCATCATGCTAAGGAAATCACAGATCTTTCTAGCATACTTCCTTAGAGACTACAAGTTTCTTAGAATTTCCAGATATTCAAATTATCATGTTTTAGAACCTATTTTTGATCTCTGCAAAAAAATGTCTGGCTTTAGCTGTGTGGCCTTGGGCAAGCCACTTAACCCCATTTGCCTTGCAAAAATCTAAAAAAATAAAAAATAAAAAAAAAGTCTGGCTTATCAGAGGACATAATTTATCTGTACTTAGTTTCTATATTTAAATTGTTATTGTTTCTATTCCTTTGAATCATTATTATAACTTCTTTACCATTTTTCCTTCATGGCCATAGGCACCATTGTTCATCTATTGTAGTGGGAGGACATAGAACAGAAAAATTGGATAAGTAGTGGTTGAGGGATTGTGTAGTGACCCTTATGGTTTTAGTTGAATAGTAGTTGTGGTGACCATTTTTCCAATCCCTCTATCATTTGGACAAAGCATTCTCCTTTATAACATCTCATTAAATTAAAAAATACACTTAGTTTTCTTGAAATTGTGATGAATGATCTCGGTCTCCATAGAACAGTTTGAAAAACAGAATTCGTCATTATATTTTTTTTCCCTCTGGGAGGAATATTACTTCAGATGGGTATGGAAGGCCCCTGTTTGGTTCATCTTTGAGTTTCTATTTGGAAACTTAAATCCCAATCTCCAAATACATTGACCCTTGACTCTGATTATGGTATAAATGTTCCTTTTGGCAGTGTAAGGCAATTTACGCTGACTTTTGTTGATGTTGCAACCAATATGGCCCCATTCACACCATAATTGAATTGTCAAAGATGGTCATTGACCTTTGGTAGTCAAGGTCATTTTTGCAGCTGTAATATGTTGTCTGTTGGCTGCCACTGACTTGGTAATGTGTTCTCTCCATCATATTACACGATTCTCTTCAACTTAAGTGGCATTGTAATGTAATCTGACATATCTTTCTCCCATAGGCTACTTTCTTGTGTTTGCTAGAGGATTGGTCACAATATGTAATCTTTACCCATCAAAGGACACAGATCTATGTTCAGGATCATAGATTTACAACCACCATCCATTTGCCTTTGAGAAGAGGAAATTGAGACCCCCCCAGTTAAGTGACTTATCTAGGGTCATACAGGGAATAAATACAAGAGTTTAATAAGATGCTTTTTTGTTTTCCTTTGGAAAATTTTTACTTTCTTTTCATTTCCTTAATTTCCCAAGTTGTAATTTATGATTCATCAAGGACCTTCTTTTTCTCCTTGAAATTTCCCTAGAATATGTTCTCTTTCAGTTGAGTGTCTGTCTCAATAATGAGGGGTTATGCTTTGTATAATAAACATATAAATGCAATTTTAAAAAATGATTTTTTTTAAAAACAGAAGAAAAGTCATGAAATTCATCTCTTAGACCAGATTTCAGATAAAAGAAATTTCATTTCCAGGTGAAATAATTTTCTTTTGCGTGTAGTTGTCTTTAATCTGTTAGCCATTTACCTTCATTTTGTCTCTCCTGTTTTGAAAGGTGAGATGAAATGAAATGACGTGGGTTTCTCCCCATACTCCAGCCTAATCCTACTGTCATTGCTAGTGGGGCTGGGAATTGGGGTAAGTGGGACAGTGGGACCTTTTCCTTGCACTTGATAATTATAATCTGCTTCCCAGTATACCTCCCACTGCTGAGAAACATAATTAGCTTTCTCTCCTTAATGGGCAGTGACAGTTCTAATTTCTTTCCTCTTTTTCCCCTTCTAATATAAGCCAATGAGAATGTTTTTCTCTGACTGAAGAATTGAATCCATTATCAAATTGTAAGTTTTCTGCATGAACTCCCAGGCTTCCATTGACTGCCCTGTGGGTGACAAAAGGAGTTTCCTTAGTCTTGTAGGATTGAATTAGGAAAGAATAAAACACTTATGCCTGATACATTGTCCCTAAAATGTTGTTATATTCTCTTTAATTTATTTTTATTCAGTGAATACGTATTTGATGGAGTCAGAAGGATTTATCTACCTAAATTCAAATCTGACTTCAGATATTTACTGGCTGGGTGACCCTGGGCAAGTCATTTAAGCCTGTTTGCCTCACTTCTCTCATATGTCAACTGAGCTGGAGAAGGAAAACGCAAACCATTCTAGTATCTTTGCCAAGAGAATCCCAAAACAGTCTGAACAACAACAATATACAGGTGACATGCTAAGGACTGGGAGCTCCTGCCTTCAAGGAACCTTTATGTAAGTAGGGTGAAATAATCTGAATACAAATGAATAAATAGATTCTATATACAAATGAAAAAAAAAGAAAGGGACATTAACAAGTAGGGGGGAGCAAAGTTAGAAAGCCATTTATAGAAGGGAGCACATGAGCTGAGCCTTAAGGAAAGAAGGGATTCTAAAGGGATTGGGTGGGAAGCATTGTTGGCAGCACAAGTACATGAGCCGGAGATTGAATGTGTGGTGAGAAACATAAGAAGAGCACTGTAGGAAGGAAAGCAAGTAGATAGGATGGCTGAACGAAATGAAGTGAGCAGCGGATGACAAAGAGCTTTAAGTATTGGAAGATTATTGAGAGAGGAAGGGCTAGCAGTTGTTGGAAGATGGATTAGGAAATGAGAGGGATTAGAAAGAGGGAGATCAGTTAGGAAGTTGATGAAAGAGTTGGGGCAAGAGTGCCTATTGTTTGTTTTAGAGAATGATAACTTGAACTCGAGTGTGTCATTGTGAATGGAGGAAAAGGGGTGGATGGGAAATATATTGTAGAAAAAGAATGGACAAGATTTGGCAGGTGATTGTATATGTGGGGCAAAGGAATAAGTGTTTATTAAGTGCCTACTATGTGACCAGCACTGGCAGACTTATTGCATCCATAAGCTGGAGAAGAAATGGCAAACCATTCGGTTCACCATTTCTTCTCCAGCTTATTTTACAGATGAGAAAACTGTGGCAGAGTTAAGTAATTTAGCCAGGATCACCCAGATACTAAGTGTCTGAGGCCAGATTTGAACTCATAAAGATGAGTCTGTGATTCCAAATTCATTGAGCAATCCATTATATCAGCTAGCCACCCAGGCACTGTGATAAGTGCTTTAGAAATAGTTCATTTGATCCTCACACAACCTTGTGAAGTTGATGCTATTTTTAATCCCTATTTTTCAATTGAGGAAAGTGAGGCAGACAGATAATAACTTATCCAGGGTCACAAAGTGAATAAGTATATGGATCTGGATATGAACTTATGTCTTCTTGACTCCAAACCCAGTGTTCTATCCACCACATCATAGAGCTTTGAGTTTTCCATTTCTTTTGATCTTTGTAATTTTATTTCTTCACACTTAGTAGTTTCTTAATCAATATTTATTGACCATTCATTTAATTCATGGGAAGAGGGTATATATTTAACAACCAACCTGGAATCTTAGGTGTGATCCAGTTCTTCCATAGTTTAAGTGCTTAATAAAGTTTTCTAGAATTAAATTGATTTCTCATCAATCTTATGAAAAAAGCAATGAAAATATTGCTATCCCCATTTTACAGATGACAAAATTAAGTCTAAAAGAGATTGAGTAACTTGTCCAAAATTGTACTGAGAGATTATAGTTGTGGGATGCTTCCTAGGCCTGCTGACTCCAGAAGAAGAGTCCATCTGCTGTTCTTTCTGTTTGATGCCGTCTTGTCTTCAACATTCATAAGATGTTGAAACCCAAAGGCTCCTAATGATGATAGTTGAATGGATAGGACCATCTTGATTTTGAATCCCAGCTTTCCCACTCTGCCCCTGTGTAATTTATTATTGGATTGTTAATTATTAATAGCTGTGTGACTGGGCAAGTTATTAAACTTCTTCTGGTCTCAGTTTGCTATAAGGAGATGAGTATTAATAACATTTCAGTCCCTTCCATCTCTAGCAAGAGGAGATAACATATACAGGAATTTGCAAGAGATACTACAAGAGAATTGGTGGAGGCCAGAGAAAGGACAGAATGAAGCAATTTTATGAAATAGGGGAAGTCAGGTCAGTGGTTATGTGACCTTGAGCAAGTCACTTCATGTGTAAAAAGAGGTCTAAATCTATAATGCTGCAGTGTACCAACCATTGAGGCTGGACTTGGAGAGGGGGAAAGTATATAAAACACCTTGTTGTGAGCTAGGGCAGATGTTTTTCAGGAATGAGGTCCTGGGTTGAGGTCCTGGGCCAGACTCCATAGTAACCATTTTTTTTTTACATTTCCAGAAGCTGAACTGACCCGTATATATGCCTGCTGTTGAAGCAGTCAAAAAGGCATCATCACCCTTAATAGGTGTCTGTGTAATATATCAATAGAACTGATGGTCGGTGTTCTAGAATCATAGACCTAGAGCCAGAAAGAGCCTTAAAAATCTCTATATATGTGAGGAAACTGAGGCAGAAGCACATGACGTGACATACCCATGGGGACATAATGGTGCCTTGATTTCCCCTATTTCACAAAATTGAATTATTTTTAAGTCAAGAAATCCCTAAGTGTTCTAAATGAAATGTTTGTTTGCTTTACAACAGTTTAATTTTTTTAAAGGACTAAACATCAGAAATGGAAATTAGGGGTGGCTAGGTGGTGTAGTGGATAAAGCACCAGCCCTGGAGTCGGGAGTACCTGGGTTCAAATCTGTTCTCAGACACTTAACTCTCAGACACTAGCTGTGTGGTCTTGGGCAAGCCACTTAACCCCATTTGCCTTACAAACAACCCTAAAAAAATGGAAATTAAATGATTTTTGTCACTTTTTAAAAATACCTATGGGTTTTAATATAATCCTAGATTCTGTTCTTGTCTTCAATCTCTCTTAATTCCTACATGGCAGGAAGAAAACAGCATTGTGTTCACTTAGAAAGTATGTTGGGAACCATCTTTTACTTGGTCTGTCTGCATAAATATATGTGCTTCTACAGATGGCATTTTCACTTGGTGGCTTCTGATGACTAAGGTTTGGCAGGAGGAGACATCCTCCTAATAGAACATGATTTAAGATGTCGAATGACAATTTGTGTTGTATCAGTGATAACTCCATGGGGAGGGAGAGAGGGTGGGGAATGTGGAGTGGGAGTTAGGGTATCTCATTTTTAAAGCGTCCAGGGATTTCTGCTCTCCATGGGTTCCAGTTGGTCTCTGATGGGCTTCTCCTTCACTGAAATGAGACAGTGACTTAGAAGGTCCTGGCCTTCATGTTCATTGCTTGTGCTGGGTCATCCCCTGCAGACAGGGAAGGCAGTATCTTAAAATTAATGGGGACCGGCTCCCATCCCGCTGAAACCCAGGAGCTGCTCTTGGAAGGAGCAGCATCTGGCTAGATTCTGTCTGACTCATACTTGAGGTTAGTGCTGCTCTGCCTCAAAAACCCATTGGGTTTTGCTGCATCTGGCCAAGCCATCCCGAGTGACCTCTGATGAACAGCTGTACTGCAGGTGAATGTAGAGATTGTGTATGCCAACGGCCCTGTTTCCTGGGGGAGGGGAAGGAGAGACCTGAGAAAGTGCTATTTGTGGCCTGTTCCTCTTTGGTGAGGGAAGGAATTAAAAAAAAAGACCACTGGTTAAAGCTGAGCTGTCATAAAACAGAGGAAGATAGAGTTCCTTTGTTCCCCTTTGGGTGGACCTGATTCAAAAAGGAAAATAAACCCGAAGGAATCCTAGCAGTGGTCAATCAGTGGGTTCTGGTTCATTTGCTTGAAAATTGGTTCTTTTGTTGGCGAGTTGAATTACACCAATTAGCTAAAGCTTCTTGTGGTGAAGAGCTGTGGAAAAAGTGACTGTGACTTGGAGAATATACTCTTATTTCTGCCTGTCCTATTTCTGATGTCCTAAGATGAATTTCAGCCCTTTCCAAGGGTGACTTCTATGGATAACGTTCATTCCATTCATGGAGTCTAGTTTTCTCCTGAATCCTATTCATTTAAAAAAAAAACAAACCTCAAGTGATATTTATGGTGTTTCCATTCAAAATCTTCCTTCTTTCTGCTAATCACCATCACTCTTCAGAGCTGAGTTCATCTCCCCCCCAAAGTTCCTCCTAAGCCCCTCCCCCTGAGTCTTGTATGCTTTGTAGTATAGAAATTAATTGGCATATGCTTCATATTTCTTATGTATATTTTCTATTGAATCTAAGCTCCTTCAGGGTAGGGACTGTTTTAGTTTATCTTTGTATCCTTGACACTCAACCCTCTCCCTAACAAATTGTGGATGCTTAATAAAATGATTATTGGATTCAGTTGGGTACATTCACCTTGTCCCCACTACCTCATCATCTCCATGTTGACTCTTTTGTCTTTATTTCCCTTTTTTGGAACCAGAATTGTAATTCTATTTGATATGGAGAACTTTTAATAATGCAGTTTTCCCCTGTTGTATAACAGCAACAACAATTTAATAATAATGATGATGATGATGATGATGATAATGATAAAAATAAATAGGATTTATATAATGCCTTCTTATGCAACAGGTATTGTGCTTCACAAAAATGATCTCATTTAATTCTCATTAGTAATTGCCCAAGGTTAAACAGTCAGTAAATTTCTCAGACAGATCAGCAATCTCTCCATTCTATCCCTTAATGAATGGCTGGAACAATGAAAAGTTAATTTTTTTCTTTTTTCCTTTTTCCCTTTTTTTCTTTTTTAGTTTTTGCAAGGCAGTGGGGTTAAGTGACTTGCCCAAGGTCATGCAACTAGATAATTAGTATCTGAGACCAAATTTGAACTCAGGACCTTCTGACTCCAGGGCTGGTAGTCTATCCACTGCACCACCTAGCTTCCCCAAGTGAAAGGTTAATTGACCTGCCCAGGATCACACAGCCAATATGGCAGAATTGGAATCAGATTCCTTACATGACTGAAGCTATATCTCTATCAATCAATTCTAACTTGACCCACAAAAAACTCTCTCCCTACTCTAATCATAAATCAGCTTGAACTAGTTGATGAGCTAAATATTAAATTTTCAGTATGAATTTTTAAAAATTTCTTTCTCATGGGTTCCTCCCCTTAGTTCTAAGTCCTCTTTCAAAATATGACTAATATTGAATTATGTTAAATAAATTGCACATGTACAGCTTTTACCAGATTGTTCACTCCCATGGGGAAGGGGAGGGAAGGTGGTAGAAAAATGGGAAACTTATAAACTTGCAAATGGATGAATGTTGAAAACTACCTTTTCATGTTATCAGAAAAAAAGGTCAAAATATTTTTTTCAGTGTGAACATGGAGTTTGAAACAAGGGTTTGATTTGTCGTCTTGTTCATTGTCTAGATTAAAAAAACATGGAGAAAGTGTTAATGAAGATTAAACTTAAAAGTGATTTGCAAGCAAATACTTTTGGCGGTTAGGGAGTCAGTTGTTAAACATTTCCCATCACACCTCTGCCTGAATTTTACTAGTCTTCATTTAATTGTTTATCTATTATTAGTTCTACTGTGTTTAAATGTCTGTCAGTGTTGAGTTAAGTCTTTTGTCATTTCACTAGTGGTTACTCTGGGAGGATCTGAGAGGGATTGGGAAAGTACAGAATTTTAGGCCAATGCTACTTTGAACCAGGACACGAGTCTGAATGGGAATCTCTTGTATTCCTGTGGAAACTTGAACATCTTAGGTTCTAACTTCAATTAGTGTTCAGTATTTTAATTCTTTATCTCACCAGTGATGTTTTTGATTTCATATTTGATTTTTTGTGTTCAGAGGCCTTGTTATTCATGGATTTCGTGTATGCTCTGTAACCATATCCCCAATTTCCTGCCACAAAGTTCCTTTTCTCCAAGTAGGACACTGACTTTCTGTCCAATCACAGACAAGACTGGAAATTCAATAGGTCTAGTAACTTTTTAGGGGTAAATTAATTAAATGTTTGACCAATTATAGCCCATGAATGATTTTGTAAATATCTAAATGGTCCTTGGCAGGAAAAACATTCCTCACCCCTACTCTGTATCCTTCACCTGGTGACCCCTGCCAGAAAGACCACAGAAATTCTTTTCTACCATGACCTTTTAGGTCCATTCCCATTTCCTAATGGTTTTCCTGAGAGACAGGTACCCAGGTGCAGAAATCTAAAGATTTCTGGATCTTGCCATTGTCCCCATGGTGACCTTTTAGGATTTTTTTTTTTTTTTGCTAAGCATCAAGAATTCAAAGAAAGGCAAAAGATAGTCCTAAAGAGCTCACAGTCTAATGGATTATATGTTCTACTTGTTTCTTGAGAGCAGAAGCAGTTTTCTAAGTTATCTAGTAAGCTGTATCCCTCATATTTAGGACTATTCACAAAGTAAATGCTTTTTTTAATTTAGAGACAAAATAGTTGCCATAAAAACATAGAAGGGAAAGCAGCTGATTCATTTGCTTTCGATCCTCTGAGTTTTTCACTCAAACCCCCAATGTATATAAATAATCCTAAACATCTTTAATAAAATTATCCTCTTTGAGCATATGCATCATGAAAATATTTTTCATCTGGGGCTAAGCTGTCCTTCCTAGTCATTGTAGTAGTCTAAACTTTTCTAACATTCTTTCTTAGTGTTCGCTGTTTTATTTGTATTTTGGAACTTTTAATGATTGAGAGATGGAGTGAGGGTCTAAGATGACAACCATGAACATGAGGTGGGGTACAGTTTCTTAATGTGATTTTTAATGTGTGCAAATGTATTTTGTGGGAGTAGCTTGGACAGCTGTCAGGCAATGAGGAAATGAAGGTCCAGCCACAGGAATGCTTCTCTGCCCTCTATTGTCCATGAGGTTTTCATTGGCTCATAGCTGTTGCCTTCTTATGGATTGGGGGCATCGTTGTGGCCACTGTCAAGACCACACAGATTCCATTTGATTGGATTTTGATTGGTATTTTATTTTACAAGAGAATACTTCTTCCTTTGTACATTTCACATGGTTTATTTTAGGGATCTTTGGTTTCAAAAACAACCACCACTGTTTAAGACAGGAGATAGTCACAGCCTGAATTATAAGTCACAGCCTGAATTATAAATGTAATTTTAAGATGAAGTTTGATTGACTAATCAAGTAATGCTGTCTGATTGTTAGTGGTGTGCCTTTTTTAAAATAACATTTCTTTAAATTCTCATCTCCTTTTTCTTTCTTCTAGCTGACAATTCTAGCCCTCCCAAAGAGGACACCCCAACGGGCAGCCTTGACTCACTTTCATCACACTCTCCTCCACCTGTCATTTTGAGTAGTTCCCCTGGACCAGAAAAAAACCACCTTCTTACAGATGGTGGAGAACTGGTGGACTGGACATCCAACCAGTAAGTAATCATTTCTCTCTTCGGTGATATGAGTCAAAATTTGTTTGTTAAATTCTTTAAATCAAGGAATAAAGAAAAGGTTATATATGTTCAAACATATTTGTACAAACAAAAGCTCTTTTGGAGGCAACAAAGAAATAAAAACCTAAGAGGTGCCCAAGAGTTGGGGAATGACTAAGTTTTGATATGAGTACATTGCAGTATCATTGTATTGTAAAATATGATAAAGGGAACAGTTTCAGATAAATTTGGCAAGCCTTGTATGGATTGTAGAAGAGTGAAGTGAGAGAACAGTTTATAATATGATAGCAACATTGTAAAAATGAACAGTTTTACAAGACCTTAGAACTCTGATCAGTGAGATAATCAACCATGATTCTAGAGGATCTAGAAAAATGTTACCCACTGCTTGACAGAGGTAATGAACCCAAGATGCCAAATGAGATTCATTAACATGGGCATTTATTTGACATGACTATGCCTGTTTGTTACAAGGGGTTTTTTCCTTTTAGTAAATTGGAAAGAAAATAAATGCTTGTTAATTGAAAAAATATAAAAAAAAACAGTCAAAATTTTAGTTATCAGACTGAAGATGATTTCATTCAGTTTGTTTTTTAACTTTCACTGTTACCAATTGTCCTCTCCAACAAGGGAGGGAAATCAACAAAGGGTTTCTTGGATGGCTTTCCCAATATCCTTGGGGAGAAAAGGGATCCAAGTCTGTATGAGGTTTGAGTGTGCTTGAGAGATTCAGATCATAAGAGAAAAACTTTTGTCCCAGTCTGCTTGAGATGTTCTCTCATCATATGGACAAGCTAACTATGAAAGAAGGATACGTGTTTGTGACTGAACTGATTTTAAGACATTCATCTTGGAGCGCTTTGTAGCCTGAATTCCATCAACCCCTGTTAAATATCAGGGGATACATGAATTTCACTAGTATTCAACTGAAATTTATCATTTTCTTTAATTATTTAAATGGATTATTCTTAGAAGGGGTCCTCAGACTTCACCAAGACTGCCAAAATGCATCATAACACAAAAAATGATAATTGCATGTGCTTTTGATTATTGGTATTTTTAGTGATTGCTGGCTTCTCCCCCATTTAATCTCTTGTTATAATAGATAATTGAGAATTGGCTGTTGAAATATCTGATTTACTTTTCTACAGCTTGGCTCACTTTTGAGACCGGACACACCAGTGAGCTTAGCTGAGTGAGTACTGTGCAGAGTGTCTGGCTATTTAGGGGAATTATATTTGCCTAATGGTTTCTGACCTAGTAGACTGGTGTTCTTCCCCCCCACCCCTTCTTTTAAACTGCTCTTAGAGAAGACCAAAGGGGATCCTGGAAGGTCAACACTAAAGGCCTCATAATATAGGGCTTTCCCTGATCTGTCAGAGTTATTCTCTCCTTAGCTATGGAAAATGAACATGTATCTTATTTTTCTCGAACTTGACTTTTTTCTCAGATGCTTGCTAAATTCACATATGATCATAATATCATGAATTAAATATGTGAAAAGGTGGTGAAAATTTGGTAGGTGGGGTCATCTATTTACCCATTCTATTAGCAAGTACCTTTGACTTCTAGTTAACACTGGAAGAGCTAGAATTTAAGAAAATCTCAAAAGACCATGCGGTGTCAGTTGATGCAGTGCATCTTTAAGAAATCTCTAAACCCTTGATTTTACCATCACTTGGCAAGTGTTACTCTCATGTCATCAGATTCCAGATTTTATCCATTATTATTCCATCTTTCCTTAAGCCTCACTTTTCTTAAACCCATTCTTTATTCTTCACAGGACTCTATTTCCTCCATCTCTTAGTGTTTTTCCAAGCCATATTTCCATCTTTAACTTTGCTATCTTCCCTTTCTATCTCTTGACTTGATTCTGTTGCGTACTCTCAGGTCTCTTGCAATCCTCTCCAGTAGTTTGGTCTTGCCTCTCCAAACCCCAAACTTGTTTAACTCCTATCTTCTACCTCCTACATATGTGTATTTGGTATTAAAAGAAGTCCTACAACTATAGTGACCAGGGCTGATACAGTCTTAAGTTATCCACTCCCAACTGGCTCCTAATACCCCAAGTCAATTCATTTACTCTTTCCTGACTTACTCTTTACAACATTCTCCACAACAGATATTTTTAAACTTTTTCTTTTTTTTTTCTTGTCTCTCATATAGCCTCCTAGGAACTTACCATATACTTTACTGAGAAAAGACAGACCATACCTAGCAAATCTCTATTCTTTTTTTTTTTTAGGTTTTTTTTTTTACAAGGCAAATGGGGTTAAGTGGCTTGCCCAAGGCCACACAGCTAGGTAATTATTAAGTGTCTGAGACTGGATTTGAACCCAGGTACTCCTGACTCCAGGGCCGGTGCTTTATCCACTACACCATCTAGCCGCCCCCAAGTTTCTATTCTTCCTAACTCTACATGTCAAAGTTCCCTTTCCTGCTGCCTACAAACAGGCTTACAGACTTCCCCATCCTAAAATATGCTTCACATTGCCCAACCTTCTTTTCCAGATACCATTTTCTTATCTCTTTTCCTTTTCACAGTAGCTACATGTATTTTCTCTGCTTCTTCTCTGGCAGTCTGAATTCTGACCTCATTACTCAATTGAAATTGCTCTCTCCCCAGTTACTAGCTAGCAGTCTCTTCATTCTGATGACTTTTCCTCAATTTTCATACTTTCTGACATTTCTACAGTGTTTTTTCCTCCTAAGAACTATTCTTTTTCTGTGCTTTTCTGATATTGAACTTTGTTCTTCTCTCATTGCCTCCTCCATTTCTTGTAATGAGTCTTCCTTAAAGCTCTGGTCCGAGCTTCTTTCTCTACCTGCTTTCCAGGATTTTATGTTAACTGACACCTCCCACTGTTCAATTATCAACAATATACTGATGGTTCCAAGAAGTTTCTATCCAGCTGTAGTGTGTGTCTGTCTGTCTGTCTGTCTGTCTGTCTCTCTCTCCTGGGTGAGATCTCTATCCCTGTTATCACCAACTGTCTGCTGGTACTTTTGGAAGTAGAATTCCCATAGACACCTCAAATTCAGCTTCTCCAAAATGAAACTCACTGTCCTTCCTCCTAAGTCTACCTTCTTTTCCAACTTCTCTATTTTTATCAGGCACCTCTTTAGCCATTGTTCTAGTTACCAAGACTTTTAATTCATCTTAAGTTTCTCATTAACTCTCATTTCCTACTGTATTTGGTTGGGTGCCAAGGCTTTTTGATTCTCCATACATCTATCCCATACCTGTTAAAAATAGGGAAATTAGAAAAGAAGGTAGACTTAGGGGAAGGACAATGGATTTCATTTTTGGATAAATTGAGTTTGAGATATCTATGTCTGTCTTTTTGTTATTGTTGCTTTTTTATAATATGGTCAGTTATGTTAATAATTTTTCTAATATTGAACTAATCTTTCATTTCTGGTATAAATTAATCTTAGTTATAGTTGACCTGTAGATGAAAAAAAACCTAACTCTAAGACTAATTTTGGATCTAAAGAAATTAATTAAACCATTCTGATAATTATTTTTACTCAAGATTGTTCTTAGATTTAGAGCTGGAAAGGGATTTGAAAGGTCATCTAGCCAACCTCTTTTATATTTCTGATAAGGAAATGAAGGTACCAAGAAATTTCATCTCTCATTCAACCATGTGTGGGTAGAAATTGTCAGCATATTAATTGACTCCATTTATCCAGTGAATTTATATTCTCCTTGTGGTGATTTTTCTATTTGGTGAAGTGGATGGCCACCTATCAATGCCTTGACATCCTATAAGACTCTTACCTATGAGTCTCCCAGGGAACCTCCACAGGGAGTTCTACCAGTGTGTGGGGGACCTTCTTTGTATTCCCTCTATTTTGCCTCTGTCTCAGTGGGACCCCAAATCTCATCATCAGTTAGACCCCACTTTTGTTATATACATTCATGTATATTATACATATGGAGTGTCATCAACTAAAATTACACATATACTGTACAAGTAGGTTACACATGATTCATTTAAAACTATGTTTGCTATTCTTATTTTGTTTTAATCTATCACAGAGATTGTTAGAGTTAGACAGTTAAGTAGTATAGTGGATAGCATGTTTCACTTGGAACCAGGAAGGCTTGAAATTGAATTTTATCTCAGATTTTAAGAAAATTTTTTAAATTAAATTTTCAGCACCAAATTCTTATCTTCTGTCTATCTCTCTGTCTTCCTCTGTTTCTATCTCTCTATCTCCCACCCTCTTTCTTTCTAACCCTTTTTTCCCCGTCATTCATTGAGAAGGAAAGAAATGTGATGCCCATATGAAGTCAGGTGAAACATCTCCATATTAAACATGTTAAAAAAAAAAAGCAAGAAAAAGAAGGAGGAAACATAATATGCTTCAATCTCCATTCAAGAATCCCATCTTCCTCAGGCACTGAATAGCTGTGTGACTCTGGGAAAGTCACTTAAATCTCTTAGCCCCAGTTTCCTTATATAGAATGAGAATAATAAAAGTTCCTGGTTCTTAGGGATTTTGTGAAGCTCAAATGAAATACTATAAACCCCTTTTAAACCTTAAATCACTATATCAATAGTAACTAATTATTATTACTTCTTAGATTAGAAATTAAGTGCAGTAGTACCTATTTAAAAGGGAGCTAGGTACAAGCATTTTCATTGTGGGGTGCAATTTAACCAAGATTGACTTTGGATATGAAGACAGTATTGTTAGTTTTCTTTTGTTTGTTTGTTTTGTTTTTCTTCCCCTGCTGTTGGTCAACGGAGAACACTTTTTTTAAGTGACCTTTCCTCTTCAGGATTTTCAACAGAAAGTGACAACAGCTGTAATATCGCCAGAGCTTAGTTCACAAAATGTTCACGCCTGAAACAGAGAGAGCTCGATAGTTTTTGGTCATAAATCAAACTCTAAGTGAATTCCCTGGCTTCCTCTTCACTCACATCTTAAAACGTCATGGAAAACTCTGCAACCTTGAGAGGCTGCAAGGAGATGGGAGGGGCCAAGGAGAGGAAAGGTGGATGGAACTGATTCAGACAAGAAAGATTTCATGTGCTCTTTGGACATTTTCCCACTATGACAATTTGATTGCTTTTTGTACTTTGGACATAATTCATCTGAGTCCCTCCCATGTGTCTATGCTATTTCTTTGTGTTCTGAAGAATTAGATTTAAGTATGTTAGAATTTAGGGCAACTTAGGTAGTACCATAGGTGATAGAATGCTGGGCCTAGAGTCTGGAAAATTCATCCTTGGGAGCTCAAATGTGGTCTTAGATACTTCCTAGCTGTATAACTCTGATCAAGTCACTTCATCCTCTGTGCCTCAGTTTCCTCATCTGTAAAATGATCTGGAGAAGGAAATGGCAAACCATTCCAGTATCTTTGCCAAGAAAGCCCCAAATGGGGTCATAAAGAACTGTATAAAACTGAAAAATGACTGAAATGAGCTTGTTAGAATCATAGCTTATCATGACTCTGGGAAGGGTCTTTCCATTTGAAGATACATCATTTGAGATGATTGCTTTCTTCTAGGTAATCTCTAGCATCCTCAAGGAACATAGCTAGTTAGATGCTTTTCTCATTGACTAGCCATATGACTTTTTACAGGTCTATAACAATCCTGGAGCATTTAAAAGCATTTCTTAATTTATAAATACCTGGAACTCTCCCCACCTCTCTCAGGTATTTCCTTTATTCTCCCAACAAATCGGAGGTCCCTTCATATAAATTGCTACAAAAAAATCATGGTTCAAGAATTAATAAGATGGCATTGTCATGGTAGTGGTCAGTTGCCACAAATCATTTTTATTATTTTTTATTGTTATTTTACTATTTGGCATTAGAGGTGTGGAAGGACGTCCAAGGATAAAAGCCAGTTACCATGGCTATACAAACTTTGCCCTATCTTTTAGAGTCAGTAATAAAAGTCTGAATTTAATCCCTTAACTTAACATGAAAGATACAAGCCATATGCTATGCTAAATTTGAATATATTCATTTTCCCAAAGTTCTTAGAATTTCTCTGCTGAGGACCCTTAATTCCTTGATGCTCTGATTCTTGCCATTTACCAACCTCTTGTGTCCCTGGAGAGCCCCACATTATATATTGCACATTCTTAGTAATCTCTATTGCCTCTTCTTACTTAACACTTATTTCCTTTTTAATTCCCTGTAATTTGGCATACATCCTCCCCATGCTGTAAAATCTCCACCCTTGAAGGTCAACTTGACCTCCCTTTTGCTAATTCCCATTTGGTTTTCTCCATTTTTGTTCTCACTCTGTAACATTGGGCACAAGCCCACCTTAAAATCTCTTTCTTAGGTCTTCCTGAAACTACACTATTCTAATTTTCTTTCTCCCTCTAAAATAGTCTTTTTGAATTTCCTTTGTTTAGTTGCTTTCCCTTATTCTGTTACTAGTTCCCCCTTCCCACATTTTTCAGTAGTTTCTCCCTTGGACTACTCCCTCTTCTGTTACAGCTTCAGCAGTCACCTGTCAGCTCTTTGCAGTTGACTCAGAGATTATATTTCTAGCCCTGACCTTACAATTGGACTGCTTGACTGTTTGGGCATTCCATGGTCACCTCAATCTCCACATGTCTTTTCTAAAATTTATTTTATTTTATTTTCCCTTGCTACATGCAAAAAACCAAGTTTCAACATTCACTTTTAAAACCTGAGTTCTGAATTCTCTTTCATCCTCCCACCCCAATCTCCTCATTGAGAAAGTCAGTTATTTGAAATAGGTTAGAAATGTGTAGTAATAAAAACATTACCACAGTAGTCAGGTTATAAGAGTATACATAACCCCTCCCCCCAAGAAAAGGGAAACCTCAAGAAAAATACAGTATTTTTTTTTGCAAGGCAAATAGGGTTAAGAGGCTTGCCCAAAGCCACACAGCTAGGTAATTATTAAGTGTCTGAGACCGGATTTGAACTCAGGTACTCCTGACTCCAGGGCTGGTGCTTTATCCACCTAGCTGCCCCTTATAGTATTTTTTTTAAAAAAAGAATACTTCAATCTGTATTCAGACACCATTAGCTGTCTTTGGGATGGATAGCATTCTTTACCATAAGTCCCTCAGAATTGTCTTGGGTCACAGCATTGCTGAGAAAAGGTAAAGCTCCATATATCTTATACAGAACTCAGAATCTCCCTAAAAACTCTTCTGATTTTCCCATTTCTACCCGAGGCACTTACTACCCTTCTCCTACTCACGCATGTTTGAAACTTTAATGCCAATTTTGATACCTCCCACCATATATTTTCTCACTACCTCTTAAATCTATGTGACTTTTTAAAGCTCAGCTGCCACCACTCCAGTTCAGGACTGGCTAACTGGTTTCTTTATATCCCTATTTCTCCCTACTCCAAGCTATTTTCAAAGCATCCCTTTCATAATGTCTCTCCTCTGTATAGAGGATTTTCTTAGCTCCCTTAAACTTGTATTTAAGGTCCTCTACATTTGAGAACCAACCTGTTTATTCTCCTAACCTTATTTCTTGGCAGTCACTTAATATAAAAGGCTTCAGACTGTGCAAGAAGGACCTACCTTTGTTTCTTATTCCATTTTACATCCACACCTTTGCACTACTGGATTGTAAACTCCTTGAGGGAGCTTTTTCTCTTCTTAGTGTCTCCAGTAGGTAGAAAAGCACCTGATATAAGATTGGTACTTAATAAATGTTTATTGACCACTGCTTCTACTACCATCTGTGCCCTTTTATCTTTCTTACACTTCTACAAATCCCACTCTTCCTTCAAGACCCATTATGAGCCTCATGTCTTCCATGAAACTTTCAGTGAACATTCCAGTTCACAGGGAGCTCTCCT
Organism: Macrotis lagotis; assembly: GCF_037893015.1. Classification (NCBI taxonomy): domain Eukaryota; kingdom Metazoa; phylum Chordata; class Mammalia; order Peramelemorphia; family Peramelidae; genus Macrotis; species Macrotis lagotis. The sequence continues at coordinate 120,711,855 of NC_133660.1, read as the reverse complement.
TCCTCTAAATCTTCTGTGACCTTAGGTTAATCATAGCCTCTCTGAGGTTATTTCCTTTTGCTGTAAAATAAATAAGTTTCAGGTTTCTCTCTCTCTCTCTCTCTCTCTCTCTCTCTCTCTCTCTCTCTCTCTCTGTAATCAGGGTTAAATGACTTTGGGTGATAAAACACGGGATCACCTGGAGAGGGGAAAAATAGGTATGTAAAGAAACCAATTAACAAAACCTGAACTGGAAGAGGTGGCAGTTGAACTTTAAAAAGTCATATAGATCTAAGAATTACTAAAAAGAAATATGGTGAAAGGTTCTCAAAGTTGGCATCAAAGTTTCAAAATGAATGAGTTTTTAGGGATAATCTAGTTCTGTATAAGTATCTGAGCCATATTGAACTCAGGTCTTCCTGACTCCAGGGCCATGCCCTTTCCACTGAGCCACCCAGCTGTCCTCATTGGTGTTCTCAAGGGAAAATTATAGATTGATTACCTTTCTGAATTTTCCATATCAGTCTCCTCTTCAGGTGGATTTTTAATGTCTTGGGACCAGACAGCTTGTAGTGCTTCAAAAAATATCTTTCCTTCTCTCTCTCTTCTTCTCCACAGTGCCTAGCACTGTGCTGTGTATTTTGTAAATACTCAATCAAAATTTATTATGTTGCATAGAAATCACCTTTCAGGCTACTACTATTTTCATAAAATTTATTTTAAAATCCTAACTTCATAATCATAACAGCTTGCATTTATATAGTATGTCAAGATTTGCAAAGTAAGTCATTTTTTAAAAAATAACATTTAACTAAGACTTTTTGATTCACAAAACACTTTACAGATATCTCATTTTATCCTCACAATAACCTTGGAAGGTAGGTGCTATTGTTATTCCCATTTTACAGACTAGAAAATTGAGGCACAGAGAAATATTAAGTGATTTGCCTATAATGAGTAAAAGTCTGAGGGTAGGTTAGAACTTGTGTCTTTTAACTGCAGTCTTGGTCCTTTATTTGGTGTGTTTCTGTGATGGTTTTACATAAATATATATATATATATATGTATGTATATATATATATATATATGCTCTTTACAAACCTTATGAAGTAGGCATTTCAGATAGTACTCTTATGAGACAATGCAGTGTAATAGAAAAACTTAAAAATTTTTTTTTTAATTTATGGCAATGGGGCTAAGTGACTTGCCCAAGGTCACACAGCTAGGCAATTATTAAGTGTCTGAGGGCAGATATGAACTCAGGTCCTCCTGACTCCAGGGCCGGTGCTCTATCCACTGTGCCACCTAGCTGCTCCAGTAGGAAGACTTCTGCATTTAGAACCCTAATCCCATCTCTCTAATTCAGTAACCATGTGGCTTTATAGTACTCATTTAATAATGATAATTTCTAATTCATGCCACTTTATGATTTTACAAAACTTTCTTAATGACATTCTTATTTTTATGAATGAGGAAGCTGAGGCTTAGATTGGGAATTCCCCAGGTTTACACCTCTAGAAACTAGCACTTGACCCTAGCCAGGTTTTTCTGTTTCTTCCATATTGCTTAGTATAGTGTTCTGTAGTATATTTTTGAACATACTAGATAATAAGGAAATGCAAGCTAATGATAATTATTTTAACTCAACCTGGAGTAGTCTCGGTAGATCTATTTGCTTTGTTGTGTCCTGACAGTCCTCATCTCTCTGAATTTATGTCCCCAATCCCCACAGATCCAGTTTTCTCCCTTATGTGTATTTTCCCTAGAGAGCTGTGTTTTATGGTGATTCTACAGCTAGAAAGCAGACTCTCTCAGGATGAGGATAGTTGCAAAGATTCTGATATGGGCAGAGTGGTCTTTAACAGGTAGAAAACCATCTTTTATGACTTGGAGACATTATTGATCTGGATCTGTCTAGCAGTATCTGGTATATGATAGATCATGGGTGTCCAACCTTTTAGCTCTTCTGAGCTGCATCACCCAACAAAAAGGACTGCATATAGAATTTAATATTTATTTATGACCACAATTGCCAGTGGGTATAATAATAAAAAATGTAATAATATAGAATGAATGGGATTTGATGGCAGCCCTCAGGTCATGGATTAGACACACCTGTAGTAGATGCTTAATAAGCTCTTATTGATTAATCAGTCAGTCTGAAGTGATAACTTTCTTCTATCTTTAAGAAGATCTTGTGTGACTGTTACTAGAGAAGAATTGCAGATTTAGTCTCCTTGGAGCTTTTTACATTATAAGTCAAGGCATTTCAAATGTCCTTGAGTCATTTAAAAAATATCATTAAAGTAAATTTCTCCAAAGAAATTATCCCTAATTATAATTGATAGACTTGACCCTTGATAGATAATTCTTTTTGATTCTTTACCTTAAAGGGCAGCCCTCTTTTAAAGATACATCCATCACCTGGCTTCAGATATAAAAGGAGCCCACCCTGCATTATATTGAGTCAGAGCAAGAGATGTGGACATGTTGTGATTCCTTTTTCCTGTGCCTAATGGGAAGAAGGCATGTAATCCAATATACAAAGATAAGGACATAATAATCTATTCTTGCTGACTCTTGAGGCAGTGGATAGAGTCAAATCTTGCCTTAGATATTTAGCATGCTATGTGATATTGGGTAAGTTGTTTGATTTCCATCAGCCCCATTTTCCTCATCCATCAATGAGGATAATGATAGCACCTACCTCACAGGTTTTGGGGAGTATCCAGCAAGGATACTTTGGAAACATTCAAGCACTTTGCAAATTTGAAAGCACTATAGAAGCCCTAATTATTATTATTGCTGTTATTTTTTTTTGGCTGTTTATTTTATCAGATATTTTGATTAGATATAGAAAATAATCAATCATGTTGGTAATATTTCCAAACCATTTACATGAATAATATTTGCTTATCATGTTTCTTTAAAGCAATGTTCTACATAGACAATGGCTTTCTGTTCTCTTGTATTTGCCATCTGAATTTGCTTATATTTTGTCTTCAGTTTCCACAAAAGCTTTGCCCTAGCTTTCTCTGGGGTGTTGTGGGAATTCTGTGTTCTCTATGATTATGTCATTGGAGTACAAGTTGATAGCTCAGATTGATTTTTTTTGACTCTGTAAGAGGCCATTCTTGGCTTCATTTCTTTCTTATCTGCCTTAATATATGAATGGATATTGTTTGAGACCTCTTAAAGACCTTAGCTTATAAAGATCAAGGTCTCCCACTGTATTCAGGGCCATCTCCAGTCATCCAGATCCATATCTGGTTACTGGGTCCAGATGGCACTGGAGGAGAAAGGGGTTGACAACTTTGCACAGCCTCCTTGTTCCCTCTCACTTAAATCCAAATCACTTACATGTCATCATATCATATCCCTGATGTCATGGTCTTTCTCTTATTGATTTGGAAGGGTCTCAGTGACATACTGTGTATTTACTGCATGAGAACTAGAAGTTGCAGTGACTGTTTATCAGAAGATTGATCACTAGCAGATGGAAACTTTTGAGTCATGTTACATAAAATAGGGCAGATTCAAGTTCTTGTGTGGTGTCTGCTTTCTCAATAAACCTCTAAGGTAGATGCTATCATTATCCTCATTGATGGGTGAGGAAAATGGGATTGATGGAAATCAAGTGACTTGTCCAATATCAAATAGCTTGTTAAATGCGTAAGGAAAGATTTGAATCTATCCACTGCCTTAAGAATCATCAAGAGTAGATTATTAACCCATTATTTTTGTGTATTGATTAGATGCCTTCCTCCCAAACATTTGGTATGGAAAATGGGACTGGGGAAGTTAAGAATCACTGTTATATAGCATTAATTTAACCATTGAAACTCTTTTAACATAAGATCATTATCTAATGTTCAGTCAGATGACATTATTGAAGGCACCATTCATATTGGCACTTTAATTATAAATGTAACCAGAAAATATATGGAAGTTGCCACTAAAAGGAAAGACCACTCATGGGGAATCCTTAAGAGAATAAAAGAAGTTGATGAACTTGTTTTACCCAGTGATACCTAAAAATTCATTTCCTGGGATATTCAATCACTTTGCACTTTTTCACAGTATTAGTAAATAGAATATCATTAAATGAGAAACTTATGCCTCAACATACATCCCTTGCTAAAGTTGAGAAAATAGAGTTCTTTTGATGCACTTGAGAGAAAACTCATAAGCCAACACCACAGAGACTTTGCATCCTCAATGCAAATGTAGGAATGGAAAAAAGGAGAGTTAAAAACTGTGTTGGAGAAAGCAATTTGTGATTAAGAAATGTAACAGGTCAAAATCTTGAATAGTATGTAAAAACAAAAGACCTGTTCATTGTTAATAATTTCTAGAACTAGTTGTGAGTTGTGAATCATCTAAAGAAGAATAAAATTGATTAGTGACAGGAAATGAAATGATGTTGATGTTGGTAATCATTTCAGAATCAACTGCCTAGGTTTAGTCATATCATTGACTGATAAGGATAAAGGTCAAAGTAAATACTGAATTTGAAGCGGAAGTAAAGATTCATTAATTAATCAGTAAGCATATATTGGGCATCTAATAAGTACTGGATACAAAGTATCTTTAAATGCTTTTGAGAAAAGACAAAAGTAAGAGAGTTTCTGCCCTCAAGGAACTTCCTTTCTTATGGAAAAGGCAACATATACATGTATAAGTTTAGACAGAATGTGAATCCCCTAGTAAATGGGTAGATGAGGAAAGAATTCCATTAAAAGGAATTGGTTGACCTAAGACATGAAGGAAACCTGGGATTTGGAGAAACAGGGGTGATGAGGGAGGGCATTTTGAGTATGAGGGATAGCCAGCTTAATGTCATAGAGACAGGTCAATGATGTATTTTGTGTGTGTGTGTGTGTGTGTGTGTGTGTGGCAGGACAATCATGACATTCCTGGTGAGGAGGGATGGATCTTGGGGTTTTAATCTGGGAGCAAGGTGGGTTTGACATTGTGCTTAGGCAGCTAGGTATGGGATAGATTAGAGAGGAGAGAGGCATTTTGATAGGAGACCACAGAGAAGGCCATTGAAGGTGAGGAAGGTTTAATTTAGGTCAATGGCTATGTCTGGAGAAAAGAAGTATATGTCAAATGTTGGGGTGATAGAAATAAGATATGATGATTAAATAGACATGTAGGCTGAGTAAGAGAGTGGAGTTAAAAATAGTGCTGAGCTTATATGAATCTTGGCGATTGAAAGAATGTCCTGGGTTGTGACAATGATCAGGAACTTAGGAAGAGAGTTCAGTTGGGAGGAGGGGAAGAATCTTGAGTTCTCTTTTATATGTTTTTCACTTCAGATGCCTCTGGGTCATCTGGCTTGAAGTGTTTAGTTGGAAGTTGGTGATGTGAGACTGGAGAGACACTAGGACTGAATGTGTGGAACTGGAAGAAATCATAGATCTAGAGATGCTACATCAAGTAATGGCAGCAGCTCTGATTCTATTGACCAGAAGATGGATAAAAGCAAAGGAAATGATAGTAATCTGCTGTAGAATGAAGGAGGTGTGATAATCCTTGTATTTTACTCTGTTCAGAAAATACCCTGAGTATTGTGCTAATATATGTGTACCACATTTTAGGAAGGGTGTTGATAAGTTGGAGAATACCGGTAAAAAGGTAAATAAGATTGTGAAGGGCTCAAGATCATTCTGTAAGAGGATCAGGTGACAGGACTCGGGACAACTTGAAGAGGAGAAAGTAGGAAGGAGTGAAGTGTGATACCTGTTTATAAATATTTATGTAAGCTCATAGCTTTAGTGCTAGAAAGGACATGGGAGGGGGCTATCATGTCTAACCCTTTTCCAAGCTCCTCTGTTTTATGGATGAGGAAGCCGAGAGAGAGAGAGAGAGAGAGAGAGAGAGAGAGAGAGAGAGAGAGAGAGAGAGAGAGAGAGAAATTAAGTATGAGTTCAGGGCCGCCTAGCTAGAAGAGTCTGAGGAAGGATTTAAACTCAGGTCTTCCTCACACCATATTGTCTCTCCTTTAAAGAGGTATCATGAAGAAGTTCTTAACTCCAGAGAACAGAACCAGAAACAATGAGTAGAAGTTGTGGAAGGGGCAAGTTGAGGCTTTTGATATAAATGGAAAACTTCCTAGAATGAGAGCTATCTTAAACTGAATTGGATTTCCTCAGGATGTCTTCTCATTGCTAGAGGTGCTGAAGTCAGGGTTGACTGGCCACTAGTCAAGGTTGGTACAGAAGGTATTATTATTCAGGTGTGAGCTCTTTCACATTGCTTTGACGATCCCTTGCAACTATGAGATTCTTATTTTACTAAAGAACATTAACTAAACAACCTACCCACAATGAGGTGGCTTGGAGAGACTCAAAACTTTAACTTTAATCAGTTAATTACAATCTCAATTTCTCTCTCTCTCTCTCTCTCTCTCTCTCTCTCTCTCTCTCTCTCTCTCTCTCCCTCCCTCCCTCCCTCCCTCCCTCCCTCCCTCCCTCCCCCTCTCCCTCTCTCTCTCTCTCTTGGCAAGGCAATGGGGTTAAGTGACTTGCCCAAGGTCACACATCTAGGGAATTAATAGGTGTCTGAGATCAGATTTGAATTCAGATCCTCCAGACTCCACTGGTGCTCTATCCACTGCACCACCTAGCTGACCCAAAACTAATCTCTTCAAACAACAGACATGGAGAAGCTAAGAGTTACACAGGATTAGAGCACAAACTAATTTACAAAACATTATGTAGGATTTTGAGCCATTGAGAAGGGAATGAACAGATAGCCTTGCTTGAGATTCAGTCAAGCCAAGTTATCTCCAAGTATTTGCAGGAAAACCTGGAAGAAAGATGATAAAAAGACATGAAGGAGAATACACTTGATGCTGTTTCTATGGTAATTTATCTCAGTAGTGAAAGTGGACCCAAGGTGGACATTTGGGCCATACTACCATTGCCAATGTACTACAAGAACAAATAGGAGTTACCCTTAAGAAAATTTCATGGGCAAATAAAGTACTTACAAGAGAAATCTGTGCTGGGGACAATGCAATTTTAAAGGTTTTTTGGTATTGATTTTTCAAGATGATTTTTCAATGAGGGGGAAAGATTTCAAATGAATGGAGTGGTTGATAGACCACTAGGGAAAAAAAGAGATGATTGAGAGTAACTATGGACCTGATAAATGTATTATCCCATCTGTATATAACATATATTTGAGTGGAATATGCATGGATTGAAAGTGTCTCTGATTAAATTGTGACTATATGTGAGTGCATCCATGATGAAATAGGATTGCATAAGTTTTCACAGTTATATTTCTGTAATCAACTGTATCTTCATAGAACCAAGAAGTATAGAATATATAAAATCTTGCTATGCTTTTTTGATTTTCTAATTTTTAAAAAATTTAATATAACACATGCATCTTTAATATAAAATATTAAAGAATAAAATATTCTCTTATAGTTGGAGCTACAGAAATAAATTCACTTAACTGTTTGGTGAGTTTCAGCATCAAGTCAATATATAAAATAGCTATAATCCCTAAACAAACATATAGTTAGTGTTTTCTATGTGGCAGGTTCCTACTCTCAGGGAACTTGAATTCTAATGGGAGATGACAGATTGTGAAAGGGGGAGGGGGGGATACATTGAACCAAAAGCCTGAGTCCAGAATTCAGCTGAAGAGAAATTGAAGTCCTGACTGGCCTGAGAACCCTTCCTAAATGAAGGTTCTGGGAGGAGCCATAGAATCAGAGAGGGGCTACAGGGCAGAGGGTAGTTCCACTGTGTGAATGACAAAACTGTAGTGAACTTCCACTCTAAGTCCCTTCAACTAAGGTGTTTAAGGTGTGGAAGATTTCCTGTCTAGAGTCCAAAAAAGAATTCTCTTTTTATTCTATATTCTCATTTACCCATGACATAATTGATCTCTTCCTTGAGCACTATAATATATCTCTAGAGAACAATAGTAATGCAAAAAATAATTGGTCTAACCATCCACATCAGAAAAAACAAGGTGAATTTTAAATTGCAATTTTAAATTACATTTTGAATTTGCTCTATGGCCCAAATTCTAACATGCAGTTTGGGTTATAGAATATGTATGTCAGATACATACATACATATATGAATATGTGATTGTATATTTTACAGAAAATATGGTACAATGTGCAGAATACTAGCTTTGGATTCATGAGTACCATCTCTACTCTTTATTAGCTCTGTGACTCTAAGCAAGTCCCATAAATTTTCTGTGTCTTTGGAAGCTTCTTAATTTCCTAACAAAATCCTGCATGGGCTCCTTTAATAACAAGCCGCCATTTATGTTTATTGATGTTTTTGATCCTCACAATATCCCTGAGAGGTAGGTGCTGTTAATACCACTATTTTACAGATGAAGTAAGTGAGCTAAGAAGAGGTTAAATTACTTACCCAGGATCACATAGCTAATAAGTGCCTGAAGCTGGATTTGAACTTCTTTGTTATTAATTTCATGGTTAGATTTATCTGCTTCTGAGAAGGGTAAATTGAAATCCCCATTTAACTTTTCCTTTAAGAATTTGGGCACTATGCCATTTGTGCATATATTTATTCTATGGTACCTTGTAACAAAATATAGCTTCCTTGATTATCTCTTTTAATTAGGTCTGGTTTTGAGTTGCTTTTTCTAAGATTACAATTGTTATCCTTTTTTTTAAAGTTTATCTGAAACATAATTGATTCTACTCCATCCTCCCAGCCCATTTTTTTAAACTGGGTGTAGGTAACTCTGTTTCAGGTGTGCTTTTCCCCTAAACAACATATTGTTGCTTTCCTATTTATAATTCTGCTATCTGTTTTTGTTTCATATGAATTCACCCATTCACATTCACTTGTTATGATTCCTAATTGTGTATCCCATTTTTCTTATGTTGATCTCTCTCTGGATCTCCTCCTCTTCCCCCAGACCTTCCCTCCCTCTCCCCTCAGGCCCTCCTAAAAAGTCTGCTTGTTTCTGTTCACTTTCTGCTTTATTATGCCCTCCCTCTTAACCCCTTTTCTTCCTACTTCTTTGTTGGTTAAGATGGATTTCTATACTCATTTGAATATGTATGTATGTATGTATGTATTCTTCCCTCTTTGAACCAGTTCAGCTAAGAATCAGGTTCAAATGTTTTCTGCTGCCCCCTTCCCTCTACATTGTAAAACTTTTCCTTTCATATCTCTTGAAATAATTTCCTCCATTCTTTTTCTTCCTTTTCCTTATCTCCCAGTACAACTCCTTTTTTTCACTCCTCTTCTTTTGTTATCATCCCAACATTATAGGCTCACTCTGTGCCTCTAAGTAGACTCCCAACTGTCCTAATGATGACAGAGCTTTTGGGAGTTAAATGCATTATCTTCCCATTTTGAAATGTAAACTATTTAATTTTATTAAATTCTTCATGATTTTTCATTTTTTTTTTATGCCTCTCTTGAGCCTTATGTTTTAATGTCAAATTTTCTATTCAGCTCTGGGATCTTTTAATAAGGAGTGTCTTGAAGTCCTCTATTTCATTAAATCTTCATTTATATCCACCTCCCACCCCCTATGGAATTAAACACAGTTTTTTTGGGTAGGTTATTCTTGGTTTTAATTCTAACTCCTTTGCCTTCCAGAATATCATATTCCAAGCCCTCTGCTCCTTTAATATGATAGCTACTAAATCTTGTTTGATTCTGACTGTGGTTCTAAAATATTTGAATGACTTCCTCCAGGCTGCATCTTGACTTGGGATCTCTGGAATTTTGCTGTAATCTTCCTGGAAGTTTGAATCTGTGTTGGGCCAGTGGGAATGCCTGGTACTGTTGGTGATGCCAGTCACCTCTAAGGTCCACAGTTGATATTGCTGCCATGTTAAGCTCCTGGCCAGTTTAGCCTCATTGCTGCCTACATTTCCTCCTGACTTCATAAATTTTCTTTGACTAGAAAAATGTCTCACCCTTACCTTTTTTTGGTTATGTCACTTTAGAATTTGATTTGATGCTTTATTTTAAAATTATTTAGAGGAGAATAATGGAAGTTTTGGTTAGAATGCTCCCTCTACTGTTGACCTCCATTCTTCCTTAGTGGGAAAAGTCTATTATATTAATTAGGGTAATTCCCCCAATAGATGTAGTGAGGGTTTGTGGAAGGGCAGTAATTGTGAGAACAGGATGAAAGGGATGAAAACCAGAGCTTTTGCAATGGTGGAATCAGCAAAACTTGGGTTTTGGTAGTTTCGTGTAAAAAATGAGGGTGATGGAAAAGTCAAAAGAAACAGGGGTTTCAAGGGAAAGGATTTAGTATGAATCAAGCTGGGCCTGTGATATAGGTCAAACATCTACTTTGGACCTGATTTTGGCAGAAGAGAGGGTGCTAGTATTGGAATATGTTTTTACTTCTCCCTCTATGGAAAAACGAAGAAAAACAACAGAAATGTCTTTTTCATGAATATAGATCCTAAAGATTGGGAAGTTTGAGGAAATATTCTTTAATGCGAGGAATACTGGATTTGTAGTCATGAGGCCCAAGTTAAAATCGTAGCTTTCTTACTTAATAGTGTTTTGACTCTGGGCAAGTCACTTAAGGTTTCTAAGTCTTATTCCCAATTTGCTGGCAGAATATAAGATTTGGCAGTTGTTACCAAGCAGGGAAGGCTCTTTCTTGGACAGGTGATGATGTATTGCTTGACCAGAGGTCCTCAGTACTATGTGCTCCACCCTGCTCCTCCCCAACCCCAAGGATGATTGTTGAGTGATGGAAAAGGTCATGGAATGCATAAAGAATCTCTCTTTTAGATAGTCTATAAATAAAAAATGATACTCTGAATGTGAAATCTTTTTCTAACAACCAGTGAGTTGATATACACCTTGAAGTCCCAAGCTACATCCAGTGACAGGGTTGATATACATGGAACTGTAGATTCAAAGAAATAGCAAGGATGACTCTCCCTTCTACTTTTAAGAGGTGAAAAAGAGAATTGGTGACTGGTTTATTATTGTGTGACTACTAACAGTGTGATATAGTGGAAACACTGCTGATCTGCATTAGGTAGGACTCCGGTTTGATTCTTGAATTAGGCACTACTATATAAGACCTTGACCTCAGCCAAGACACTTTGCCATTTTTGTTCTTAATTTCTCCTTCTGTTAAAATGATGGGGCTTGACCACATTGACTTCTTATTATCTTCCGGCTCATTTTCTCATTTCTAGAAGGGAGATTCTAACATTTGTGCTGCTTATCTCAGAGGCTTGTTTTGTTAATCATAAAGTGTTATAAAGTACGAATTATTCTGATTAGGAGGAACTGTGTAGACTGTCATTGTTCTTAGCAATCTCTTGAGCACTGGCAAAACTTTTGAAATTTCCTATGGACCACCCACGTGGTGGTCTCTTAAAACTTCTTTTCTTTCCTACCTTTTGTTTGTGTTTTTGAAGTCTTTTTTCCAGGTCCATTCCCTTAGCTTGTCCTGTCCACTTGGCCATGGTACAAGATATGAAAGGCATGGAACATTATTATTCTTTTTCTCCTGTCACTTACATATTTGTCAATTGATTATGTTCTAATTCTAGTTTTCCTTTGTTATGCTGTTCTTTTTTTTGCAATTCTTAAGTCATCTATTTTTGGAGGGGAGAAAAGGGGAGCAGTGTCTCCCCCCCCATATGACATTTTAAAACTCTGTGTGTTTGAAGGAGGTGGAGACATTGCAATAAAGACCCTGATTTCTTGATTTGAGTATACACACAGAGACACCAAAAGATATCAAAATAATTTAGACTTTGGTTTGAATATACACACATCAATAGTTAACTTCAACCTTGGTCTTTGTTGGGTAAACTTTTCATCAGTGTCATTTTGGGGTTTTAGTTTATATTTATTTCCTAGGGTACCTTTTGCTTTCTTTCACATAGCAAAGGAAAAAGTGTAGGAAAAATGTTACCGACAAAGTTTGTCATCCTTTAATGTAAAGCACTTACTTCCTCTCTATTGAGAGAAAAATATACTTCTTCATTTATGCACTGGAAACAACTTTGATTATGGATAAAATATGATTTGGTTTGTTTTTGAGTGTTGTTGTCCTTTATTATTGTCACCATTCTATAGAATTTTCCTGGTTCTATTCTCTTCATTTTATATCACTTGAGTCAAATTTTCCCCATGGCTTTTTTTTCTCCATTTGTCTTCCTTAGGGTTCATCTTACTTTGATATTATTATTATAGTGGAACCAATAATGTGCCCATAGCAGTTAATCCCTTATTAAACACTTGAGTATAATGAAATTCTTAGCTATCTAGCCAATGGGAAGTTGGGACTTGTTAGGCATTCTCTTTAACTCTCAAGACCTTAGAGGTGACCCGAAAGACATGCAAACTATAGATTATAAATTAGACATTTGAGTGTGAAACATAGTAGGTGGCAAATCTATCACTTGGGTCCAACTATAATCTGTCCCCAAACTATAAATCATTTTCCCCCCATAGTAAAATATATTTAGGCAGTCTTCTTGGAAGATTAATTTTCTTATTCCTTTCTGGATGTGAAGTGCATGGTCTGAAATTTGTAAGCATATTTTTGCTTGTTTGGTCAATTTATTTTGGGGTATGTGAATTACAATTTGCTGTCAACATTCCTGTCAATCCATACACCGCTGGATAAAAAAAACACATAGACCTCTAAAGCCCCAATCCTTTTGAAACAAAACTCCAATTTCCCTTCTATTTGGCCTCTAAGCTAAAGTTCAGCCCTCTTATCTAAGTCATCCATGTCATCTGGAAGCTAGAAACAACGGGATCACAGATATAGGCTCTCTTAGTGGAAGAGTGGAAAGAGAAGGAATTATAATAGGGAGCCCAAGGAAATGACCCAGCAAGGAATGAATGCTGTATAGCATAAATTCAAAAACCAGGATCATAAGATACAGAGCTTAAAGGGATCTCAGAAGCCAGCTCAGATCACAAGTCAAAAACTGAAGAGGAATCAACTGCCATCAAGTTTATCCCTCTTATTTTATAGATAGAGAAACTGAGGTCTAGTGATGGGGGTCACATCCATTTGTACTTGTCAACTTTGGGGAGATTATTTATGCAGTTTCTCAGACTCAGAACCAGTTATCTTTTTTATCTTACCACCCTACTCAATCAGTATCTCCACCCCCTTGTCATTCCTGCTGCTTTAAATATAGTTTCCCCTGCCAGCCCCTCCAAATCATCTCTGTTCCTCAGAATTGTATATAGAGAAGTGCCCTTCCTGTATTTTTGTCTCCCCATTTCAAACCTTTGAAGTACATTTTCTTAAGTAATAAGGATTGTTATGATGTCATATTGACTTGGCACATTTTGCTATCTTATTTCTTTATAGCTGGAGATCATGAGCATTTATTTTTATTTGTTTTAGGTTTTTTGCAAGGCAAATGGGGTTAAGTGGCTTGCCCAAGGCCACACAGCTAGGTAATTATTAAGTGTCTGAGACCGGATTTGAACCCAGGTCCTCCTGACTCCAGGGCCAGTGCTTTATCCACTGCACCTCCTAACCTCCCCCATGAGCATTTATTTGGGGAAGACAGGTAGAATCTAAGCTTAGATAAGCTTGTTAATACAGAGAAAGGAGAACATTATCAGAACTGTTGGCCTGCAAGAGAAGACAGTGTCTCCAGAATGATGAAAGTCTAAAAGAATTACTTTCAGGGCAGCTAGGTGGCGCAGTGGATAGAGCACTGGCCCTGGAGTCAGGAGGACCTGGGTTCAAATCCGGTCTCAGACACTTAATAATTACCTAGCTGTGTGGCCTTGGACAAGTCACATTGCCTTGAAAAAAGCCAAAAAAAAATTAAAACAGAATAGTACTCAGGTGGAGAGAATATACCTGAATGTAGGCACATGTAGACTGAAAATTCTTCAAAGGCAGGGACTTTAGAAGCCATCAGGTCTGATACTGCCATTTTACAGATGACAAAACTAAAGCACAAAGGCCACGCGAACAGTGTCTGATAAAGACTTTGAACCTAGGTCTTTCTGATTCCACGTCCATTCAGAAGTGTCTGACACCCATGACCCACTAAAGTTACTTTCCCTTACAGTCTGTTCAGATGCTAATGGAGCATATATTTTGGCTGACAAATCCACTCTTCCTCAGCTCTTGAGGAATACACCAAAGGCATGTGTTTGAGCAGAGACATTCCATAATAGACAGAGCTACAAGATTTCTTTCTAACTTTTATTGACATTTTTGAACACTTTTGTCAAGGACAGCTGTTCTAGACTTATGCTGCACATTTTCCAGACTGTCATGAAGGATCTTTATACTTGTATGTTAGTTTCTGCTTAAAGACTTAAGAAGGGAGATTTTTAAAATGTCTATTCAAATTTTTGGTTTTTTAAGTAAATGCCTATATCTTCTTACAGTATTACAAGAGAAAGCTTTTTTGTTGTTTTTTGTTTTTAATTTTTTGGTTTTACTTTTAATGTGTGGGATCTCTCCTAAAATATGGAGAATTTCAACAATTCAGTGCACAAAATATTAAACATCAGTGATGTGCTAGGCACTGTGAGACAGAGACTAAAAGGAAACAATCCCTGTCCTTAAGAAGCCCACATCCTACTGTGATTTCTTGTTGTTGAGTCATTTTTCAGTCATGTATTACTCTTTGTGTGGCCCATTTGGGGATTTTCTTGACAAAGATACTGAAGTGGTTTGTCATTTTCTTCTCCAGTTCATTTTACAGAGGAGAAAATTGAGGTGAGCAGGGTAAAGTGACTTGCCCAGGGTCACACAGCTAGTATGTGTCTGAGGCCAACCTTGAATGCAGGAGGATGAGCACTGTGCTCTATCCACTGTATGATCCAGATAATGTTTTATACAATACTGATAAGTTAATACAAAAATAATATAAGGTATTTTCAAATAGAAAAGAGTTGTAATAACAGGGGTATAGGCATATGGTATATGATCTCAACTTTTACCTTATTCCTTCCTTCCTCTCTTACCCCTTCCCTTTCTCCCTGCCCCCCATCACAAATACAGGTGTTGCAGGATTCTAATGTATAGATAGCTCTAACAGCTGCCCCTTAACCTGCCTCATTGCCAGAAAGTTGTTTCACATTCATGAAATATGTGGGCAGTGTGATATGGTGGATAGAAAGCTAGCCTTGAATCCAGGAAGACTTGTTTCTACACCCATCTTTCTCTTATACAAATAGTGAGATCATGGGCAAGAGAGTTTACCATTTCCATGCCCTAGGATGTGTTCAAACTCTTAAGTTGTGAAGGAAATGCTGAATCAGCATTGGTTAGAGAATTTCCTCTACCAATGGAATTACAAGCCTAGACCTCAACTTTTCCCTCAGGGCTGGTACTGGAGAAAGTTGGATTATCATTTGAATAAGAAGTGAAAACATGGATGGTTGATTATGTATGTGTTATTTTAAAAAATCAGCTATATCAGGGGTATTATGTATATTGTTCCTTCCATAATTTATTTTCTGAAATGAGATGCCATCTTTTCCTCTTTCAGGTACTTTACGTGCACGACCTCTTATGGGTGGACACACACACACACACACACACACACAAAACATACATATAGATAGACACACACACACATACACACACCCTTCCTTGTCTCTTCCATCTTCTCTCTGGAGACAAGCAGCTCCTTTTAGCTGTGTTACCTTAGGAACAGCCTGATGAATGTACAATAAAATCCTTTCCGGAGTTCGTCTCTGAATATCTATACCAAATCCTTAGATTATTTCCCGTGCTGTAGTCTTGTTTTTCTTCTCTACCCCAGATTGACGGTGCCAGACAGTGTCATTTCTCCTCAGAGGAAGATGATTATGTCAGTTCTCTTTCCCCTCCCCAGGATGGATTGTCTTCATTTCAGCCTTTAAGAGAGAGGATTCCTTCAATCTGTTTTTAAATTTGAAAGATGCCAAACAACAAACGGATATATTAGCAGTCTCCTTAATTTATTTTCTATCTTGGTAAATGTAGTTTTGGAATCTTTCTTAAAAAGAATCTCCTTTTATAGTCAACAATGGCTTTTAAGAAGCTTATGGTACTTGGATTGTTATTTTTTAATTGATCTTCAATTCAAATAAAATCAACGTGTTTTGCCATGCCAGCTCTGGTCATTCAAGCATTCTTTATCACTGGGTACCAGGAATGCAACGTGAACACTGATTAAAAGTACTTCCCAAGCTGTCTCCCTTCTACCTCTCTAATTTTGCACCCTCCTCCCTTTCATGGACTCTTCAATCCAGTGATATGGCTTTATTGCTGCTCCTTACTTCAAGATACAGCATTTTCACTGGACCCAAAATTCTCTCCCTCTTCATCTCTGCTGCCAGGCTTCCTTGGTTTCCCTCCTGTCTCAGATAAAATCCTGGCTTCTACAAGAAGAACATTTCCTGATTACCCTTTATTGCAGGTCCCTATCCTCCTCTGATTACCTCCAGTTTATCTTGTATGTATCCTGTTTGCACATAGTTGTCTTTGTCTCCATGGTGTTTCTCCCATTAGACTGAGAGCTTCTTGACATCAGGGATTTTCTTTTTCCTTTTTCCCGTGCCTGGACCATGGCAGACACTTCATAAACATTTATTGGCTGGCTAACTGAATCCCTACTGTGTGCAGAACAGAGGATGCTTGGGGGAGTGGTGGTGCTGTGAAGGAAAGTCTAAAATCCCTGACCTCTTGATAATTTAGTGTCTTAGTTGGAGGATGTGATATTACCCCAAGGAGCTATAACACACAATATTATATGATGCATGTGCTAGATACTTCCAAAACAAAGGTATAGGTTAGGCCTGAAAGATGCTTACTGCTCAGACTGTGACATTTGAAATGGACTTTTTCAAGAGGACATAGGAATTTAAAAACTAAAAATGAAGAGGCATGGCATTCCAGACTCTGGGAACTCTTGGTTGTAGAAGAATTAACTAATATTTTTACATTTTATATTCTTTTACAAATGTGGCATTAGAGTATGATGATTCCCCATTCCAGAAGAATGGAGGAAAGACATGGACTAAAGAAAGAAAGTTTTAGAGATGATAGTACAAAATGAGGAGCCAGGTTGCCAGATGGACTGTGAATATGAACACTGTAATCCCTCAGGATAACTCAAGGTTTGGGAAGGAGAAGAATGTGAGCAGGTGTTCAAGATTCCTTGCAAAGGTTGGGAGGATGCCCAGAGAATGGTAGGTGAGAGCAAGAGGGATGGGGTGAGGGTAGTCTGATATACAAGAGGAAGGGCAATTGAGAGATCATGGTAGATCATGGGAAATGGCTGTTAGATCTATGCTTGTTCCTGGACTTGGGAGTCTGGGAGAATGGAAAGAGGTGTGAATTTTGGAAGATCAGATTTCAAGGGATGTGGTAAACCCAGAGGAGAGCTAGAATGATGTGAAAAATGAAGCAGTAGAAAGAAGTTAAGTTGAAAAAGTATAATATGTGGAGCTTATGGAGATTAGGATAGAGGAATAGACTTTAAATAAAATTGGATAGGAATTTCTTGAGGGTGTGACAAAGAATTTATTTTCATCTAAGTCAGGGAACCTGATAGACTGAGTTTGGAGGGAGGGGGGGAAGGATTTTCCCTGGGGCAGAACTAAACCAATAGGAGAATTATGAAATTTATTCCTGCCAGAGAATAATTGGGATTTAGGCACTTCATGTGTGGGCCTGCAGGATGATAAAATAATCATAGTAGTAATACAATAATAATAATAGCTAGCATTTATATAATGCTTTAAGATTTGCACATATGATTTCATATGAGCTTCACAATGGTTCTATGAGGTGGGAACTGTTATTACCCCATTTCACAAATGAGGAAACTGAGGTACACAGAGACTAGGTGACTTGCCTCAGGTCAGCTAGTAAGTTGTCTGAAGTGGGATGTTGGACTCCTTTCTTCCTGATTCCAGGTCCATCATTCTATATCCCACTCTGGCACCTTGTTGCCTCTGAGGGATGAGACCCTTGAGGCTCTGTGTCCTTTGCTTCCAGCCTCTGGAAGAATGGCTTGAGAATGAATGTTAAGACTTACCTGGTTGAATGAGAGGGGTCTCCTCTGGCTGGGGGAGGGGGGTCCTTGAATGAAGGGAGCAAGGTCATGGAATCCCAGCATTTTAGATTTGGATGGGATCTCATTGGCCATCTAGTCTACCCAATACTTTAAAAGAATTCTTCATGACCACATACCTGACAAATGTCTTCTGACCACAGCTTAAAGACATTCAGGAAGGGGAAGTCACTCTCAATGCAGCCCACTGGTGGGTAGCATTAATTTATATCCTAGCCCTGATTAAGTGTGAATAATGAATCCCATGGTCAGATTCACACCAAAGTTATATGTAAAATGTGGTAAGTAGTTCCAAGTGAATGGAAGTAATGCAGTGTGAATTCAAATCATCATTCACTAATTGGGACCTAGCTATATTAATGGATAGTTGTTGTTAATCCTTTATTCTTGAAGAAAAACCATGGTATTATAGAGGTGATTCACATGTGCAAGAATTGGACTTGAGTGAGGGGGTGCTGTGCTAAGTCACCAGTCCCACTTTCTCCTCTAGAGCCATCTGGGTCCAGTGACCAGATATGAATCAAGATGACTGGAGATGTCCCTGGATTTGAGGCACTAGGGTTAAGTGACTTTCTCAGGGTAACATAGTAAGATTTGAACTTAGGTCCTCCTGATTCCAGGTTAAGTGAGTACATAAGAGTGCTTGCTGTGTGGTCAAGAAAACCCATTACCAAATTTGGCCTCAGACACTTCCTGACTAGATGATCCTGGGCAAGTCACTTATCCTCTTTGCCTCAGTTTTCTCATATGTAAAATGAGCTGGAGAAGGAAATGCCAAACCATTCCTGTATCTTCTTTAAGAAAACCCCCTGGGGTGGCTAGGTGGAGCTGAATAGAGCACCAGCCCTGGAGTCAGGAGTACTTGAGTTCAAATCTGGCCTCAGACACTTAATAATTACCTAGCTGTATGGCCTTGGGCAAGCCATTTAATTCCATTTGCCTTGCAAAAACCTAAAAAAGAAAAGAAAACCCCCAATAAGTGACAGGATTGAACAAGAACACCAAACTATTAGGTAGATTTTCCTCATATAAAGCTTGAATTTGCTTTTTTTTTGTTGTTGTTGCAACTTCCCATTACCTAGTGGTTTTGCTCTCAAAAGCTAAAAATATTAAGTCCAATCTATCCTGTAGTATTACAGATCTTCAGATACTTTAAGACAACTGTCAGTTCTCCCTGAGTCTTCTCTTTTTTCATATTAAACATCCTCATTTGATCCTTATGTTAACATTACCTATCCCCCTTCCCACCACTTTGCATTTTCTTTGTCTATATTACATATTTATCCTTTGTGTACAAGTGTTTCTCTTACAAAAGAATATAAACTTCTAAAAGACAGGATCTATTCTATTTTTCATTTTTGTGTCTCCAATGTCTGGCACAGACTAAGTGCTTAAATCCTCAATGACTGAATTGGATCCTCACAAATGGCCCTGTGAGGTACTATATTACAAGCATTACTTCCCATTTTACAGACAAGGAAACTGAGGCTATGTAATATGAAGTGACTTTCCCGAGGTCACTTGGTGAGAGGGACAAAGTGTTAAAGGTGTAATTTCACTCCAGAACTCCTTCTGTTCTAGAAAAGTTGCCTCTCAAAGATGTGAGGATTAATAAGAGAATAAAGGTAAAACTCCCTGGATCTTTACTTTGAAAGGCCCTTATAAATATTACCTCTTCTGTTTTATTTTCATGCCTTATCTGTCCTCCCTCCAGGCAGATGGATGGCTGTTATTTAATCCCTGGACTCTTTATGACTTGGAAAAACAGATAGGGGGTGTGTAAAAACAACTCCTCCTCTTCTCTGAGGAGCACCTTGGATAATTGCTGGGAGGCATTGAGGCTATTGTTTGACCAGAAATTTCAGCTCAGATCATCCCCTTCTATTTCCACTAATTTAATTTCTTTTTTCTCTTAGTGAGTCAGGACTAAGGAATCACTAGCTCTGGCCATACCAGGATTTACTATCTGGTGATGCAGCTCACTTTTAAATTAATGGGATTCTTAGCTTTGGGTGAAATCTCATTTATTGGCTGTGAGTGAGTGGCTGAATGGGGAAAGAAATAAGGTTTTCAAAGAAGAAAATGATGGATGAAAGCATTATAATGACTTTTGTCTTTTACCAACCTGCCTCTGTTTGGTAAATGTCCTTTCGGTCTGTAAGAAAGGCAGTGTGTGGGGTATTGGTTAGAGGACCAGTCTTAGAGTATCTGAGTTCAAGTCTAGCTTTTCCCCTTTCTGACTTTGAGAGAGAAACAGAAGCCTTTGAGGCTTTTCTATAAAATGAGGTTGGACTAATCTCCATCAATTGCTGTGGCTAAAAAATTGTTCAGCCCACCACACACCTGGTCATGAGACATTGTATGTAAAAAGCCCAGTGTCTGGGGAGCTTGGGTTCAAACTCTGGGTTCAATCCATCTTCCAGAATTCATCAGTTCTTTCTCTGGAGATGGACAGCCTTTTTCATCTAGAGTATTCTAGAGTTTTCTTGGAGTACTTCCTTGAGCAGAGTTATTTCAAAATTGATAATCTTTACAATACTACTGTTAGTGTGTACATCATTTTCCTGGTTTCTACTCACTTCACTCTGCATCTGTTCATCTAAGTCTCTCCCAGGTTTTTCTGAAATCATCCTGCTCATTGTTTCTCATGGCACATTAATATTTCATCATAACCATACCTCATTCCCCATTCCCCAATTGATGGCCATCCCATTGGTTTTCAGTTCTTTACCACCAGATATAGTGGTTATAAATATTTTTATACAGTTAGCTCCTTTTCCCTTTTCTTTGATCTGTTTAGGATACAGATACCTTATAGTGGTATTGTTGGAGCAAAGGATATACCCAGTTTTATAATTCTTTGGGGCAAAGTTATAAATTGTTTCTCCAGAATGGTTGTTTATGATGAGGAAACCAAGGAACATAGATCTTTATGTCTGCTTGATTAATTGAATGGCTTAATTATTAAGGACCTCAAAAGCCTGAAGGAGGACTCTAAACCAGTTTAATAGACATTTAAAGCCATAGTTCTTAAGGAGAAGATTGGCCTCTTAAAAGCTATATTTAAGGAAGAACTCTCTGGAGCAGATAGGTTGAACACAGTAGGATCTAAGAAGCAGGAAGACCAGTTTAGGGGGCTGTGCCAGTAATTCAGGCATGGAGTGAACAACCTGGGATTTTAGGGCGATGATAATGTGAATGGAGGGAAGTGACAAATGCAGGAGACCAGTGGGATGAAAGGACAGCAGGACTTGATAACCTCTTGGTCTTAGGGATAGTGGGGAAGGGAATCAAAGATGACTATAGACTTCTGAGCCTGAAAAAAATGATTTTTTTTTTCAGCAGCAAAAAATGGGGAAGTGGGTATGGGCAGATGGGAAGGTAATGAGTTTGATTGTGATTTTATTGAATTTGGTTTATAGTTAAGAGAAAAGGACAATTTTTACATGCCAGCAGGATACATTATAATTTTAAAGAGAGTGCCTAGTTGGAGAGTGTTTAAGAAAAAAAATTACTTCCACTGGGTAATTAATTATTGAATGACTGATGTGTACTGATTGGTCCTCTCAGAGTAATCAAAAGGTTGTCTTTTGAAAATAGAATGTTCTGTGGAGTATTTAGTTCTGGTGAAAATTTGCTTTTCTTTGGGCAATTTTGCCATGGGTCTTTTCTAGGCAAGTGCCAATCTTTGTACTTTTCTAATGATGGTCTAAATGTTAGATCATCCAAAGGGGGAGATGAAGTGAGAAAACAGAAGGGAAAACATTTTGAAAGTTAAAAGTGCTAAACTTTTGACTTCAGGGAACTATAGATAAGAGGGCTTTGTTGGGGTAGAGCAACCTCTGAAATTCTTGTAAATTATTGATCTGTTCATTTGAGGAAGTTCAGATGGGTTATGTAAAAAAACCAACAAGTTTTATTGATAGCTTTTGTGTATCCACCACCTAACTTCCCCTTTGTATCCTCTCCCTACCTTTACTGGAGTGCCATGTCTTAGATTCATGGGATTCAATTTCTTTCAACTATTCCTGGAAGGCCACCATGTTTGATTTACCCAAGCAAGTTCATACTTATCCACTCAGTCTCCACTGAGATTTACTGATATCTGATGAAATCTAAAATAGAAATATGAGGGTAGAAAATACAGAACAGGGAGGATAAGGGGGGCTGAGAAGCTCAATATTGTCCTAACATCATTGCATAATTGCCCCTCCCCTCCTTTTTGCAGGCAGACTGGGCATCATTCCAGGCAGGTAGGTGTGTATCCTCCCTGCTGAACATTCTGCTAATCCTGCCTTCCACTCTTTTGCCCCTAGCCCAAGTCAGGTCCGCCCTCCCATGGTCCAGTGGCAAAACCCACAGTCTCCTACAAGCCTGAATGCCAATGCAGCTGCAGTACCTTCATCACCAATGACATCATCTTTCCCCTTCTCCCCTTCTGCAACTGTGGCTGACAAACCAATGGAAAGGTATGTTGGTCAACCTGAGTTTAGTGGGACATTGTTCTCCCTTGGGGGACCAAGGGCAGAAATAAATGAATGTGGCTTGATGATGTACATTCCACAAAGATCTTTCTTCCCAATATATTCTGAAGGTATGAGGATTATGCTTTCCTTTTTTACAGATTAGGAACCTGAAGCCCACTTAAATAATGTGCTTGGGGCTGAGTCGGCATTCAATGTGGGCCTTTATGACTATAAGACCTTAGTGTTTTGGGTCCCTGGTCCCCTTTGCTGCTTCTTCTCAGAGAGAGCTGGACCAAGGACAGCTTTTAGGACCCTGGCTCTCTATCAGGCCCTTTCCTTAAGTTAATTTTCCTTTGATGGGAGTGTCCTCATGGTGCTCTCCTAATACTGGGATTCCAAACTTCTCTGAGTTTATTTTGTTTTATAATCTCAAGAATTTTTCCTACTTCTCACTCTCTAAGAAGTTTTTTTCACAAGAGCTTCTTACATTACAGGATGGTAAACTTGAGACCCATAGATGGGGGTTGAGGGGAATATGAGAGAGGAAAAACATTTATTATGCTTCTACTGTGTACAGGCAAAGTGCTGAGCACTTTACCAATATTATCTAATTTGATTCTCACAGTGATCCCCCCCCAAAAAGTAGGTGCTATTTATAGTTTTTATAGTTCAAAACAGCTAAGGCAGACCCAATTTAAGGGATTCGCCCCTGGCTATTAAGGCTGAATTTGAACTCAAGGCTTTCTGATTCCAGACCCAGTGCTCTATCCACACTGTTTAGCTGCTACTGAGGTTGGGGGGGGGGGGGTTACTCAGAGATCCGCAACCATTATGTGTCAGAAGGACTCGAACCTAGGCTCTCTTGACCCTGAGGCCAGTTTTGTTAACACTATGCATTGCTTTTTAGCTTTCAGATCCATAAACTTGAACCCTAGAAAGGGCATCAGTAGAGCCAAGAGTAGAACTGTAGTCTTTCCCCAAGTGATTTTTTTCCCCTTGACGGCATGCTTACATACCTGCTCCCCTCTTCTGTTTACTATTCACGGAGTAAGCTTGAAGCCTGGTTGTCCTCGGTCTCCATCCACAGCTTTCAACCCTTCGATGGGATGCCCTTTTCCCTGGAGCTCCCATAGGATACTTTGTCAGATGATGAAAGGCCAACCTTCCTCCATCTCCTCCAGCCTCTCTGCAGGAAAGTCTTTTTAAATGAGGCCGGCCAAGGTAGAGGAGGAGGGCCCTCCCTCCTCCCTGGGCTTGGGAGGTAGATTTTCATCTCAAGCAGATCTGCATTAGGAATTCCTCACATAGAGTCTGACCTATGTACATGTCTCTTTTACTCGCTCTCCCCCTCTATTGTGCTGCCTTCTGTTTCCCTAATAGAGAAACTGAAATGCTTAAGAAGGAAATCTCCCCTGTGGTTTTTACAGTGTGGGATGATAGGGGAAGAGCAGCTCACTGACAGCCAGTGAGGCAAGAAGAGAGGGAGGAAAGAGGCTTAGCAAGAGCTCCCCGAGGTGAAGGTTTGGATTGGAAACCCATCATTGACTTGAGAATCAGCCACCATGGCTTTTCCTGATGTTCTTTCACTTCCCTGTCCTGTTTATTTGGGAGGGATTTGCCCAACTTAGGAGATGAAGATGCTGGCTGAAGGGAGGGAAGAAGGGAGAGGTCTCTGCTTCCCGGTGCTCCTAATCTGATCCATCTGGATCTCTCTGATGCTTCCTTTTCAGTGTTGTGAGTCGGAAGGCTCGAGCTGTCTATCCATGCGAGGCGGAGCACAGTTCTGAGCTCTCTTTTGAAATAGGGGCAGTTTTTGAAGATGGTAAGTATGGGTGGGAGCTGCTTATTGGGAGGCCCCATTCTTACTGGCTCAAAATTGAGGACAACACCAGGTAAGGAAACCAGGCATAGGATGATAGATTTAAATCTAGAAGGGATCCTAACACTGAGGTCACCCTGTCCATTGTACTGAGGAAGCAAGGAGAAGTCAAGTGACCTGTCTAGTATCACACAACCAGAAAGACTGGGCAAAAGTGAAACCCAGATCTTCCTGGAACTCTCCTACAACATCTCTACCAAGTGGGTAGTTGGGTATGTAGGAATCAGACTAGCTTCAGAATCTTGGGATGTGGCTTCAAACCTGCCCTTGCCCCCTTACTTCAGCCAATCTTTTGACTTCCTAGGACCTTAATTTGCTCATCATAGTAGTCCTAGAACTAAGAGCTCATCTCTGCTCTGATGCTTAGTGACTCCATAATCCCTCTAGGGAATGAAAAATCTCAACTCATTTCAGTGTCTCAAGTAAGGAAGATTTTGGTGCTTCTCTCTTTAGTTGTGTTGACATGATGTTAAGAAACTTAATTGTCTATGGGTATTAGGAACTAACTGATTTACTTGCTTCATTTTCCCTCCGTGTAGATTTAGGTCAGTATGATTTTAATGGTGTAGGCATTCCAGGCATGAGAACTCCCTTTGCCAACAGAGACCACGATTCCTCTAACTCTGAAAAATGAGGGGATTAGACTTGGTGAACACAGAGGTCCTCTATTTCTGGAAATCCATGATCCTGCCATTTTATTACAGTGAATGTAGGCAGCATATTTGAGTTTGGTGACTGTAGCAGTAGTGGTCATGATCACAGCTTCAGTGTCTCTCTCCTTCTCTCTCTTTTCTGTCTCTCTCTGTCTTTCTGTCTTTCTCTTTGTCTCTGTCTCTCTCAGTGGAACTCTTTATTTTGTGGTTAAGAAAACTGAAGCCCTAGGAAGACAGGTGACTTGCTCAGTCACAAAAAGAATGTGGCAGTGGTAGGATTTGAGCCCAGGTCTCCTTCCTCCAGACCTGTTTCCTTGATGGAACCCCTTGTACGAAATCCATGTGAATAGACCAGTTAGAATATGTGGCAGCCTAGGAATAAAAAGGCATATTTCAAGCATGTTGTACTGTGCTAAATCCTAAACCCAGAGAGTAAAGTCAGCCAGGCCCTTCTCTCAGGGAGCTTACATTCCATCGTGGGGGAGACAATTCTGCAAGTTGGATGGAAAGTGGACCTTGGGGTATCACAGCTAAGTGAATAAGGATGCACCTTCTTCCATATCAACTCCTCAGGTTCTAAGATTGAACCATTTAATTTATTATGGGCTTAGATGGGAGAACTTCCTTTTCTGTACCTGTGACTGTTGGGGAGGCAGGCTCCGCAGCAGGGCCAGGGACGTTTGCTAGCCTGGCTATCCATGAAGATAACTTCTCTGGAGGAAAGCTGCAGGGCCAAGGGTGTCAGGCCAGGAGATTGCTGTTCTTGGGGTTCTTAGACCACCCTTCCCACCAATGACAATTGGTATAGGGTTGGTGGGCCCTTAAACCACAGGGTTGCACCCCTGGATAATGGCTGGGATAGTTGGCCTGGAAAAAGACTCAGTGGGCTTGTTCATACCCACTATGCAAATTTGATTTCCTTGAGATAGTCAACATTTGGATTCTTTGGAGAGTGTGAAGATTTCCAAAATATCTAACCATATATTATCCTTAAGAGGATGTATGTGTTTAAAATATGTTCTTTTCATACTATGGCAACACAAATTTTTAACCTAAAAGGGACCTCAAAGGACACCTCATCCAACCTATAGTTCAGACACTTTCTATAAGTAACTATATTCTAGAATATGTTGTTGGTTCCCAGATATCATCTAGCCTACTGTCTTCCTATTGCATTTGGGCCCAGGGAAGACTCCAGGGGTGAGAACTCCCTTTGCCAACAGAGAATTCTATATCCTTATAGTCTTAGAGAGCAGCCTGAGGCTCAGAAATGTTAAGTGACTGTCACTCACAGAGCCTTGCTGTTTCAGAGGCAAGATTTGAACCCAGGTTCAAGTCCAATCCCCCTTAGGAGTCTAAGTTCCTTTTAACACTTCAGATTTTCTTTATTCTGATTTAACTACGAGAAGTATGATGCTTCATGGAACCAGACTTGATGATTTCCCATCATCCTGCTTTATGTGTTTCTCACAAGTTTGTATGGTGAGCCCAACCCTAGCTATAGATAACATCAATTTTGGTCTTTTCCTATGGATGGAAATTCCACATTTATATAGCAGTTTTAAATCTGATGTTCATGTACAAGAGTGTTCAGAAGGTTCCTCATCTGGTCTAGTGTGTTTTTTAAAAAAATTCTTTGCATTCATATTATAAAAGTGTATTAGTTACTGTGGCAACAGTGATGCTGTCTGTGAGTAGAGCTTTCAGCAGGAGGAGTTAGGACCAGGAGGACCATGGTGAGATTGGTTTACCTTGCTTATGAAAACCACAGACAGTGAGCAGCCTGGTCTACTTGGCCAGCCTGAATCTATTTGGAGTGTGGGTGTGAGGTCTATTCAGTAAAATGCATATAAATAATGCAGTTGTCTGTAGCAGGCAGTGTTAGCTGGTATTTGTTTAAGAGCTATGGATCACCCTTGAATCTAGTGTTATGAATGAAAATAGGAGTCATGAAATTATAGATTTAAAGCAGAAAGTGATCTCAGAGGTCATTGTGTTCTGATCCCATTATTTGACACATGAAGAAACGGGAGGCACAGATTTGTCCAACATCCTACAGCTAGGAAGCATCTGAGGTAGAAACCCAGGTCTGGGTTCAGGAAGATTCCAGTTCAAATCCAACCTCAGATATTTACTAGTTTTATGGGCAAGGCCCTGGGAAAGTCACTTAACCTATGTTTGCCTGAATTTCCTCAGCGGGAATCATAATATTACCTGTTTCCTGATCTTCACAGGTCCTTCCCTCAGGGAATATTACCCTGTAATATTACTCTATTTCCCTGTGAAGATCAAATGGAATTATATTTGTAAATCTAAGAGCAGGTAGTAGGTGATTCATAAATGTATATTTCCTTCCTTTCTCTACTCATGCAAATTTGTACAAGTTCTGCAACTTAAAGTCTTGAGAGATCAAAGGATTTATGTAGGATGACACAACAAGTCTTAGGGAAAAGATTTGAACCCAAAACTGATTGTGAGGCTGGCCCTCTGCCCACTTGGCCATTCTCTAACAAATCAGGAGGTGTTATAGCAATGGGGAAAATTGATGTGGTCCTATTGAATTCATTTGGGGAAATGGTGCCTCTTTTGTCCACTGGAGAAAAGAATTGATGGGTTTAGACAGATCTATAAATATATGAAATTTCATCATGTAGTGATGGCATAAGGAGGGATTTGTGTTACTAGAAAGCACTGAGCCTGAGTCCCCACAAGATTCCCAGCATCCTTCCTTCAGAAACCTAATGGAGTTGCCAAGGTTTCAGTATTTTTGAGAAGTAGACTGGAATAGCGACTACTTAATTTACCTATTGGAGAACTCAGCAGATCCTCTCCTTTGAGCATGGGGACAAGGTAGAAGGGTGCTGGGGAGGACCCTAGAGCTCATCCATTATCTCAATTCTTATACAAACCCCGAATTTACAGATTAGAAAACTAAGTCTTGAGGCTGTGAAGTGACTTGTTCTCAGTCTCACAAGTATGAAGAAGCAGAACTGGGATCTTAATGGAAGTCTTTGGACCCAGATATCTAGAAATAGGGAGAAAATTAGGTACTAAGAGTAAAAGTTGAGGAAAGGCAAGGGAATGACAGTGAACCAAGAAAGTTATTTTTGTCAGAGGATAAAGCATAGTAAGTATTAGCAGAAGAGTATTCTCAGGTCCAAATTGCTGACCTGGCATCTCTAAGGCTCTTGGATGAGAATCAGGCTTGAAAAAAGGCTATGGCTGAGTTTTAATAAGTTGAATTTAAATAGGAAGAAATGTGCAATCTTACCCTTAAGTTCCAAAAATTTAAATTCACAAGTACAAGATGGAAGATGTTTGGTTAGATATATCTAACATTTTGTCTGGGGTAAAAATAAAAAAAAAAGATCTGGGGTGTTTTAGTGAAGTGCAAGGTTAATAAAAAACATCATTGTATAAGCTAGAGCCAGAAAGGGCTTCTGAGGACATCTAGCCCAACCCCTTCGTTTTACAGATGAGAAAATTGAGTCCTAGAAATATTAAGTGATTTTTCCTAGACCTCATGATTCCAAATTCAGTTACTCCCTGTGGCAGCAACAACCTCCTGCAATCTTAGGATGCATTGTGAGAACAAGTGTCCTGGATTAAGCAAGTGATCACTCTCTGTCCTGAAGGATGATGTTAAGTTCTGGTCCCACAACATTTTGGAGAATATTCAGAGGAGAGCAGTTTGGATGGGGGAGATCCTTGATATCCTCCAGTAGGAACTTCAGTTGCTCATCAAATATCATTTAATTGTAAGGGAATTGGGTTTTGACAAGTTTAGATTTCTCTTTTCCTAGCTTCTGCCTGTTGCTTCTAGTTCTACCCAGTAGAACCGGATCATAGTCATTTTAATGGAGTCTTATTTTATCGAAACTGCCCAAACTAACCTCTGACTGACCCTCCTGTGGGTCAAGGGTTCAAGTCTCTTCCTTCACCCATGTTTCTCATGGTATACCTCAGCGTATACCTGAAACTATGTTTGAATGTGATTTTGCTAGTGCTTTTATGTATGTACTTGAGCAAGTTACTCAGTGTTTCCTGGGTCTCAGACTCCTCATTTGTAAAATAAATAAGGGTGATTGGATTAGATTATCTTCAAGCTTATAAATGTCCTTCTTAAACTGGGATGTCCCGAACTGAGAACATAAAACTTATGATGGAGTCTTCTGTGGGCAAGCTATGTGGTACTCTCACCTGCTTGGTTCTGAGAGTTGTGCCCCTCTTAACGTAGTCCCAAATTACGTTTTCCTCATCTGACCACAGATTGACTTATACTTGTTTGTAGTATACCTAAGCCCCCAGATCTTTTTCAGATAAATTGATATACCTGTGCTTTCCATATCCTATACTTGTGAAGCTGATTTTTAAAATATCAAATGTAAGATATACATTGGATATTTATATCTTCTGAATTTCTCTTATTTCCACCCCATTGTTCTAGCCTGTTAACAGTGTGTTAGCTGTTCCTTCATGTTATCTTCTGAATTAGTGAGTGTGCCACTTATGCCTTTATCCAGATCACTGATAACAATATTAAGTAGCATAGGACCAAACACAGACAGATCCCTAGGGTCCTCCACTTGAAGACTTCTTGTCACGTAGACATTAAACCATTAATAATTATTCTGGGGGCAGCTAGGTGGCCCAGTGGATAGAGTACTGGCCTTGGAGTCAGGAGTACCTGAGTTCAAATCTGGCCTCAGACACTTAATAATTACCTAGCCGTGTGGCCTTGGGCAAGCCACTTAACCCCATTGCCTTAGAAAATCTAAAAAAAAAAAATTATTATTCTGAGTCCAATCATTCCACCAGTTCCAAATTCTTCAAATTGTATTATCTAGTCTACATTCCTCCTTTTCGATAAAAGTCATATTGGATGCTTTGTCAAAGACTTTGTTTTAAACAATTCAGTAAAAATAAACACCTCTAGAAGAGAACTCTGATTAATGCAATGTTCAACCATGATTCCAGCAGACAAATGTTGAAACTTTTCCCCACCTTCTAACAGAGAGGTGATGTACTCAAGATGCAGAGTAAGATGAATGTTTTTAGACAAAATCAATGTTGGAATTTGCATTACTTGACTATGACTATGTTTTTGTTTTTATTTGGTCCCCCCCCCCCCCAATTGTGAGGGAAAGGAGAGAAAATAAATCCTAGTTAATTGTAAGAAAAAAAGTAAAACCTATCTAAATGACTGGCACAGCATTTCTCTGATCTCTCAGCTAAATAAACTCTGGCCAAAGAGCGAATAAGGTCATTCTGGCATGACCTCTTCTTTCTGGAGCCATGTTGGCTCATTGTACTCTAATAACTGTTTCTTTCTATTCATTATGACTCTCCCCAGGAATTAAGGTCAAGTTCATTCACCCAGAGTTTGCAGACTTTTTTCCCTCTTCCTTATATTCAAAAATTAGGTTGCTATTTGTGCTTCTCCAGTCTTATGGCTCCTTTTTTGTTTTCCAGTCTTCCAAAGACTGTTGTCTTTTCTTTATTTTTTTCCACCAGCCCCCTAATGGGCCCAACTTGGTACTCTTCACACCACTCAGTCTATATTCATAACTTTTTTTTTTTAGTTTTTGCAAGGCAAATGTGGTTAAGTGGCTTGCCCAAGGCCATACAACTAGGTAATTATTAAGTGTCTGAGGCCAGATTTGAACACAGGTACTCCTGACTCCAGGGCCAGTGCTCTATCCACTGTACCACCTAGCTGCCCTCTATATTCATAATGTCTTAAGTCAGAATTGGGATGGGGTTGGGGGTTTCTGGTCTATTTTCTACCCATCTTAGTAAGTGTACTTGCTGTTGGCCTCTTGGGAATTAAGGTCAGGTCCTAGTTCCCACTGTATGGAAATTTTTGAAGGATTCTTAAAGTAGCACCAGGCTAGTAAAGTAGAAAATGACCAGAAGTTAGCACATATAAGTCAAGTATCATTCATTAAGCATTTGGTATATATCTGGTAATATGTTTGAACGTGATTTTGTTACTCTTTGCATGTGTGACCTTGAGCAAGTTACTCTTTGTTTCTGGACCTTCAACTATTCATTTGTAAAATAAATAAAGATGATTATTTTTTGACATCCCTAGCATTTGGCCTGTAGTAAGTTAATCCTTATTGAATGAATGAAGCTTTGATCCTATGATCCTCCTATGTTGGCTACACAGGAATAGCAGGATCTTAAGAATCCTTTAAAGATGTTCTGTTTTTGTTTTCCTCTTCTCTTTCAGTTCAAACTTCAAGAGAACCTGGCTGGCTAGAAGGAACTCTGAATGGCAAGAGAGGGCTGATTCCACAAAATTATGTTAAGTTGCTTTAGTTCACAGCCTATGGACATTCACAAACTGTTCATGGTATCCATGGACTCTCCTTAGGATTGCTTTACCCCCACTTTGGAGTGGGAGGAAGATGCTCATGTGGCCAGGAATGCACAGTGAACCTGTCAGACAAGAATTTGGATCCCTGCTTTGGACTTAGTTTGGGGGGGTGGGGTGGGATCTTAGTGGGAGGGATGGGGAGGGAAGGGGTGACAATGGGACAATTGAGTTTTTTGGTTGGGAGAAGAATGATTGCATGATTGTCTGAGTGTCTTTCTGTGGTCATGAACATTTAAGGATCCTGCCTCACATGGACAGGGAGGGCGTTCTGTTGGACTTGCCTCTCTGCATCAGTTGTTTACCACCCTAACCTGGATTGCAGAAGAATCACTTTCTTCATAGTGAGCTGCGTGATGGTCATACACCATCCTAGGCTTGGTTTTCTTCTTTCTGACAAAGAAAGGTTTTGGTTGGTGTGGCCTGAAGCTGTATTTGATATGAGTGGGGAGAGCTACTCGCCACCAAGCTGATGAATCACTGCTGAGCCAGTGGGGAGCAGAGAGAGTTTGCAGACCTGCCTCAAGATCAGATGCCTTTCTCTGATGGAGGAAGGCTTTCTCAATCACTTCCTCTAGACAGGGTACATGTCTTATGGCAAGCTTTGCTATATCTCATTTGTATACAGA
Organism: Macrotis lagotis; assembly: GCF_037893015.1. Classification (NCBI taxonomy): domain Eukaryota; kingdom Metazoa; phylum Chordata; class Mammalia; order Peramelemorphia; family Peramelidae; genus Macrotis; species Macrotis lagotis. Next base: position 120,679,803 of record NC_133660.1, on the reverse strand, counting down.
CTTGTCCTCCCCCCCCCAAAAAAAATCTCTGTAAATGAAATAAAATTTAATTTACTCTTGGATCTGCCTGTCATGATGTGGGGAGAGAACTTGGAATTCATTATCCTTGTAATATTTTATGAACCCGAAGTCCTATTCACTGAAATTCATTTTTTTTTCTGGGATTGGCATTGGCTCCTACTTGGAAATTGTAAACATGGAGCCCTGCTTCTGTTCCCCAGGGAGTGGGTGGGACGGAAGAATTCCTTGGGAACAGCTGGCATGTTACCGGCAGCCTTCCCTGGAGCTGCTTAACAATATTCAGGAGCCCCCTGCAGCTCCAGTTTTCCCTCCCATGCTTTTTTGTGCCCCCCCACCAATAAGGGAGTGGGATCGGGGCTGTGTGGCCTTGCCTTTAGTGCTTTTCTCAGCATCTCCTTAATGAGTCCAAAGCCAACTTTCCTGATTAGTCTCAATACATCTTGTGTCCTTACTAGTCCACCTCCCCTTCCCTCTCTCTCCTCTTCAACTTAGACTGTTCTGGCCTTCCTTAAAGCTAATCTTGATGTCCAGGTTAAGCCTTGTTTTGAGGCTGAGGACAATTGGGAGACATTGTCTAATAGTTCATGCATATTTCCACCTTTGTCTGGACTGTCTCTGCCTTCAGCTCTCTGTGCCCCCCTACCAGGTGGTAATGGGGCTTGGAAAGCCATGCTTCTAGCCAGGAGAGCAAGGGGGAAAAGTCTGAATCTTCATGCCTCCTCCCTCCCTCCCTCAGGTTCTCAGACACATGAGGAAACCAAGGAGGAAATGACCCCTCCACCTGTGTGTATCCCTGGTTCCTCAGGGGCAGCCCTATCCCGAAGCCACCCACTGGTATTCATCTAGATCCACCCTGTTCATGTTTCAAAGCCTTGCCTTGCAAAAGGAAGAGTCAGATTTGAAATGTCTTCTATTCAGCTCCCCCTCACACAGCAGGCACAAATGATCTCCAGATGCTTTCATCAGCGGCTGCCTTGGTCTAGCTCCCAGAGTCTAAGTGGACCATTTCCAAGTCCTGAACTTTACTCTCTGTGAGGAAGGAGTCTCCTGTCTGAGAGTCACCCCTGGACCAAGGTGCTCACCCACTTCACAGAGTGGCCACGCTGGTTGGGGCTTCTGATTCTTTAGATCCTATAACAGGCTCTAAATAAGCCTTGGATACAGGTACGTTTATCTATTTAACAGTTTCATTTTGCCCTAAAATGTGGTTGGAACAGCCTTCCCCTAAAATCTGGGCTGTTCTACTGGAGTAACGATTTATCAGCTTTGCAGGCACTTCATATACACTGTGAAGGTTTTGTAATACAAGCCAATTCACAGGAGAGGAAAGAAACATATCAAAAAGAATTGAATAACAGAGAAATTCTGTGTAACTTATTTTCTTTTAAATGCTTTCCAGTTGTTAGGAGGAGAGGCCAGTCAGCATTTTACTGTAAGTATAAGAGGCCCTGTGGAACTAGGAAGGAGAGCCTGGCTTCATGTAGTCGGGACTGATCCAGGAGAGCCAAATTGTAATATGGCTGCCACAATGGGGAAACCCAGCCAAATGACTAATTTTAACTTATAATCACCTTATTTTGACATTGGTAAATTTCAGCCCATACCTCCTCAGAGAGGTTAGAGACCATGATTTGTTGTCCTACGGCCTGTGCCTGTGTGAGAGGATGCTACTAGAATTGGGGTCCTTGTGTCATGGATCCCTTTGGGAGCTGAAGAGGTCTTCAGACACTTTCTCAGAATAAAATTTGTAATATTATAAAAGAGATCAACTTTATATCAAAATATTAAAAAATCCAAGTTCAGAACTCCAGTTCGGCAGTTTTGGAGTTTAAGAACCCCTGCACCAGATGAGAAGAGACCTCAGAATTTCTAGACCAAACTCCTACTCGATATATTCTATAAAATATCTAAGAGTTGTTCAGCTCAGGCAGTCTGGGGGGAACTCACAGAATGACTTGTTATATGATGGCCTTTCAAATACTTGATGATAATCATGTCTCACCCTTTGCTTTCTGCTCTCTAGGTTAAAACATCAGTTTCTTCTGTTTTTCATTATGGGATAGGGTGTCCAGATTTCTCTCTATCACCCTCCTACAGATGCATTTCAGTTGGACGAGTGTCTTTAAAACATACCCCAACACCAACATAATTATTTGAGTAACTCAGACTTTAGCAATACTATGACCCGCACTTGATTTCTATTACTGCACTTTAAGATTGCACTGAATTAAAACATGTTTGCTTATTTTGAGTTTATACCCACAAATTCTAGATCTTTTTTTTTCCACATGAAATTGTCCTTGGGGTTTCTCTTACATCCTTAATAGAGGATGAATTTCTTGAGGGCTAGTATTGTGTTGTTTCTCATATTCATCTACTCAGATCCCAACATTAGTATCTTGGATGTGGCAGGCCCTTAAATATCTCAACTTTATCTTATCCTTGTTCAACTGGTTTGTTAACCCCAAATGTAAGACTTTTTAATTCATTTCTACTAAACTTTTATTTCATTGGCTTCAGCCCAGACCTTGAGCCTGTCAGTTTGAATATGGCTTGTCATTTGTATTAATGACCCTCTGTCTCAGATTTGTGTCCATGAATATGGTTTAACAATACAACTTTCCAGTAAGAAATGCATAGGATAATTCTATTTAGTCTTCGTTATTAGCAATTTCTCCATCACTTTAAGTCTTGACAATCTTCAAAACAATGACTCCAGGTTTGATTTTGCCCCCTTTGCCTGATTTCTGAGTGTAAGTTTTTACACTGAAAATTTGACATTGAGCTTTGCTGGAGCAGGCTTATGTCATTTGTACCTAAATGATTGATAAGCTCACTTCTGTATGATGGGTCCTTTGGGTATGCAGTGAAGGTGATTCTAGATAGAGAACAAATACAACTGTCCAATGAAAAGTGTTAATTTACATGACAAAAATAATCAGTGTAGGTTTTTTAAAAAAACTAATAAACTCTTCTAATATATTTAAAAGAAAATGCAAAGGTGGTCTGAATTCAACTTTGGAGAATATGTCAGTTTTACAGAGAGGCACATTTTTTTCTGGATTTCAACCACTGTTGGGAAAAAGGTGACTCTTATTCCATGACCTACAGATGGTGGATCCATAATATTGACTTTTACATGTTAATCAGATTTCTAGTTCTGACAGGGATTCATCTTAATGTATAGTGGGTAGATTTGAGCCAAAAATACCTACAGTTCCAATTCTACTCATTCACTACTTCTGAGTTGCTTAGCATTTTTGCTCATTTGTAAAATGAGGATGTGGAACTAGAAGACCTGAAGGTTTGCTGCAGATCTACATGTGTAAAGGAGCTAGGAATAAGAGACAGTGGTAATTCAGAGCTCTATACATTCCTTATGCCTTCAAATATGGTGGCTCAAGTGGAAATAGTAATTCTTTACAATACCTTTCTTTGACCTAAAAGTTCTATTGCCGTTTTAAAAACCAGCAGTACACACACACACACACACACACACACATTCCACTTTTCTCTTTTCCCTGGCCCCCAACTCAACAGCTCTGGCAAAGATCATTTGCATCAGTTTCTCAGTGTATAAGAATATTATCTTTATCATCTCCTTTTCAACCATGATAAACTAGAACTGAGTGGCTACCCCTGATTATACAGCTCTAGAAAGTATTAGAGTCAGTTAGTTTTTTGAAACTATGCTAATTCTGTTTTACTAGTTGCTTTTGTGGTATAAAAATGTGTTGGGGTGGGCTGCAGGGATTGTTGTTTAGTCATTTTTCCCTTTGTTAATGTTGGGGGCTTTTTTTTTTTTGCTAAAGTATTTGCCATTTCCTTCTCTAGCTCATTTTACAGATGAGGGAACTAAGGCAAACAGGTTAAGTGATTTGTCCAGATTAACATGGCTAGTATCTGAGGTCAGATTTGAACTCAGGGAGATGAGCCTTCTGGACTCCAAGACTAACATTTGCCACACTATGGCTAGTGGGTACTGCTATTACCTAGTTGTCTTTGTGGAGGGTGGGAGCGGGGTAACTTTATGGTAGTTCAAAATAAGAATCAATGAATCTTATTCCCAAAACCCCTCTCTGGTCTAGGGAATTAATTTTTAGGCAATGAAAAGATTAGCAGCCATTAAATCCTATATTTTCTTGAACTGGTGTTCATGTTTACTATTTCAAAGGGTGAATATGGTTATTTTGATGGAGTACTTTGATGGCTGCATATGAGGTTGAATCATTTCAGTACCACGAGAGTGAAGTTGGATACTGGCTCTCCTGCCTTAGTCCAAGGTTCATCTTCCCCTCCATGTACTGTTCAGCATCACTGGATAAGTAGTAGTTATTCACTTTTTAAATCTGCAATTAATTGAGCAACTCTAGGCCAATTTGGGGGTATTGAGGGCAGTGTAGGTCGGCTGAGCTCTTTGGCTTTTTTTGTCCTTTCTGCCTGCCTGGAGTTTCCTTATGGACATTCTTAATACTTTAAATTTCCAATTCCCCCACTTTGTATATATTTACCTGTACCAGAGAAGATGTTTCAGAACATTCTAATAGAGCTGGATTTCTGCCTTGTGGTTGAAAGGTGATAGGGAGGCAAGGATGGATGGGGAGGGGTATGTGTGTGAGACAGAGAAAGTTTGTGTGTTTTGGCATTGGGGCCATTTTCACTTTATTAAAGAATTTCTTTAATTTTTTAATAATTTTTCTTAAATATTCTTTAATAATAATAATTCTTTAATAATTTCTTTATTCTTTTACCATATTTTGCTAGGAACCATGCATTCATTCTACTTCTCCCCATTCAACAGTGTCTCGATCTATTAGACTATAAGTTCCTTGAAGGCAGGCACTCTTATTTTCTTCTATTTGTATAATACCCATTGCTTATCAATACTCTTTCCATCTAGTCCCCTTGGTTTTTCCTCTAGCCTATTTCTTTCCTTTGTAGCCCTATGGATTTTTCCCCATGAACTCTAAACATATCTTGACTCTGGATTCTGTTCATTTTCTTTGTCCTTTTCAGCTCAGTTTTTTGAATCCCTTCCTTCTACTTCTCACTTACTTTGCCACCATCTGTAATACGTGATGCTGGTGACTCTTGGATTGATAAAAGTTATGTCAATTAATGTAAGTTCTGATAAGTATTGCAAACCATATAGAAAAGGCTTTTGGGAACAGGGGGAAGTCCAGTCATGGGCATTGCCTAGTGTCCAAGAACCAGTCTGACTCAGGCCAATTACTCAGGCCTTATTCCTAGAAGGCCACTGGACAATAAATTATAGACACAGAAATCCATGAAGATTGCCTCCTGGAGAGTGAAGGGGAGTCTACTCTAAATAAAATTGCAGTTTCTTGGAGTCCTGAGTTTTATCCATCAATTTGCTAACGTTCAATCACTCATTTTCAGTTGGTGTCTGACTCTTCATGACCTCACTTTAGGCTTTTTTTGGCAAAAATACAGCAAGTGTCTGAGGCCAGATTTGAACTCAGCAAGATGAGTCTTTATAATTTCAGACCCAACATTAAGCCCCTTAGCTGCTCTCTATCTCTTCCTAATTGTTCCCTCACTCATGCAAACCTTCGAAGGGAAGCTGCTTGGTTGATGTCATGAAAAAATTCATGGATATCACATAATCTCTTCTCATTCTTTCTGGGTCTTATTCCAGAAGCCTTTTCATAACTAGTTTTCCTATTTATTCTTTGGCTCCTTTAGGATTGGGGGCAGAGGGTTCCACATTATACTGAAGCTTCACCAATTTCCTCATAGTGGCACTTTAATTTATTGCTGCCCTAATTTATTTGTGTGTGGCTAATATGCACAGAACGTTGAAATGGTTATAGTGATAAAGTATCAAACTTTCTGGTTTAAAGGCTCCTATATCTAATAATTTCTTTATAACAAGGCCAGAACAACTTTAAAACTTTTTTTTCCTTGCTGAAACATTTCAAAGAGATCTCAATCCCTTGACTAGGCTTTAGATGAGTAGTTCCAGAATGTTAGTGTGAATAGCTGTAATTCCCACACTATACTTTGTTGGTGGCAGTAATACTCTCACCTTCCTCAAATGCTAGGGTAACATAATACACATTGGTGTAGGCACCTAGTCGATACACATGGAAGACGACGGGGGAGAGTGGATTCAACATTTTACTCTAGGACCAAATACTAGAAAGGGTCCTTTCAAGGGTTTTTGTCCAATCACCTAATTTTATAGATGAGGAATGGGACCCAGGGCCAAGATCGCCTAGTGGTAGCAAGAAGCAAAGGCAGAATTTGAACCCAAATCCACACAATTTACCCAGCACTCTTTTCTGTCATATGACTATTCTTCTATCCTATGTTAGAGATCTCCAGAAAAGCAGACTGTGTAGTCCCCAACATTTAAAAGTTGCTATCATTAGGAAAACTCATCCAAATTGCTAATCTTAATCCTTAATAATGCTCAATACTCCTCTTCCTTCTTCCATCCTAGGGCCCTCTCAAAAGAAGAGGCTCTTTAAATGGAGATGATTGCCAACCTCTGACACCCACAACATCCTAAAACTTCATTTTAGGCTGAACTTGATTGGGATATGTTTTTGATTTTGTCTGATTTAAATTGTTCTCATTTTTCAAATTGAATCCCCAGTTCACTGATTGATCTCAATTCAAGGGAGAGCCCAGCAAAATAAGGTAATACTCTTGGCTCTAAAATGACTTTCTCAAGTTAAAATTAATTTCTCCCACTTAGCAGAAATGTGATTTTAGGAAAAATGGGGACTGTGGCTTTAGACTAAGGGGCCTCTTAGAAAAGTGAAGATCAGATCTTTCACAAGAATGAATGTTCAAGTCCTGGTAGAGACAGCTCAAAGGATTAAGTTTGAGGCTGACCACACCTTTCTGGTGGTATTTCCATGCCCAATGTTTTATAAAAGCCATTATTATGGCTATTTGGATTTAAGTTAATTTTTTAAAATCTGGGAAATTTCCCTAACCATCCATTTCATTTTGAATGTAGACAATTATCATGGAAGTTCTGATGGGTTGATTTACCAATGGAAAAAAAAAAGATATATTTTTAATGACTTCATTTTTTTTAGGTTTTTTTTTGCAAGGCAAACGGGGTTAAGTGGCTTGCCCAAGGCACACAGCTAGGCAATTATTAAGTGTCTGAGACTGGACTTGAACCCAGGTACTCCTGACTCCAGGGCTGGTGCCTTATCCACTACACCACCTAGCTGCCCCTGTCTTCATTTTCTTTAGAATGGCACAATCTCATTTCCAAATAAATTATTGTACTAAATATTTGGCCAAGCTGACATTAAAGTGCTAGAAATATTGCATTTTAATCTGTGTACTTCTGTATAGCTGATCAAAAAGTATGTCCTGGCTAACAATTACATAAAAGTAAAAATTTCTATTTATTTAAAGACCTTTAAAGATAAGAAATGTCTTAATTAGATGTGCATCATTGTGTATATACTATGCCTCTTTATACAATAGATGTAGCAGCTGTTTTGTTCTCAAGATCTATCATATCTACCATTCTTAAAACACTCAGCTTTGTTATTGGGAACTCCGATGGCTTTTGCCTAAAAATTCTTTATACATGTCCTTTATTAAAAAAAACATATTTCCTAAAAAGAACTCACAGCAAAATGACTTTAAAAGGAGCCCTTGATCCTTTTATTTTATTTTTTTTAGGGTTTTTTTTTTACAAGGCAATGGGGTTAAGTGGCTTGCCCAAGGCCACACAGCTAGGTAATTATTGTGTCTGAGGCCAGATTTGAACTCAGGTACTCCTGACTACAGGGCTGGTGCTCTGTCTGCTGTATCACCTACCGCTTCTGAGAATGCCTTTTATTAAGAAATTAATGAGGCAATCTCTATAGAAAGAAGCTTCAGACTCCAGTCTTCCTTTCCCAGTTCCATGGTTTTAGGCTTTCCTAAAAATAACTGACTTTGATGGGGGGGGGGGGGGTGGCTGTTACAGTTTTCACTGAACTGTGTGTGTGTATCTATATATCTATATATATCTATATATCTATATATAAAAATAAATCCATAGGAAACAAATACCAATTTCTTCCCTACTTTAATTTTCTTACTATAATTGAAATGTTTCCTTGTCCATTGTGATGGAAGAAGTTAAAAAGAGGAGTCTGAAGAGAATCCAGATGAAGAGACACAGTCTCTTCAGTCAAAAGAGGTTTTGATTGAAAGCACTGTGCAGAGTTCAAAGGTGGCAATGAGGGACCCCAAAAGCACAGTTAAGGTAAGAGAATGTGTAGGAACCCTATCTAATTACATGGAAGATGGCAGCTTCCCAAAACAGAAGACAACACATAATCTTTTACAACTTCTTTCAACTTAGGCATAATGCAGAGGATCTGAGAGTCAAAATTCTGCGGAGAGTATATTTGTGTGTTTCCACAGACATCCAAATGAACTTTTTCAAAACAACAGGTGATTAAAGTAAAGGATTTATTGTAATCTGCTTACAGTCGTTTGCAAAGACAGACATACGTTTTTGCATAAAGATATAAATTGCTTTTTTTAAACTAATTTAGTGTGTTTTTTTTAATTCTATGAAGAAGTTTCAGTGAATTATGAATTGTACCAAACCAAGATTTTTAAGAGCAATATGGTACAAAAATAAGAGCAAACAGACAATTTGGACTGGGACAAGCATTCAACAGTGAGTTTAGAATATGGCTTTGCTGTTTAATCGAGCAAAGTTACCTGGAGACAGAAAAAGCCAGTAACTTTGTTAATACAAAAAGCTGATGCAGACTGTATTCATCCCAAACTTGGTTAAGTTGAAATTCCAATTCTGTAAAAATGAAGTCTGAACTAAAAAGCGGCATTTGTATCCATTTCTTTTCCAGAAACCCCCCAGTCTGCATGCTGTGTGTGTATTTATCCCCTTCCTCGGGTGGCTTTCGTATTGCTGTGCATGTCAGTTTGAAGTTAAAGATTTGTTGATTAAATTAAATTCCTGAAGTTGCAAAGTATGTAAGAAGACTCCTTCCCTCTCAAGTACAGCCTTCATAGGTTTCCCATAACATAAGGCAGGTGTCATTTAAAAAGACCAGGTCCTGTAGTCATGGGTGAATGTGCTCCCATAAGCTGGAGCCTCACCGGCCAGCAGTGAAAGGGGGGTGGGGGTGGAATGCTGGGCTCCCTCCCTTGGTGTAGCCAGGAGAGTTGGGGGAAATGGATGTGATTTCCACGAGTAAGTAAGTACTTAGGTTAATCATTACTCTCAGAAAGATTCCTTTGGCCTCTACTCTCAGCAGTTTATCTTGTGAAATCACTGTTAGCTCTGGCCCCAAACACACTCATTTATGCTTCTATGTTGCAGAGAGACCTGAGCTAGAATCTTAAGAATTGAGCTGAACTTTTGGTGTTATCATTTGTTGGTAGGAGCTACAGTTTCATTATAAAGGGCTTTAGAAGATATACATTTTGAAGATATCAACCCCACCAGTAATCTTCAAGTTTCAGCTTCGAGCCAATTCCAATCCTGAGAGATCCTCCCTCCCAGAATGTTCCCTTGACCTTCCCCTACATCAGAGGCAGGAAGAGGAACTGGTAACTGGTTGCTTGCATTTTCTCCCAAAGAAAAGAAGCATAAAACTAGATGTAAAGCAACCTTTAAACCACTTTTTTTTTTCTCCCCTCCCAGTCCCAACATCAAATGACTTACTTTTTTCTTGTGGATAAGAGTAGAGGCAGGTTCTCTCTACAGCCCTAAAGCTTCCAAGGCTCCCGAGCAACTTGTTTGCTGTGTCTTGTTAAATGAAACCTTCATGAAGCTGTAAACACAACTCAACAATGTTCCTTAGGGAAGGTGAAGCCGGAGTCCTAAAGTGTACTCAGCTCACAGGTACTTGCAAGTGGCAGACAAAAGGGGAAACGGAATACGGAAGAATAGAAAGGCTTCAAGACAACTGAAAAACTTTGTGTGGTTATTTACAATAGACACTGTAAAATGGTAAATCTTCTATGATGCTAAAAAAAGGCACAGCTTTTCCTTTCTTAAATACACTGTAAACGCTTCATTAGGCATGCAGAACATTTCACTTTACAAAAAAAAAATTACCTTGTTTGTTTAGACAAAGATAGTACTTAAATAGTCTCCAGCAAAATAGAATTCTTTCAAAAATACTTTCCCATTCATCCTATTAACCATTAAAGATTTTTTTTGTATGTGTCTCATTTACAAAAAGTTCCTTACACCTTATTTCAGGTCCTTCACAATTTATACATACAGTAATGTACAGTACAGCAAAAGACTGCAAAAAATTATTTGTAAAGCCAGCACAATAGATAATATAAATTGAAACCGAGGCATTTGTTTTAACATCTTATCCATTTAATTAAATAATAAATGGACACTGAAGGGTGTGTCCACAAGTGATGAAGGATAACATGGGAGAACAAATGCGCCAGGTGGGGAGGTGATTATTCCACACCAAATGTTCCATTATTACACAAGAGGAGTCTGTATATATTTTTTCTCTTTTTTGTTTTTTTAAATAAGAAAAGAATATTAATGCCCCATATTTGACTGTACGTTTTATGTGCAAACCAAGGGTAAGCTTTAAAAAGTTCATTAGTCCTTGAACCCTTTTACAACAAGCAAACAATACCAGAAACTACATGGCGTATTTAAAACTTCCATCTGTTAAAATATCAAAATCAAAGAGTTATTGACTAGATATGGCTTTTCATCCAGAGGAACGGGATCATTTTCTAAGCACTGAGGGTAAGGAGAAGAGCTCTTAAATCATCCGGTTCTTGCCAAATCCATGTCGAACTGTTTTCCAGTCCCCAAACCCTTGATGTGATTTTTTGAACTTGAAAAACTGCTGAACTGTGAATCATCGCATGTTAAAAATGTGATTTCTTGGGTCCTTCATGGGTGTGGAATAACACAGGGGAAACTTAAGGCAAAGTTCTTCCATTAAGACATTTTCCGTCACTTCCTGTGGAAGTACAGGGGCTTGGCATTGCCCGATTCCACCTTTGGTAGCTGGTCACTAATGATCTCCACCAGCATCGCTGGGAACTCCACTTTCAGGGCCTGTGACTCTCGGAAGGTATAGAAACAGAATTCCAACAAGTCACTCACCAGCTACAATACAAAGACAAAGGGAAAAAGGAAGTGAGCCATACTTCCAAGATAAAAAGCAAATAGACATCCAGGGATTTTTTAAAAAATAAATTATACAGTTTTTCCTGGTTAAATTTTACTAGTTTGTCCTTGGATGGGAGAAGAACCACACTTAGCAATCCTGTCATATATTTGAAATGGGGAAAAAACCCTAAAAACTTCAAAGTAGAATATGATTAATTGAAATATAGTAAACTCAGTAGTCATACAGCTAACATAAACCTTGAATTCAAATTTGTATTGCAAAATCATCATCTTTATCAACATGATTAAAATATAATAAGGAAATGTTTGGAACATGAATGTTAGATAATATTAATTTGTGATTTTCTCAGTCAATATAAGCTTACAGGGATTCCTTTAGGTCTGATGCCAATGATATAAATCATCATGAGCCCTTCCTGTGTCTCAATTTCCAAATCTATAAAATGAGGAGATAAGTTCTCATATCCTGTGATGAGACTCCCATAAAAGTCTTATTTCATTCAAAAGTATCCTTAAAAGCTAGTATCTACTTTATGGCTCCAAGTTCTTTTTACTTTTGAGTTTTCAAACTGAGGTCTGGCTTTGGAGTCAGAGCCCATGGATTCATGTGTATACTCAGTCCCCCTTTTGTTGGAGGCTCAGTTTCCCCATTTATAAAATTTTGGTGATTATTTGATGCTCTCTAACATTCCTTCTAGATCTAAGTCCGTGATCCTATGAATCTTCATGCACATATGAGGTAAGGGTATCCAAAATGATTTTTCCACTTAAGGGGATGATTCACAGGAAATGGATTCACTTGCACTCTGGCCTGGATTTGCTATGTATGAGAAGTAATGGTGTCAAATTTACTTAGTAGAGTAGTGTGGACAGAAAGTGATCTGCTCACAACCTCCCTCAAACATTTCCAATGGGTAAAACCATTCTAATCTTCATTTCTGTAGGAAGGCATATTAAAATGACAATGACAATATGATCTGACTGTTAAGAATCTCAATAGTTTTAGGTCTTCCATTAACTGGCCTTCTGAACCACGCAAGACATTTGTATCTTGTTTTATATTAGTTGTCTCTCCTCCCCCTTTCCCCCATCTCTCAAGACGGTCTATAAAAAGCAATAAAATATAACAACAACTTCTAGAAAGAATTTACTACCAAAAAGCACTGCTTTTCTACTTTCATACTTTCTTCCCTAGGTACAATCCAAAGATTTGGGTTTTGGTCTTTCAAGGATTCAAGTACCAGAAAATGATTTATACAGTCTAATTACAGAAGGGTCAAATCCTGAATCAGTGGTTTGTCAATTAGAAAGAATTCATCATTAATCATTTAAAAATTTTTTTTATTTATTTAAGGCAATGGTGTTAAGTGACTTGCCCAAGGTCACACAGCTAGGCAATTATTAAGTGTCTGAGGCTGTATTTGAATTCAGGGCAGGTACTCTATCCACTTTGCCACCTAGCTGCCCCAGTTAATCATCTTTGTACATGTATGATATCCATCCATGAGCCAAATAGGTTATATAAACCTCATTTGTCCTCTTAATGAGTATCATTTTAAAGAGATAAAATTAACAAAAAGCAGTTGTTCAATTATTGTTGCCCAATATTGTGGCAAAAATGACCTATTTTAACCAATACAAATGACTGGTTTTAATTCTATCTCTATGATTTCTCAAGAGGTCTACTGACTTTCTTGTAATTCTTCAATTGTAACATATAAATGAATATGTTTCATACTTATAAGATTCAATTTGCAACAAGCACTTAAGAGGGATCATCTACTTCACTGTTTCTGAAATTGTGTTCTGTAGAAACTAGGGAATTCACAAAGCAGCCCAAAAGAGTCACATAAAGAAAAAGCTTAGTGTTCATGGAGTCCAGAGAGGAAACAGCTTCTAGGTAATTTTTGTACCAATACTTATTGAGGACAATTGGGAAAAATTGGTTAAGTCTGAAGAGACAAATAGTGTTAAAAACCAAGACTGATAGTGGAAAAAAAAATCATTAACCTAATTCAGATGCTAGAATAGTAAGAAATACAAATAGTGAACTCCACACTGAATTCACATCTAATGATGCTTGTGGTTGGAAGGTAAAAAAGCTCTAATTCTTTGTCAGACACTGGGCTAATAATCACTCTACAAGATTATGTCATTTGAGTCCCACAACAATGCTGGGTAGTAGATGCTATTTATCCCTTTTTGTGTAAACTGAGGCAAACAATTTAAAATGACTTGTCCAAAGTCACAAAATCAGTAGGTTTTTGAGGATAAATTTAAACTCAATTTTTCAGATTACAGGCCCAAAATTCTATTATTCAACCATTGGTGTACAGTTTATAGTACAAACTTTTTTTTTTTAAATCATGATTCTAGAAAAATTACAAAATAATAAATAGTGGTAAAAATAAGCCTTAAAATTTTAAAGTGAATTTTTTGAGGTTCCCCAAATATTGGGAGTCACACTTTGACTGAAAAAGAATTTTATAATTTTCAAAAGCATGGTTCTAAGAAGACACAGTTTTGAAGGTTTCTGTTCTCAAACAGGTCAAGAAACTGTCCCTGTAACTTTAATGAACTACCTCCAGATATATGCTGTGGATGGCTCAACACATCCATCAACATTACCAAGAATTCTAACTCCAAGTATGTTTCACTAATAACAGATGAAATCTAAACAAGATTCCAATGTTACACATGATAAATAAAAATATACTATAACATCTTAAATTTGTGCTTTTTCTAAATAGGTAAGTGGTCTACAGGAACTGGTTTCTATATGAGTTTGACATCACTGGTGTGGATAACAGATAATAGAAAGTCTAAGTTATTCTCTACTTGGTTCCAAAAGATATCAGCTCTAAAAATCTGAGAAGTTTATCCTTTTGGTATTACACAGGAACAGTAACTACACAAATAAAGGACACAGCAGCAGCTCTTGCTGCCCATCATGGCCCAACTCATGTAGAGTGGCATCAGCTGTATCAATGGATATTGAGCGGGAATCATCCTTGATGTCTGAGCTATTTGCTTTTCTGATTCTATAGTTTTGCCCAAGTTTTTAATACCTTAACTGTTTTGTAGAATTCTCGTCCTTCCAGAAAACTTCATTGCTGTCCCTTCCATACAAGTGAGGCATGGTAAAATAAGGATTGGACTCAGAAGTCAAAAGCCTCTGCTCACATTCCTAGGGTAAGCCACCACTTTAGTTTCCCCTTCTATAAAATGGGACTAAAATTTTATAACATTTAATAAGTTGAGCAATTTCTCAAGTGGGTCTTCCCTAACCAGCCCTGTTTCAAGTGATCTATCTCTCCTTCCTCTTTTACTCTACCAATCAATGATCACAGTGCACCTTGGGGCACTTTTCATGATTAGAACTAGTTTTCCCCTGACTTCATCATTATATCCAAGGGAGTTGCATGAGATGGAAAGATGTTTGGTGAATCCTCTTGGGTGATCCTGACTCCTTCTGTAGCAATATATCCAACATGATATGATGCTTGTTTGACAGTAATTATGGTTTTGAATTATTCTTTTATTTTTACTTGAATTTTTACTTCACTTAAAAAGATTTATATTGGGATATTTTTCTTTTGCATCTACTCTAAATACAGATTATTGCAGTAGAGGCCTCCTAGGTTCCTGAGAGTCTGTCTCTCCCTTTTTAAGTCCTTCCTCCAAACAACTTCCAATTTGACATTCCTCAAGTCCAAGCCTAAAGATGTGGCTCCCCACTGCCTTTAGGACAAAATACATACATTTCTCTTTGGGAATGAAAGTCCTTCACATTTTGGCTCCAGCTCACCTTTCCAATTTTATTATATACATTCCTCTTGCCCTCACACAGCATTACAATCTATCCCCACTGACCTCCCTGCTGTTCCTCCTTCACCTCCAGCATCTTTTAGGTACCTTGCCTCACAGCCCCAAGTAAAAGCCCTTTCTCTGCTAAAGTTATTTTGAATTTATTTTGTATATGGCCTGTATTTGCATATCTGTAAACAATCCCAACAAGGCATAGTGGGAAGAACATTTGATTTTTAAATCACAGTATTGGGTCCAAATCCCAACTTTGTCAATTTATTTTTTCTGGATCTATAACCAACCCTATTACCCCCAGGCTGTAGCCTTCCAGTAAAATGTAAGTTTCTCAGGGACAAAGGTTCTCACTTTTGTATAGATAACTATAGCACATTTTACATGCTTAATAGTTTGTTGATTTAAATTCTTTGATGCAGTAAACAAATCCCAGTAGTTAAGAGAAGTGGTCTGCCTTAGTGTCATTATGTAAATATTCACAACCTCTTAATGTAAACAAACAGTTTCCCCTGGCCCTTGTTCAGAATTCTCCTTCAGTACTTCATGGTACTAAACCTCATCCATATTTAGCTTCCATTTAATGTTTATTTTTCCCTCACCTCTTACATTTTGTCTATCTTCCTCTTGTCTGACAACTTAAAATGGGTATGCTTTGGCCACTATTCAGCTTTTGAAATTTCAAATCATCATGTATTGTAGCAAGGAAGGAGCTGAAGCAGATGGTTCTAGTGCCCCCAACCAAAACCCTCACCCCATCTTCCTGCCACCTGGATGCCTTCAGTGCCATGAGACAAATGGGGGGCGGGGGAAAGTCTGAAGCAACATCATTGATTTCCGCAGTCCTTTACAGTCAGATACCAATTTGAGAAGGCAAACAGGAGCACTAATTATAATCAGCAATGATACAGTATCATTAGACATCATAGAAAGATCTGAAAATGGAGATTTCTGTCTTAGAACTCTATGGAATACATCTGTTTGAATCTGAGGTAAAGTTAGGTTCAGCATCATGCCCGGCTTCTCCCAGACTGATGGGTGACAGCTGGTGCTAAGTCAGAAGAGCACGGGCAAGGTCACAGCACAGAGCTGTGGCACTTTGTATGTTCTAACAAATGAGAGCATCTAGGCTCTAATTAGTACATTTCCCCCACTGCAATTCATTGAATCATTGCTCCCGATGGCCATGCACAGCTGGCATCCCCCACCCTCCCGTCTGTGGATGCTGCTTTTCTGAAGACACACACACGAGTCTAAATGATAAGCAGGGACCTCCAGCTCCCGCCTTCTTCACAGGCCCTGTGCCGGGGTAGTATGCTGCCAAATAACACAAATTTGGGGTGAAGGCTGCTATTTGCTTAAGTTATGCTGCACAATCGTTTAGAGGATGACAGATCATCAGACTTATTTAAAACATCCTCACTAAAGCCTAGCCACAAACACTTGGTATGTTGTTACTAATTTCTCTGATATGATTTGCTATTTCCAAAATCTGTACATAATTAGGATTGATTCTTTAGGTAGGATGAATCGGGGGTGGGGGAAAAGAAAAAGACAGGAGGACAATTTTATTTTTAAAAGACCAGATATTTTGCCAGATTTATTTTAGAGGGTTTGGAAGAGTTTCTAAACTAGTTCTAATATTCTCATTTAGCTAGATATGGCCTAATATTATTCATTCCCACTGGTCCACAAATAGCATTTGAAAATGACTTGCAATAATTATAGAATTTTAATTAATATAATCTCATTAATAATGAAAGTGGCAATTTTCTTCTGAGTGGAGCTTGCTTCTTTGTAGAAATGAACTAAAGAAAATCCAAAAGTCTCATAAAAGCCTACCACCTTATTTTCAGTGTTGATGATTATTATTACTACTTAAACATTTGACCATCCAAGACAACCTTGAACAAGAAGAATAAATTCTGGTTGCTCCTTACTGATTCTCCTCTCAGTATTCAAGGTCTGAATGGCATTTGTCTGGAATTGTTATAATCATCAGTCTGACTGGTTTTTATTTGTAAGCATGCATTTTAGTGGTCAACTAGGTGCTACAGTAGATAAAGATCTGACCTCAGACATTCACTAGCTGTGTGAGCCTGAGCAAGTCACTTCACTCTGTTTGCCTCATTTTACAGTTGAAGATTTGTAAAATGAACTGGGGAAGGAAATGGCAATCTAAAGATCTCCCTATTTCTTCCCAAAAATTAAAGGGGAAAAATCATTCAAGAAAAAATAAGTAAGAAAGAATGTTGCTTACTAATGGAGATGAAAAAGGGATATGAAAAGATTAAAGTGCTATGACATTTCTTAACATACCCAAACTAAACTACAATGAACTTGATACCTTCAGTGAATAAGCTACATTTGAGATGTAGTTTCCTTTTAGAAACTTGCCGCAGTCTATCAGTTTCCTTGCTTACTATGTTTAACACAAGGATGAAATTACATTAAAACAGTCACTGAGTTCATGAGGCCAAAGAGATGGCAAACTAGACACTTTCTCTGATCCCTATTAATTCTTTAAACACACCCCAAAGAAGCATTATGTACTAAATAAAAGAGTACTGGGGGAAAAAGGGGGAAACCCCAAAAGGGAAAAATCCTTATTAAGAAATGATGGATAAAACTGATTCTTAAAAAAATTCAGTTAGCACCCCTCAGTCTTTCCAAAGTGACTCAAAAATACTAAAAATGGAGGGAAATTGCTTGGAGGAAAAGCAAAAAAACCAGTTTTTTAAAAAAAAATGTGATCTCCTATACAAGTCCAATGCCATTGTTTAAAGCCCAGATGTTCACAAAACAATTTAAGAATCATGAATTTTCCAGAACAGGATAAATCAAACTTGAACACTACAATAAAGAAAATACAAAAAAAGTATCTATTGAAAGAATCCAGAGAGCCTTCAAAATGAAAAATACTTAAAATTTCAAGATCTGAGAGGTAAAATGAACAATTTAACAACAGATATTCTGAATAACTATATTATTTCATGTCTTCTAGATACCACAAAAAGGAATAAGGATTTGGAAAAGCAAATAAGTTCAAACTTCAAATCAAAATGAGAGCTTCATAGTGTTTCCTCTTCTCCGCCCCCCCCAAAATGCTTTCTTGCCAAGGAAATAATAAATAGTGAAATATATTATTCAATGTTTATTGGTTGTTAAAAAAAAGACTAAGAGAGGTGTGAGGTGGAATCAAGATGGAGAAATGAAAAGTCACAACTCTGAAATACCTTCCTCACAAAACCTCTCATAAAACACACAGAAAACACCAAATAGAATTTTGAGCAGGAAAGCCAAGAACAAGTCACAGATAGTTAAATTCCCATTTCAGGGAAGTTTAGGAATACAGAAAGAGAAGTCTGAGGACACTGAATTAGGAGTTGGCATGGTGGAAATGGCACCACTGTCCAGGGATGGTAAGGAGACTGAACACCTGATCTCAGGGATTCTGCCTGGGTAAAGTACAGGGCATAAATAGGGAAGGCAGTGAGGTATCTCCATGGGACGCAACACTCTGGAGGCACCAACAACCTACCTTCTCTCACATCAAGCAGTGAAACCTAAAGGATATAATAGAAGCTCCAGCCAACCATCCCCACCTTCCCAACTCTAATATATATCAAAATTTGTGGAATTCAGATACTTAGAGGGAAATTTAATATCTCTGAACAGTTACCTCAATCAAAGGAGAGATTAACAAACTAAAATCTGAAAAAAAATCATTTAACATCAGTTAATTTGATTAAAAAGAAAACCAAATTAACATACAAAAATGAAATGAGTAATGAACCAATGAAGATGAAATCAAATCAATTTTAGGAGCTATTTTGACCAATTTTATACTAATAAAACAGTCCAGGATATAGTAATTTAAATAATTCTATGTTATTAGAGGAAATTGAAAAGGCTGTAAGTGAACTTCCTAAAGAGGAAAAAAGTCAGGGTTAGAGAGATTACAGGCAAATTTTACCAAATATTTAAAGAACAATTAATTCAAATACTACATAAATTGTTTGGAAAAAATGGGCAAAGAAGGAGGGAGCCCTACCAAATTCCTGCTTAGACATAAATATAGTTTTGCATAAACCAAGAGCAAAATCAGAGAAAGACTATAAACCAATTTCTCTACTAAATATTATGATATAAAAATTATTGATTAAATACTAGCAAGGAAATGACAGAAATCTATTACAAAAATCATACAAAAGGACCAGACTGGATTTATACCAGGAATGTAGAGTTGGTTAATATTAGGAAAACTCTAAGTATAAGAAATCATATCAATAACAAACAAGAAGAAAGTCATGTGATTATATCAATAGGTACAGAAAAGGCTTTTGACAGAATACAATACCCATTAAAAACATTGGATAGCATAAGAATAAATGGTCATTTATTTAAAAAATATAAATATTATCTGTCTAAAACCAGAGAAGGCATTACCTAGAATGAAAACAAATTAGAAGTCTTTCAAATAAGATCAGGGGGAAAAGCAAGGATTGCTATTAACACCATATGCAATATTGTAGTAGAAATGCTAGTTATAGCAATAAGGCTAGAAAAAGAAATTGAAGGAATTAGATGCAAAAAAAACTCACTATTTTGCAGATGATATAATGGTTTATTTAGAAAATCAACTAAAATATTAGTTGAAATAATGAACAATTTTAGCAAATTTTCAGAGTATAAAACAAACCTACATAAATTGTCAGCATTTCTGTCCATTAACAAAACCAAGCTAGAAGACATAAATTTAAAATAATTGTAGACAGTACAAAATACTTGAGAGTCTCCCTGTCAAGATATACAGGGAAATTATATGAATGCTTTTTGAGTGTGTTTTGGAAAAGGCTTGGAAACTGAGGGAATGCACATTAACTAGGGAATGGCTAAACAAATTACGGCATATTACTGTGATATAATATTACTTTACTATAAAAAACGATGAAAGGTATGGTTTCAAAAAAATCCTGGAGGAGTTAAATGGGTGAGGCAATGTGAAGTGAACAGAATCAGGAGAACATTGTATATAGTAACAGAAATAAAGATAATAAATTGTGAAATTCTTAGCACTAATTGATTAATACAATGATCCAAGATATTTCCAAAGAACTCTAGATGAAAAATGCTAACCCACCTCTAGATACTAAACTGATGAACTTTGAGTGCAGATTGAAGCATATTTTTTTATCTTTATTTATCTTTATTTTTTTAACAAGGTTAATGTGAATATATTTTATATGATTCCATATGAACGATGAGTATCACATTTCATGCAAGGTTGTGTGTGTGTATAGGGGAGAGTTTGGAATTGAAAATATAAATAAGAGAGACTGATATATGGAATAAATAAAGTATAAAAAAAGAATCACCAAGAGAAAAAATATATCCTCACACATAAAGGATAATGATATAATAGAATTTAAAGAAATAGAAGTTAAAATAGAAGAGCATAATTGAAAGGTTATGAACTAACTGCCACAATGCTCCTAAAAGATGAATGTACTTCTGTGTCAAAACTGTATTATAGTTATGCAAGTTATTTCTGAGTCCTTTTTAGATCCATGAATAAGGAAAATAATCACATTGTGATTGGTACACAGTAATTCCAACCCTGAGGCATTTCTTCTATCAATATTATTTCCCTGTTACTTCTATGAATGGGCCAAAACACTTTTTTTAGTTTTTTTTTTTTGCAAGGCAAATGGGGTTAAGTGGCTTGCCCAAGGTCACACAGCTACTTAATTATTAAGTGTCTGAGGCCAGATTTGAACTCAGGTACTCCTGACTCCAGGGCTGGTGCTCTATCCACTGCACCACCTAGCTGCCCCCAGGAGCAAAACATTTTTAAAAAGGTTGAAAGATGTCTAAAGACAATTATTTAGGAATCAGAAAAGTCACTTTATACCTGGTACTTTAGAAAGTTAAACTCTGAAAAAAACAAAAGAGATTAAAGAAGGAATTAACAAGAATATATAGATTACAATTAGAAAAGAAAATTTTAGAATATCCAGTAATAGAAGAGAATTAATGATGAGAACAAAGCAATTATTTTTTATAAAAGAAAGGTGCAGAAAAACTATATCCAAAAGTCAACAGGTAAGCCCTTCACCCAGAAATAATACTAGTAGGCCTATACCCCAAAGAGATCAAAGAAAAATATAAAAGCCCTATAAGCAGCAAAAAAAAATTTGTAGTGGCACTTTTTTAAAGCAAAGATCTGGAACTAAGGGATAACCATCATATTTGGGGAATGACTTGATAATTTATAGTAAAAGAAGGCAATGAGGGGGGGCAGTGAGGTGGTGCAGTGGATAGAGCACCAGCCCTAGAGTCAGGACTCAAATCCTGCCTCAGACATTTAATAATTGACTGGCTGTGTGACCTTGGGCCAGTCATTTAATCCCATTTCCTTAAATAAATAAAAAAGAAGGCAATAGAATATATTGAGCTCTAAGAAATGACAAAAAGGATGGATGCAAAAAAAACCCTTGAAAAACAAAGAGGAAATGATCCTAAGTGTAGTGAGTAAAACTAAAAGGATAATAATACAAAAGCCATAAACATTAGAAAGAAACATCAAGAAGGGGATGGTATGAATGATGCCATGAAAAAAAGAAGTTTGTGATTTTATATGGGATCTTCTTTTTATATAGAAATGTTCACATTGTGTTTGCTACTCAGAGCCAAAAATAAAAAAAAAATTTCTAAAAGAGGCAGAGAAAACTAATATATGTATATGTATATGTATATGTATATGTATATGTATATGTATATGTATATATATATTTGAATATATATATAAATTGAAGGAAAGGAGAAGAAGGGAGTATTTTGAACTAAACATTTAACTAAAAGGACAGAAAAAAAGGAATAATTAAATAACAGTGAATAAAAGAAAATAAATCATTATTTAAACAACACTCTTTAGAACTAAGGAAAGGTTGGACAAATTAAAGTGGGGAGCTATGGGGGGAAAAAGAGAGCCTGTGGGAATGGGTTGCATGAAAGAACTTAACACTAAAAAGGAACAGATAAATCAATTGATAATTTTTTTTTCTTTCTACTATCTAATTTCTTTCACTTAAAGATTAAAAAAATGTCAATTGGTGTAGCTTAATCCCTTCAAGGTATTCTTAAATTCTAGTACTTTTAATGCTAAAAGAGGAAGGAAATTAAAACAAAACACTAAGAGACTTAAATGAAGAGAAAAACAAAACCCTCTCTTTAATATTCAAAATTTGTAAACTGACAAAAAAGACTCAATTGACTCAAAATGACAAGTTAGAATGAAATGTACTGTGCATCACAATAATTTTTTTAAAAAAACAGGAATAGGAAGCATGTTTTCAAAGCAATAATAACAAAAACACAGTATCAAGGGATAAAGAAATTAGATTATGTTTAAGAAATAACTGAGCTAATATAAAAAATTTGTGGCATAGTACTTAAATTTTAAAAGAAAATTGAACAGAAATGTAAAAAGACAGGTAATAGTATAGATGAGATTTTAATATTATTGTCTAATATGGGCAAATCCAACAGAAAAATAAATAACAAAGAAAATATAGAACTGAATAAACTAGAGAATTTAGACCTACAATTTATGGAATTTTTCTGAATGGGAGCATTATACAATAACTACATTTCTAGATTCAATCTGACACTTTCACAAAAAGAAATCAAATTTTATGGCATAGAATTTGCAGATAAATTTTGAAAAAAAGAAGAAATGTGCAACAATCTTTACAGATCATAGCATGTAAGTAGTAATCAATACTGGATACACAAGCAAAATATACAAACATATAAATGGTGATTTAATAATAGAATCGAAATGATCCTAGAAATAATTACCTACCTATATGAATATCAATGATGATGATGAGACATATAAAAGGAAGTCATATTCAAAATTATTGAAATACCTAAGTCTAAAAACTCACTCAATATTTACTGCCTAAGTACTAAATGCTTTTTTTTAAGGTTTTTCTTTTTTTTTGCAAGGCAAATGGAGTTAAGTGGCTTGCCCAAGGCCACACAGCTAGGTAATTATTAAGTGTGAGGCCGGATTTGAATTTATGTACTCCTGACTCCAGGGCCGGTGCTCTATCCTCTGTGCCATCTAGCTGCCCCTACAAAATGCTTCTTAAAGAAATAAGGAAAAAAGTTAAATAACTACAGAGAAATTCAGAGGTCAACATAAAAATAGTAATATTACAATCTACAATCTAATAATAATTATTGATTAGTTTACATCTTTAATGCTATGTACTGATCAAATTATTGAAGTGATAACGATGGAACTAAGCAAACCAAACAAAATTCATTTAGAAGAACATTTAGTTCTTAAAAATCAAGGTAAATAATAAAAAAGGTATTAATGTAGTAGAAATAGTACCTCTAGATTTCAGACTCTGGCATAAAACAGTAATCATCTAAGCCATCTTTTACAGATAAAAAACAAAAAGTAGATATTGGAAGAGAATATACAAAGAGAAATCAGAAACAACAATGCTATAACTCAGTATTTGATAAACCCTCAAACAAAATTTGCTTAAGAAAAGAACTTCCTACTTGACAAATTGATAGGGAAATGTGAAAATACTCTGGAAGAAATAAAATTTACAAAAGTATCTTATGTCATATGCTATAATAAATAAAAAAATGTATATATGACCTAAAAATTAAAGCTCATTCTATACAAAATTAGGAGAGAGGATCATATGCATTTCATAGCAAGAATAAGAGGCCAAATTCTTAAATAAGAGATAGAGATGATTATAAAATAAAGATAAATAGGTGTGATCCTATGGAATTAAAAAAGTTTTTGCAGGAACAAAACTGATGCAACTAGGATAAGAGCAGAATTGGTCAACTTGGGGGGGGGGGGAACCTTTCTATCAGAGAACTCTAATAGTGCCTACATATTCAAGGTATATAAAGAAAGAAGAGAACTATATGACCAACGTTTTCCAAAAGAAAAGTGACAAAAAGTTATAAACAACAATTCTCTAAAGAATTGTAAAATATTAAAAATCTTATGAAAAGATGCTCCAATTCACTCATAAAACAGGAAATATAAATCAAAACATCCCTAAAGTTCATCTCATATCCAGCAAATGGGCAAAGATGATAAAAGAAGAGAGTGTTAATGTTAGAAGTGTTGTGAAAAGAATTCACATTAATGTTATGTTGATGGAGCTGCAAATTGGTTCAAACATTCTGAAAAGCAATTGGGAATTATGTGAAATAAGTGACTAAAATTTCCACACCCCTGACAAGAGATTCAACTGCTGGGTTCCCTCTACTTCAAGATATTTATAGTAGCATTTCTTTTTGGAGAGCTATGTGTAGTAAGCAAGGAAATGGGAACAAAGTAAATGACCATTGATTGGGAAATGGCCAAACAAATTGGGGTATATGAAAATGAAGGTGTAATACTGTGCTGTATAAAACAATGAATATGATGAATAAAAAAGAAACAGGAAGTCTTCTATCAACTGTTTCAAAATGAAGTATCATAATAGAACCAGTAAAACAACATATATGTTTGTGTGTATACATACACACACTTATAATGTGTAATGTGTCCATATGTATATATAAATATATTTGCACACATACACACAAACACACACACACACAAACACACACCATAGCAATGTAGATGGAAAGAAACCATCAATATTATCAAAACATGTATAGTTGCAAAGATGAGATATGAGAACACATGCAGAACTATGGGTACACTAGAGCATATATAACATCAAATTTGTTTGATTTGGTGATTACTTTTACTGATGTTTTTCTTTTCCCTTTTTAATTGTTTATTATAAGATACTTTTCTGGGAGGAGGCAAAAGGGGATGTTATGGAAAATATTAGTTATATAAAAACAAAAGATACTGACAAAAATTATTATGTAATAGTCATTTTTGTTATAGTGAAAAGCACAATGGAATTGGAGTCAAAGGACCTATGGTAACTCTACTCCTACTAGTATGCAACCTTGGCCAAGGCAATTCACTTCTCTTGGACTCAGTTTCCTCATCTGTAAAATGAGAAGGTTGAACTTTATGGTCTCTGATGTCCCTTCCAACACTTAAGTCTTTGCTTCTAGGATCCTAAAACTATCTTGGATGTTAACATACAATTAAAGTGAAAACATCTATCTTTATTTCATTGGATCATCAGTTAACGGGGAAAATGGAGTTAAAAATACCATCAGATACTTTTAGATCAGTCTGCTTAACTGTTCTTGGGAAATTTTTTTTTTTGGGGGGGAGTAAACACTTTACAGAAGGGAAATGTCCTTTGTATCAAAATAAATAAAATAATGAATAAATAAACTAAACAAATAAATGAACCCAAATCAAAACAAGCAATACTTGCTTTCCCTCTAAGGTGACAGACTGCCTTTCTAGTACAGAGCTCAAATAGTCAATTAAAGGTCAAGTGGGTTGAGATAATGAAGTCTGGTCACAATTTTTTTGCAAATTATTCCTTGCAAGTTATCTGTTAAGCTCTCCAATTTCATAACCACAGTAGTTTTTCTATAACTCTAGTCCAGACTACAATAGGCATTGGAGATGGCACAAAACTCTATTGTACAGGGAGGTCATATCTAGGAAACAAGATGTTTTCACTACTCTTTTTAAAAAATATCTAGTATTGCTAGGATTTGCCAATGAATTGGATAAAGGAGAGAAGACAATAAAAGAAGTTCCCATTTCAAGTCTGCCTAGCTAGTAATATGACAATTCTATCAACAGAAACAGAAAGTTTAATTTACATTTTTGGCACTACTTTGAACAATTCAGTTTAAATTTAATTTTAGATCCAGGAAAGATATCTAACTAGAGATGTCCAGCAACTCAGGGGAGAAAAAGGGAGAATATAAGGATTTTGGCATCACTTGACATTAAATAGAATGTAAGCTCCTTGAGGGCAGGGGAGTATATTCAATCTTAGTCTTCAATGCTAGCACAAGAACTGGCACCTCACTGGTACTGGATTGTTGATTGCCTAATCTGATCTGGGGTGACAAGTGAAGTCGTGGAAGTGGACAAGATAACCAAGGGGGGGAGTGAATGTGTTGAAGTGATGAAGCCAAAGTTTTGGGGAACACCTATATTTGGTGCAAGTGCACAGGACTACAAAACAAGAAAAAGCAAGACCACCACCCACAATTAACTTTCAAGGAGAATACATTCTAACAGGAAAGACAACATGTATGATTATTGGTGTGTGTATATATATATATACACACACACACACACACACACACACAAATACACATGCATGTATAGGTATATGCACAGAGATTTATGTGTGATGCAAGGCAAATATAAGGCAACTTAGACCCTACAATTTGGGAACTAGGAAAGACTTTTTGCAGAAGATGGCATTTGAGGTGTCTTAAAGGAAACCAGATTGTCCTTGAGGCAGTAATAAGGAGAGAGGGGTTATCATTCCCATCAGTGAAAGGAGAACTAGTGCAAAAGCACTCAATGTGAAGAACAGTAAGATCAATATAGATGAACTAAAGAGTACAATGGAAGGTATCCCCTTCTCTACATTACGCAGTCACAATCTTAGTTCAGATTCTCAATTCTTAATGGATCTCCTTGCTTTCTGTCTCTTCTTCTCTAGTCTATCCTTCACACAATTCTCAAAATTATTATTTTGATATTCATATATAATCATGATACTCTCCTTTGATGGTTTGCTATTGTCAGACAGTAATTTACTATGAATGTTTAGAACAATTCATTAATATTCAAAATGACTAGAAAGGGAAGAAGTAGTCAGGTTATAAGGAAGTTTAAATATTTGCCAAAGGAGTTTATTCTAGAGTTAATTCTAGATACTTGAGTTAGGAGCAAGGCCATAGCATCTATTAAATAGGAGGAGTGACATGGACAGACCTATGCTTTTGGAAACTCACTTTGGCAGTTATGTGGAATATTGATTGGGAAGAGATGAGGCTGAGAGGTCATGAAGTTACAAATAAAATGTAAGTTACTGAAATAACCCGAGTGATGAGGGCCTATACTAGATGGTAGCTGTCTGAGTAGAGAGAAAGGAATGCATATGAGAGGTGTTATGGAGATAGAAAAGACAAGATTAATGTTTTGTTACCTTTGGGACTGATTTATGAATCAATTTTTCAAGAAAACATGTTTCTTAAGAAAATTTAAATGATATAAATCAATTACTGCACTGAGGAAGCCAAGCCTAGAAACCACCCAGCCAGCAAATTCTTGACCTCTTTGCCAAGCACTGATACATGGCAACCAAGGGCAACACTGGTTTAGAATATAGTGTTATTTGTAAAATCTTGCAAAGAAGCATGTTGAAAGATTCTAAGTAGCACTGACCTTCTAAAAGAGAAAAAAAGCTGTAAAAGAAAACACATTTACAACTTAGTTAACTACCCCATGTAGTCAGTTCATCCTGAGTATATTTAGGGATGAAACTGAAAGGATAACAAATAGATTAAAAGTGGTAAAAATATATGGAGATTTCTATAACAAAATCTTATCTCCATCAATTATAGGAAGCCATACATTTGGACACTAAAAATAATCTTTTCCAAAATGCTGCATGAGAAAATACACTTAAGAAAATGAAAATGAGGAAAACAGACAGATTAAATCAAGTACCCCAAAAGAAAGGTGTGTGCTGAAGGGGAGACAGCTATATGTCAGAGAGGTACTGATTCAAAATATCTGACAGAGGGCAGATTCATTAAAGGTTCAGAAAACAAAACAACATCATCAGACCTTATTGATACCCTCAAATAAGCAAGAGAATATGAATAGCTACTGCCCCATATGCTTATTCTGTACAATTCTTCTAATCTTATACTCTACACATTTAACATGAGAAATTTAGTCACATGAATTAAGGGCATCCTTGATGAAGTCTTATAAGGAACAAGCATCCTTTCACAAAATACTTTCCACAGCAAATATTTTTATAGTCATACAACTGAAGGTAAGATTCAGAAAATATAAGCTCCCACTGTGCTTAATGACAAAATAAAAAGCTACTGAGTTCTAGAGAAACCTGCTGTCTTAAGAGGTTTTCCTTCAACATAGCATTCCCATATCAAAATATACAAAATTATCTAAATAATGTAACTACAGAAATTGTATGCAACTCTTTAATTATTAATACTACAGAGTAGCATAAAACAACTTGAAGATATATCCTCACCAAAGGTGATACAAAGCTTCCTCTAGAAGCTTTTTATTCTACTGGGGAGGCAACAGTATTAAATACTGCAGCGTCTAAGAGAATAAGGAGCACCTGTGATAATGTAACAATCCCACTTGATGAAGAATGGGATTTGGTCTTGGACCTGTGATTTCCTTGGCATAGGGAATTCCCAGGGAGATAACCTCCTTTGCTTTTGCAGGCTAGCACTTTCTCTATAACCTATAGTCTCAGAGAGTTGCCTAGAATACTGAATGTTTAAATGACTGGCCCAGGGTCACACAGCCACTATATGTCAGAGGCAAGACTTGAGCCCAGATCTTCATAACTTTCAAGTCAGCTCTGGCTCTACTACACCCATGCTACTTCTCAATGTTGAAGACTCATGCCAAATTTCTTAAAAATTCACATCAATCTAGGGTATGTGAAAAGTGAAAATCATTTCTTTTTAAAACATGTGATAAGAATGCTGTGCTAAGCAAAATGGATGAAATTTCTTTTTAAATTTATCTTTCTTGGTAGTTAAATTTATTTAATTTCTACTTGTGTTTAAGTTTCCCTGTATTACCAGCTTCACTCCAGATCACAGCTCCACCTCCTTGTGAATAAGGTCTATTGTACATGTGAAACACACAAAGCAAAATGACACAATGGAAAAAAGAAAGTAGAGCTTAAAGATAAAGGGATAATTAGGACATTGCTGAACAAAGAAAACCTAATGAAAGGGTTGAGTTGGAAATGCATTGGCATGTTACTGTATATAGAAGTATGAACTTTCTCTAATTTTGTTTTCAATATTTCCTAGATCCTCCTTGAAAATATGCACTGAAATCAGAACAGTACAAATCTGAACTAATATATTTGTGTGTGTGTGTGTGTGTTTACAGTTTATCAGCTTTCAATATCAGGTAAGATTTTAGCCAGAATTATGAAATATTTATTTCAACTCACTCCAAAAAACAAAATTACTTACAACAATTGGCAATGAATTTAGACATAGTTTGTCAGAAGAATCTGATTGCTTTTATTGACCCAATGACAGATAACATTGACCTTGGTGACCTGGACTGGGGCATAAAAAAGGACTTGCAGTATTATAAAGTGTTTCAGGGATAATTCCTGCACTGGGTGGGGAAGTTGCACATAATGACCTCTTTAAAAACTTTCCTCTAATATCCTGTTACTTTATAAAATAAAAAAAATCATTCTTAACGGACCACTGTTGTCCCTCCTTCTCATGGCTATTCTCAGGGTCTTGATTTATAATTCTCACATATAAAGCATAGCAAAAACAAACAAACAAACAAACAAAAATCTGTTTTTTTTTCCACTCTCTAGGTCACTTTGAATATTGGACACTTTTTATTCTCACCAAGTTTTTGATGATCTCATGTCTGGGCTACCAGTCCAACCAGATTCTTCTAACCTTCATCTTAAAACCTCATGATTAAAAGCATCCTCCTAACCTTTTATTTAAGCATGTCACTTTCCTTCTCAAATCCTTTCATTGCTGACTTTCTGCATCAATTTATTCATCTGTGTTGAGGCTTTTGTCACCAGCTAGTTGACTGACAATGTTCCTTATTTCCCTCAATTCTCATCTTCCTTAGCTTCAAAAATAAACTGTTCCTTTTTCAGCTCCATCTTTTGCTTCCTTCCTTCTTTTCTCTGTACCTATATAAGCTTTGATGCTTCTCTTAATCTATAATGCATTGCAAGACATATATATATATATATATATATATATATATATAGAGAGAGAGAGAGAGAGAGAGAAAGAGAGAGAGAGAGAATAGAATATATAATAGAATATATATGTATATCTTATTTACAGTAAAGATGGATACCAACTGTTTTCTCTCTTCAATAAGGAGAGAACATGAGCAAACAAGTGTATAAAGAAACATGTCCAAGCAGAATAAGTTAGCCAGACATTTCTCTGCTATTGTCAAACATTAAGCCCCGAGAGAGCACACTTGAATTAACTTTTATTTTCTCAATAAGAAAATTCTCAATATCTAAATCTCAATATCTAAAAAGAGAATACCACTACCTTACCTTCCAACTTCACAGGGATGTTAGAAAGAAACTAAAGCACATTTAGATTCTTAGAAGAATACAGTTATATAAACCCAAGGTTGTATATTGCTATTGTTATGTTGAAAAGCCAGAGTTGTTAGATGCTCATATGAATTTCTAAAAATCTTCCTTACAGATTTTTTCATATTAAGACTAGACAGATTCTTAATCAGAGAGGCAGCATGGAATAGTGAATAGAGAACTGGTGTTAGAGTCAGGATGATCTAGGTATAAACCTTGCCCTTGATACTTTCTGAGTAAAGTCACTCTTCTCTGGTTATAAAAGTCACTTCATACTGGTCCTAGCAATGAGTGTAAAGTTCCATACCAGGAGGCAATTTACAGTGGTGGAGAGTTCCTTACAGTCCATATCAAGAAATTACTGGTTGGTAGAGAGGGACTATATATCTACTGATTTCAGAATATTATTATCCAAAGGAGATGACATTTATTTATGCCTCTAATTCTATGATTTTTTCTTTTAGGGAATCTTTGCAGTGATATAAATCAAACAAGAATAAAGAACAGATGCTAATTAGAATTCTATTGATACCACCTACATACAAAATAAAGGAAATAAAGCTAGTTCCATAAGTGATCTTTTCAGCCTGTGAATTTCTTCTTAGGATATATCTTTTCATGAATTAGCTACAAACAGCCTCCCAACATTCTTTTAGTTCAAGTGTTGAATACTAAACAACAGCAAGGTAAAAAAAATGACATGTGAAAGAGGGTGAGGGGAAGTCAGCTTCTCATAAGGCTGCCATTTGAAAAAAAATTCATATGTACACACACACATACATATAATTACAATTGCAATATGCATAATGTATTCCCTACTTCAGGAAATATCTAAAAACTGTTGAAAATGTTTTAGATATAAGTCCAACTACCTAGTTAGATTAGCTATAGAAGAATACAACCAAAGGTAAGAGGAAGATTGGAGATTGGTAGTAGTGTAGAGATGCTTGGATGAACATAGAAGTTAATTATAGCTGCAATTAAATGTAAAAGTCAAAGTGGGAGGTTAAGAAAGGCTATGAAAATATTCACATTAATGAAGGAAAAGACAAGCTCAGCTCTTTATCCATTACTTTTGACACTGAAATTGAAGTATTTATTTCAAAGTTCTAAGAAAGTATACTGAAATATTTTTATATAGATTCCACAAATTCATTGCCTAGAAGCTGTAGTTAAGGTTTGCTTTTATAGCAATCTAAAGAATGAATTTCTTAGGCAAATTAAAAGTGCAATAACACTGTTAAGTATTAAACCTGCTTAAGAAACATATAAAATTGTGTAACAGATCATAAATATCATTGTCCCTTAGTGACGAATATCAAGAATTCAGAGGAACATGGGAAGACTTATATGGATAAAGTGTGAAAAAATAAGAACCAGTAAAATATTATATATAAATACAACAACAGTGTAAATGAAAA
Source organism: Macrotis lagotis (assembly GCF_037893015.1). Classification (NCBI taxonomy): domain Eukaryota; kingdom Metazoa; phylum Chordata; class Mammalia; order Peramelemorphia; family Peramelidae; genus Macrotis; species Macrotis lagotis. The sequence goes on along the minus strand of NC_133660.1, from coordinate 120,648,076 downwards.
TACCACAAGTCATCAGAATTCAGATGAAAACAAAAGACCACTATATGAACTTCCAAAGGACATTTGATAAAAATCTTCTCTCTGCCAGGTAGAGAGAGCACATACTACAGGTATGGAATATTACACTATCAGGCAAAGTCACTTTATTGACAAATTCTGTAAATTTTTTTATTTATTATAGAAAAGAGCAACATTGGTGGTGGAAGATACAAACAACTACTAGAAAATAATGATAGAAAATATTAATAAAACATTAAAATGATTATTTCTCCATTTCAACAAGTCCCTTTAGGAACTGGTAGCCCTCAATATTTTAGCTTTGACTTTTTACCATTTAATTCACCACTATCAATGCTTCAAATCCTATTTTTAAGTACGTATAGCAGGGACCTCTGGAGGACCTTTGGAATCATTCAAAGGCAAGAGGGCTCTTCAAATCCTGAGATGGATATACATTCAACAAGGTGATAATATCATCACCAAGGTGAAAGAGCTATTCTTCCTCTTCTAAACACACACACACACACAGACACACACACACAATTTGGGAGATGGCATTTTGTGACTTCTGTGCCCTTTCTTTCATGAATGTCTTTAATATTAACTGAGGATTGAAAGAACAAAGATGAATAAGAAAATAAGATTAGACTCAAGAAGTTCCCACTCACTGAATTCACCTAGGAAGTCCTTAGTTAGGGCTTTTGATATTTAGATGCTATCACAGCTATTTTTTTTTAAAGAATGATCTTAACTTTGAGTCTTCTCTAATGTCAATGGGAAAATGGTTTTTACTAATTATAAAGTTATTTAGACAAAAAGCTTAAGTTAAAAATTTTCTTAACTTTTAAAAAACATAATAAGTATTGGAATTTAATTGAAAGGCTAGGCTATGACAATTGATATGTTGTGTTTTTAATATCCATAGGGCAAAGAAAATAAGAGATATTGGGATGAAAAATTTTATTTCAAAATTAAAAAAAACAAAAAATTTGTATCAATTGACACAGCTGGTCCTCCAATATTAAAAATAAATATGAGCCAATCAGTTAATAAACATTTCATAATTACCTATTATGATTCAAGTATTGGACCATATGCTTGGAGATACAGAGGAAGACAAAAGACAGTTCCATCTCTCAAGAACCTCACAGTTTAATAGAGGAGCAATATGCAAACAACTGTGAGGTTCTTGAGAGATGGAACTGTCTTTTGTCTTCCTCTGTATCTCCAGGATACACAGAATAAATTGGAGATAGTCAATAGAGGGAAGGTACTCTTAATGTGTGGTGTGAATGAAGGGGGATCAAGAAAGTCTTCCTGGAGAAGGTGGTATTTTAGTTGGGATCTTGAAGGAAGCCAGGAGGCAGAAATAAAGAAAGCACTCCAATCTGGGGAACAGCCAGTAAAAATGCCCAAAGTCATGAGATGGAGTATTCTGCTTAAGTGTTGGGGCGGCTAGGTGGCACAGTGGATAGAACACCAGTCCTGGGGTCAGGAGTACCTGAGTTCAAATCTGGCCTCAGACACTTAATAATTACCTAGCTGTGTGGCCTTGGGCAAGACATGTAACCCTATTTGCCTTGCAAAAACCTAAAAAAAATAGCAAGTGTCACTTGATCAAATAATCTGTGAAGAGGAATAAGATGTATGTAAGAAGACTGGAGGTGGAGAAAGGGAGAAGGGGAAAGGGAATAATCACTTTTGGTGTTCTACTAAAGGTCAAGCACTGTATATTATCTCATTTGAATCTCACAACAACCCTGGGAGACTCGGATAATAATAATAATAATAATAATAATAATAATAATAATAATAATAATAATAATAGCCCCCATTTCTCAGCTGAGGAAACTTGAGGTAAGTAACTTGGTCAGGATCACATAGCTGTCATTGTGTGACTCAATCAAACAGGATCTGAGATTGGATTTGAACCGAGGTCTTCCTGATTCCAGGCCTAGAGCTTTAGCTCTATATTCTCTGCCAAATGAAGGGGCCAATTTGTGATTTGATCTTAGAGGTAAGAGAGAAACTACTTTAATTTATTAAACAGGGTGTGTGTGTGTGTGTGTGTGTGTGTGTGTGTGTGTGTGTGTGTGTGTGTGATGATCAGAATTGTATTTTAGGAATATCACTTTGTACTTAAGTAGAGGCTGGACTAGAGTAGAAATAGAAATAGTAGCAATAGTCAAGACAATAAGGGCCTCCACCAGATGTTGGTAGCAGTAGTAAATGAGAGAAGAGGGCATATTTGATAGATGTTATAAAGGTAAAATTGAGAGTTTTAGAATGTTTATTGGCTACAGGAGGATCAATGAGAGAAAGGGAAGAGCAGAGGATAACACCTAGATTTTGAGCCTGGTTCTTTGGGAAGATGGTTGTGCTTTTAACAGTAGTACGGAAATTGGAAGAAGGGGATGTTTTAAGAGAAACATAATGATTTCAGTTTCAGACATCCTGAGATGAAGATGTCTGTGTCCAATTCAAAATTTTAGGCAGTTGGAGATGCAAGACTGGATCAACATAGGTTACAGCAGGATAAGTAGATTTGGTAATCATGATGATAACTGAATCAATGGGTGTAGGAGAGATCTTGAAATGATTTACAGAGGGCGAAAAGACTAGGGCCCAAGACACAGCAAAGGAGGACACAGAGAAGCTGTGATTTGTGGACACTGATGAAGATCCAGCAAGAGAAACTGGCTGAGAAGAAGCAGTAGGAAAAGGAGGAGAAGAACCACAAAAATCTGGAGAGGTGGTGAAAAGTGTCAAAGGCTATAAGGAGGTCAAGAAAGATGAGGATTGCAGGGGAAAAAACCCAGATTTGGCAATTAAGAAATAATTAGTAATTTTGGAGAAAGCAGTTATAGTTCAATGATAAGACTAGAAGCTGGACTGTAGAGTTAAGAAGATAGGAAAGAAAAGAAAGGAAATAAAGTTACCTATTTGATGGCCTTCTCAAGAAGTTTAAGGGAAAAAAAGAAAGGAGAGATAAGGAGGTGATAGCTAAAAGGGATAGATGGAGGAAGCACAGACATGTTTGTAGGTAGTAAGGAAACAATCAGGCGAGATTTAATATAAGTGAGAAAGTGGGTAAGAATTGAATAGAAATTAAATTCCATCTAATCTAAAAGGCAAACATATTTACTGGTTAATAAATGCTTAATGGATATTATATATTATACTGGCATAATTGCTTTTGAATGGTCACATTTATTATATAATGTATACAAAACATGTTTTATGAAATATATATTTCTTATATATATTTTATACAATATTACATAGATTCTCTGTTGAAGATTTAGGGGAGAAAATGAATGTGAACTGGACAAGATGAGAAGGCAAAGATGAAATATGATTTATACTGGTGGAAGAAAATCTAACTAGTGATGAAGTCCTAGATCCAAGGTAGTATTAACATATATACACATTTATACTTTATAAATCTGGTGAGAGCAATATCCTAATACTTCCCCCTCTCCATCCCTCTTGTCCTGTGCAAGTTAGGCTAGTTTTTACTTAGATGGTATGTAGCTGACATAGAAATGCTATTCATTTAGGGGACTTAGGTGCAGACTATTGATATAGCTTTTTGGTCACTTGTGTCCAAAACAGTCAAGACATGAGGAATTGTCCTTTCTCCTCCATTTGAGGAGTGTGGACCAGCAGAATAAAAGAGATTTATTGGGTAGATGTGCTCACCTGAATAAATGCTCTGCCATGGATGAAAATATTTCCTCTGCAGTGACTGAGTAAACTCTATTTTGCTAACTATTAGATATAATATAATAAAGTAAAGGTTTTCCTCTAATTCCATTTTTGGAATTAGCAGGGGCAAGTCTGAATCTGGCACAGCTATTAAAACTGTTCTTATCCCCAAGAGGTTGGTATACTGGGGTCTCTTTAGTGCTCAAATAGACATATTTATTTATATATACCCTAATTTTATTGAGAGGGCAGTTAAGTGGCTTAATGGATAAACTGCTGAGTCTAAAGTCAGGAAGACTCATCTTATTTGCCTCAGTTTCTTTTTCTGTAAAAGAGACTACAGAAAAAAATGATAAACCACTCTAGTATCTTTTCCAAGAAAATCCCAAATGGGTCATAAAGAGTCAGACATGACAGAAATGAATGAAAAACAGAATTTTAAGATTTTATAAGAAAAAGATACTGTGGAACAATGGGAGGAACATTAGACTAAGAATTCTGAGACCTAGGTTCTAAAACGGAATCAGTCACTAATTAGTTGTTTAGCCTTGAAGAAATCAGAACCTAACTGGGAGTTTCCTAGCTATAAAATGACAGGGTTAAATTGTATGATTTCTAACACTACTTTTAACTCAAGTTGTATTCTCTAAAATTATATATATATGTATATACATATATATATATATATATATATAAAATCTGGAGAATAATTTAACTGATTTAAATAAAGACATAATTGTGACTTGACTCATGATATATTATTGTTTATATGTATTATATTTTTGAAAAGTTATCTTTGCTGAAAAGTAAAACTTCAAGTTTATAACATTGTTCCTATGGGGAAATTATGATCTATTTAAGTCAATTATACTTTATGATATTACAGGAATTATTTTGTAAAAAAGCACATATTTTCTACATTTGAAGGCAAAATACCATTTTTTTGATATACACTATTATTTTATCCTAGTTTTGCTAGGACTTTCCACTATTTGAATCATACTCTGAGTTGAACTAATTCAACCCATAATTAAGCAGAGATTACTTGAACAACATATATCAAATCAGGGTTCTCTAATTCACAAGGCTATAGACTCTTGGTTCAGACCTTCATTATTTTTAACCAAACTATTTTAAAAGCCCCCAAATGATCTCTTAATTCTAGTCATTCTGTCTTTCCCTTCTTCAAATCTACCTTCTACAAAACTAGAAAATTAATATTATTTAAAACATGATTCTGTCATTTAAAAATCTGCTGTAGGGAATCCTTAGAAAATAGTAAAATGACACATAATTTAGCAAATAGTTCTTCCATTAAATCACATTAAACAAAGAACCCTAAATGCAGTAAAATCAGTAATTATATGGAGAAAAAAATGACAAGATTGTGCAGAAATACAGTGTTGGTTATGATTACTTAGTACTATATGAGAAGAAAGAGCAAGCAATAGGAACAAGAGAAAGGTAGAAGGGAGACCTAATTGCAAAGACTTCTCAAAGTTTTCCTTCCTTACTTCACAACACATCTTGGAGAAACTTTGAGTAAATTTCTTCCTAAATAGGTACCTTAGGAAGCCTGGGAATGGAAGAAAATTACTTTAAGAGAAGGGTAGAATTCATAAAAGCAGGAAAGGCAACCAGAATAGTTTTGGGGAAGTGGGCCCCAATTTCTTCAATGGGCCACCATTATCCCTGGAAGGTCACAGATCTCATCTAAATTTGGTGGAATAAGATAACTGAGACCATTCAACAATGGTTGGTAAAAGGCACAATGGGCTGGTTTTACAGAAGGGAAAGTATTGATAGTATGAAGCATATTGATAGTAGGCAAAATAAGAAAATGAGTGAAATAATTGCTAACGACAAATAAAAGTTAACAGAAGAAATGGACATTAGAAAACAAGAAGCATTTTAATGAACAATTATTTAGCAATAAATAAAACAGAGTTTAAAAAAAAAACAAAGAAGGAATTGTAACAAATTATTTAAGGTCCCCAGAAATGATAAGGGAGTCATTCCAAGAACATCTAGAATGATCCACTAAGACAACTTAAGAATTAAATGAAAATATAAATTTATCAATTAAAATTTTTAAGAAAGAAATTAATAAAGGTGATGAGAGACCAAAACCAAAATATCCATAAAAATATATTATTTGAATGAATCTCTTTCAGGAAACTAATATTTCAGAATCATTTAAACTAGTATAGCATCATCCATAAGCAGGAACATCTGCAATATTCTGCCATCCTCAGGAAATCCCTCTTTAATTTAGATTTTGTGCTGGACTCCAACATCATAGAATATTATGGGCCAACAAACATCCTACTTGCATATTTATAATGAAAGGTAGTTTGGAAAGTTTATTTCTGTTGTTTTTTAGTTTGTTTGTTTTTTACATTTTTCAAGGCAATGGGGTTAAGTGGCTTGTCCAAGGCCACACGGCTAGGTAATTATTAAGTGTCTGAGGTCGGATTTGAACCCAGGTACTCCTGACCCCAGGGCTGGTGCTCTATCCACTGCACCACCTAGTGGCCCTCTGTTGTTCTTTTAAAGGAAACATTTAATAATTTTAATGTGCAGGTGTGTAACACTTTGTTGGAAGAAATCTCTTAAGGCTGTCTGTTATTCTTTCAAATCAAATACATTAAAAATTAACAAATGTATTGAGCATCACATTTTTTCAGGCAAAACTATGATGATAAAAATAAAGTCTGTCATCAGGAATATTACTAGATATAGTCTTGTTTTTCCATTATTGAGGATGCCCTTAATATGTACTTATTCCCAAAAAATTTACTGATGAGAATGTAGGAACATAAGTATATAATGGACATTTTCTTTGTCACCTTTTTGATTAGTATTATTTTCATGCCTTTGCTAAATTACCCTTCTTCAGATACTGTGGGATTCCTTAACACTCTAAGAGTTGCATCACTTTCAGCATGATTCTCCTGTATTTATACTTGGTCCACTGTGGTTGATTTTCTCATTTTTTTTCCTGTTCATACTACTTCTATTTCTTTTATGACAAAAAATAAGAATACCATAAAGAAATGACATAGTGCCCTTGATAGTGAAAATAATTTAGTGTAAAAAGCAATATTTGCAGATCTTTTCAATTTTTCCAGTTTAGTGTCTTCTATTGTACCCTTAAATGCCTTTGGGATGACTTAATTGAACATCTCACCAAGATTTCTTTAAATTGGTTTTACCTTCTCTCACATTCCTGTTTTCTAGAATGATACTGCTCTTAATCCTGTACCACACTTTTTTATTTTTTTATTTTATTTTTTAAATTCTCATTTTGTACAAATGTTTTTTTACATTAATAAAATATTCTTGTTTAAGAGTAAATGAAATACTCCCCCCATAAATATAGACTTGCTTGAGCAATAAAGTAAAGGGGAGAGAAAAAAAATTAAAAAAAAATAGTAATAATTGTAGGTATGGCCAGGTGGCGCAATGGATGAAGCACCAGCCCTGGAGCTAGGAGCATCCGAGCCCATATACAGCCCCGTAGACGCAACAATCACCAAGCCATGTGACATGCAAGCCACCCGATCCCCACTGCCCTGCAAAAACCAAAAAAGAAGAAAAAAAATATCAAAAATAAAATAAAATAGTAATAATAGTAGGGGTGGCTGGGTGGCGGACAAAGCATTGGCCCTTGAGCCAGGAGCACCTGGGTCCAAATCTGGCTTCAGACAACCAACAATCACCCTGCTATACATCCCCGGGCAGGCCACCCAGCCCCATTTGCCTTGCACCCTCCCCCAAATAATAATAATAATAATAATAATAATAATAATAATAATAATAATAATAATAATAAAAATGTGCTGCAGTCTTTGTTCCAACACCAACAACTCTGTCATGGGTGGATCACATTCTTTATGGTAAGTCCATTGCACATTTTTTCAACATTGCCACTGCTGATCGCATCTCCCTCCTTTCTTATTTCTCCACTACCATGTACTATATTTTCTCTCTCCTTTCACTCTGACTCTGCTGTAGGGTAGCTGAGTGGTGCAGCAGACAGATCCCTGGTCCTGGGGCCAAGAGGCTCCGAGCCCACATACCACCCCTTAGGCCCAGCATCCACCTGGCCCTGTGATCCTGGACAGGCTTTCCAATCCCAGCCCCTTGCAAGAAGTAAAAAAGAAAATGTGTTATATCTGACCACTTTCCCCCCATGGTCCATCCTCTCCTCCTTTATTCACATCCCCCCCTTCCCCCGCCTGCTCCCCTCTCCTTCTTATTCCAGATATCTATACCCCATTAAGTATATATGCTGTTTCCTCTCCTAGCCACAGTCATTGATAAAGTGCAAGAAAAGGCAGAGGTCATCCAAGGAGTCTGATTATGATAACCACAGAGACCAGAAGAGATGAAAAGTCAGAAATCTGGTCACACCTGGCTAAAGTCTTCATAGATAATACGCTATTCATATCTTTGCCAGTTCTTCCCTAATGCACTTATTCTTATTTATGTCACCAGTTTTAAATTCTCCCTAATATAAGAGATTACATTTTTAATATAAGGTCTACATGCCTGAAATCAATCATTTAGTTATGTGCCATAGAGTCTCTTGATAGTCTAAACTGATTTTCTTTCTTAGCAACTGAATGTAGTACATATATAATAAATCATCTTTGTTGGTCAAAAAATAGAATGGAAAAACAAATGAGCAATTCTAAAGAAAAATAGAAGGAAAACAGAGAAACAAAAATTTATAATTGATAAACAAAACTCAGAGATGTGAGGTATTTTTGAAAGGCATACAAAAATGATAAACCATTAACTAACAATCAAGAAATAGGAAAATGAAATGACCAAAAAATAAGGTATATTCAAAACAGGGCAGATGGAATTTTCAGAAACTAACATAACATATACCAATTATATGCCAACAAAGCTGAGAATTCAAAGTATGTTAATGAATATCTTCAAAAAAATCTTCAGTGATTCTTTTTATAATACCAAATACAAACTCCCTCTGCCTAGTACTTAAAGACTTTAAAAAATGGTATCCTTTCAAATCACAGAAACCTGATAGTTCTTTTCTGAATCCATCCTATCATCTCTTACCTAACTTCTATGGCATGTACTCCCCATGCCTCAAAAATTATTAATTTATTTAAAGGCTCAGTTCAGGAGTCTCTCCCTTCACAAAGCCGTTTTTGCACTTGAGCCTCTCTTCATCCTCAAACAACTTTGTGTTATTTGTTCATTTCTATACATGCTGTATATTAACCCAAAAGAATATATATTACTTGAGGATAGGACCTGCTTTGGTTTTGTCTTTTTATATATGACGGACATTTAATAACTTTGATTCAAACTTAGTACTTCAAAGTTACTGATACTGGTTAAGAAAATCTGCAAATTCTTTTGCTATCTAGGGGATACTGTTTTTCCTGGTTGGATGACTTAGGTTCAGTGAGGTCAGCTAAATTTTCTTTTAATTTATTGATCAGATTATGTTAATGATTAAATTCAAAGTTTAAGAAACAGAAAGAATCAAGCGACAATTAATACAATTTTCTACTTCCTAAGGCACTTGGGGAGAAATCATACTAAATCCTACTAAAACTTTACTTTCAAGCCATAATACAGAAAAAGAACAGTAATCAGAGTAGGAAATAATGTTTATTGCATATCTGTCCAAGATTCTCAATAAATGCTACTACACAGACTCAATCAAACACTTCTGGAGGTATATTTAGCTTTTCAAAGTTCATCTGGTATTTTAAAAGTGCTTATTCTATTCTCCAAGAATATATTCAGTCTAGGAGAGGGCAGGGTACTATGGAGAAGTCCATGTGGATTATGGCAATTTAATTTAGTCAAACTTCTCAATCTCTGTACTTGTGCAACATGCTCCTTTAGCAGAGGGATAGAAGATCGAAGAAGATCATCTCTGAAATCCTATCTGGGTCTGAACCCTAGGAAACTCTAGTCAAATTTTCTCAAACTTACTAATAACCAATAGCCTTATTTTTGTAATCATTTACTGAAGGGTTTTAATCGCTTTGAAATCTGTTTATCACCATAAACTCTTATACTGTTAACAGTTTTCCAATAGTTACAGGTCCAAGAAAAGTCAGGGTAGACTGCACTAGTCAAAAGATTCTAGCTGCTGATATAAAAAGCAGAAATCTGCTCATGTACTGGAAGAGGAAGAATGTTACAAGTGAACACATCTGGTGATAGAAAGACGGATTAAATTGAAATTTTAAAAGATCAACAAGGCCATTCCACTGTGGTGTCAATGGTTACAGATTTTTTTGTCCCAAGTGGTGTTGTTTTTGTATTAATCCATCCATAGTTTTTCATACAAGTTTACCCTGGAATTGGAGACATACATTTAAGGATGAGTTTAGGGATGCAGGGCAGAGATAAGCTGAAGGGAACTGAAAAGACTGCATAGCATTAGAGACACATTTCACATGGACCAACTGAAAAACTTATTTTAAATAATCTCTTGAGAATCACCATATCAAAGGAAGGACTCCTTTACAATATTATGATCACCTCTGCTACCAATAACATGAAGGTCCCCACCTTAATCATGAGGTGAAGAAAGCAATGAAATGAAGAGGGGGGGGGGCAGGACTGGGGAAGTCCTGAACAAAGTGTGATCTGAGATGAGTTTTGAGGATAGATAGAAAAACAAAAGCTAGGGGAGGAGGGAAAGCATTCCAGATATGGGAGACAGCCAATACAAAAGGCAAAGAGGCAATAAATGAAATATCATGTGAGAGGAATGGCAAGGCAAGTAGGGTGATAAAGTGGTACATTAAAGGAGTAAAGTATAAACCTGGAAAGGTATCAGGGTTATTAGGTTGTGTTGTCAGGTATTTCAATCATGTCTGCCTTTTTTTTTTTAGTCTTTTTCAAGGCAAACAGGGTTAAGTGGCTTGCCCAAGGCCACACAGCTAGGTAATTATTAAGTGTCTGAGACCGGATTTGAACCCAGGTACTCCTGACTCCAGGGCTGGTGCTTTGTCCACTGCGCCACCTAGCCGCCCCCATGTCTGACTTCTTGTTACCCTATTTGGGGTTTTCTTGAAAAAGATACTGGAGTGTTTTGCCATTTCATTCTCCAGCTTATTTTACAAAGAGATAAGTGACTTAATCAGTATCACTCAGCTTAAGTGTCTGAAGCCAGATCTGAACTCAAAAAGATGAGTGTTTCTGATTACAAACCTGGTGCTGCCTCTGGAGCCAATCCAGAATGTCTGAGTATGAGAGAGCGAGAGAGAGAGAGAGAGAGAAGAGAGAGAGAGAGAGAGAGAGAGAGAGAGAGAGAGAGAGAGAGAGAGAGAGAGAGAGAGACCAACCAATGATCCAGCAAAGGATGGAATCAAGAAGGGGAAACTGATACAGGGACACTAATTTGGAGGCTTCTGCTATGGTCCAGAGAAGAGGTGATGAGAGCCTGAACTAGTATAAAAAGGAACATATATGGGAGAGGTTACAAAGGCATAAATGACAAGATTTTGTCAATATATTAGATATTCGGAATGAGTACAATCAAAGAGTAGGAGACAAGAAGGTTTTGAGCCTGTGGGAGGATAGTGGTGTCAGTGATGGGGAGTGATAGGGAAATTTGGAAGAGAGAAGGAATTGGGAAAAAGATATTAAGTTCTATTTTGATAGTGTTTGACTTAAGAAGTATAAAAAGCAGTTGGAGGAGTGAGGTTATATCTGGTAATCATCTGCAGGGAGATGATAACATAACATGGCCATGAGAGCAGATGAGATCACCAAATGATCAAGTATAGTAGGAAAAGAGAAGAGGACATGAGACAGAACCTTAAGGGACACCCGCGGTTAGTGACAACAATATGAATGAAGAGGCAGCAAAGGAGCCTGAGGAGGAGTAGTCAAATATGCAGGAGGAGGAGAAAATAGCAGTGACAAGTTAACAGAGAGGAAGAGGTGCTGATTGACATTGTTAAAGGTTAAAAAGGGAAATGAAGGGATGGGGAAATGCCAATAAATTTAGCAATTCAGCAATAAGAGGTGACCCTGACCAAATCATTTCAATTTTATGAGCTTTGGTTTACTCAGTTATAAAATAGACCTAAAAAATACTTATATTGGAAGATATTTGTATCTCCTACTTAGTGAGGAAAGCCCTTGGAAACTTGTATAGAACTCTGAAAATGTGACCTATTCTTCTTGTTACCCTTTGGTGATTATTTTCTTCATTGCCACAAGACCCTTTCTCTCCAAACCCTAGGTTTCAGTAGCTTAGGATTACTTTAGTCACATAACACTAGGAGATATTTACAATATGTGTCCCGGATGACAGACTACAATACTTTCAGTCACTGAAAAATAATCTGTTATGAGAAGTGCCAGGTTATTAAAACTGTCTCCTCACCAAATACACAGTGACAAACAACTTAGCTATTACCAGGATATGAAAATAGATTAGAAGTGGATGGGTACCACTAGATACAATTAAGGTGACTTATACTGAGCTAAAGGTCTAGTTGCTTAATTCTACAGTAACACTGACAAACTGTCAACTGGATAAAGAGAACTGAAATAACTTGAAAAATATAATATTTAACTCTATGGTGAGTCACAGGTCCATCATGTCCTAGTTCAGCTATTGTCCTATTGTCCTATTGTTTCAACATAAGTGAAATCTGAAAAGCTACTGGGGACCAAGTTTCATACATTTACAATCAATGCCTTCAAAATGAATGTCTTTGTTATCTAAGTAAAGCCTGTGGACAATTATTTTCAAGTAAAATTATTAAAAACTGCAAGAGATGGGGTGGCTAGGCGGCACAGTGGATAAGCACCAGCCCTGGAGTGAGGAGTACCTGAGTTCAAATGTGGCCTCAGACACTTAATAATTACCTAGCTGTGTGGCTCTGGGCAAGCCACTTAACCCCACTGTCATACAAAAAAAAAATTCAAGAGATGCAAAAAAAGTATACTATTGAATAGGCATAGGATCAGTAGTTAGTTATATCTTGCTTTTTTGGTAATAAGGTTTTTAAATAGTTTTCAAAAAAAGAAAAAGAAAAATTCATGAACTTCAGGTCTAATAGTTTAGAAAGCATAACTTGCTCTCCAATACTTTGCCTTATCTCCATCTTATAATTTTTAAATGTTATACATATTATCCAATATAGTCTTTAGGGAATAAAACAAAGAATGAAAAAAAAATCTCAAATACAGAACCAATCCCTTTCACACATACTTCTCTCAAACAATAAAATCTTTTGAAACTAGTTTTTTTTGATAGAAATGTCAATGCAACTTCTACAGTTGGAGTGAAAAGGGCTTTACTATAATTAATCTGTGTTAATGAAAGTATCATTGATTTCATGAACCAGAGAAATGTCACTCTTCAACAATTATTTACTTATTTTAAAAGTCATTTTGGACAGAATTGAGCTTCTGGAACATATTGGCTCTAGGACCCTAGGCAAGTCAAAGATTCAGCTTCTTACAAACCTCTCTAAGATGGAAAAATTGCAGAGAAGGTGATGATCTATATTGGTAAATAGAGATTCCTCACCTGGGGGGTTTCTTATAGCAGCAAAATCACAGTTTTAAACCCCTCTAGACTCATAAAATATTAGATCTTCAATAACTACCAGAAAGATCATTTTGTTCTGCACTTTTGTTTTACAGATGAGGAAACTAAAGTCTGAGAGAAGTGGCTGGTTCAAGTTAAGTCATTTAATTAATGATACAGATAAGACTTGAACAAGTTTCCTGACTCAGTCAAGATTTTTTTCTCCAATGTACCATGTTTTTAAAGAGGAAAATTTTCTAACAGTTGACTTTCTGCTTAAAAGATATGCTTTAAAAAAAACTTCTCTCTTTTTTTTAGTTTTTTTTGCAAGGCAAATGGGGTTAAGTGGCTTGCCCAAGGTCACACAGCTAGTTAGTTATTAAGTGTCTGAGGCCGGATTTGAACTCAGATACTCCTCACTCCAGGGCAGGTGCTCTATCCACTGTGCCATTTAGCTGCCCCTACTTCTTTCTTAAGAATCCTATTTTGTCATTCATGCGTGGTCCTGGCAAGGGGAAAAATTTCAGAGTCCTGCTAACAGTGCAATAGATTCTATACAATAGTATGATTCTGAACTGTTCTACATACAGAGGATGGTGCCAGAGCTGTATATTTTATTACAAAGAAAAAGATCATATTATTTTGTTATCACTTGAACAACAGAAAGAAAGAGAAATTTCTCTCTACCCAATGAGTCAGTTTTGCCAACTATTAAGGAAGGTTCTGATAACTTTCCGATGTAAAAATTCTTAGTTTATTATATCAGTCATTCATGGCTGTCATCTAACTGGCGCCCTGCCATTTTCCCAAGCATAAAACATTATTTAATCCTCTTACCTAATTAAAAATGATTTGCATACACCCCCAATTGGATTTTAACTATTTCAGAATACTATAACATTTACCAAATAAGACTTAGGTGATTTACTCCCCAGTTATAAGACCAATGATCAGAGGTACTTTTAGATGGCAAAGACTAGTACTCTAGAAGTCTTCAAAAAAAAGATCTAGAGGTCTTACAACATTCTTTTTTTTGTCCTCAATTATTTTCAATTTAATTCTTCTTAAAAAAAATTAAGTCTTTGCTGCTCTACACTTGAAAAACAGAGCTTTCTTTCCAAGCATTCAATTGACATTTAAATGATATCAGGAAAGAATATGGTATAGGGTCAAAAACTGAGGTCAAATCCAGATTCTAATCTCCACATCACCCTGACCAAGTCATTTGACCTCTTGAGAGTATTTGTTTCTTAATCTGAAAATGGATATAGTAATATCTGTGCTACCAACTTTATAGGGCTGTTGTGGGGAAAGTGTATTGTTGTGAAAATATGAATTATTATTATTATCTTAGAGTATATAGCCTCCCTGAAAATGAGGATTACATGTATGTTATCCAAGTGTGAAGAGCTAGAAAGAAGTAGAGAGAAAGGAGTATGGTGAGATGAAGATAATTGACTTGAATTCAAAATTCTTTCAAATCTTTGCTATACTACATAATATTAATGTGATTTTTGTCTGATGTTTAATTTCTTTGCATCCCAGTTTCCTCATCTGCAAAACGAAGGAGCAACTTAAATGATTTATTTAGTGCTTACTATTTATTCAGAGAGTACTGTCAGACCCTGGGAATCAAAGATATGAAATAGTCCCTGCCCTCAAGGGGTTTTCGTGATTCCCAAAGTCTTTCCCAGTTATAAGACCTATGATCAGAGCTACTTTTGGATGGGAAAAAGATTAGTACTCTAGAAACTCAGAAGGCAGTATTTCTGAGATAAGTTTACATATCAATCTAAGAACTTCCAAAAAAAAAACTTTCCAAAAAAACTTTAAACTAAATTTTCGACTAAAAATACAATGGCTTTATATTGATTTTTTTGTTTTTTCCATACCCAAACTTTCTTTCTTCCTCCTATGTCCAACTTCTAACAGTCATCCCTTCAGATAAATAAATGTTGAAAAAAAGGAAAAAAAAAGGAAGTGAAAATTTCCAACAAAGTTAATACAGAAACAAACTAAGATGTTATATTCAATGTTACATACCCATGGATCTCTGTACCTCCTACCACATCTGTGAAGGAGTAGGGAAAGATCTTCTCAGATCTATTTTTTGGGGTCAGCTTTACAATTAGTAATTTTGCAAATTTCATTTTTATTGTTTTTGGTTGCTCTTTCTAGGATTATTGCTGTGGTTTCTATTTATGTTGTTTTCCTGACTCTGTTTACTTAATTCTGCATCACTTTATTGAGATTTTCCAATTTTATTGTATTTATTGTGCTCATAGTTTCCTACAGCACAGTAATATTCCCTTACATTCAAGTACCACAATTACTTTAACCATTCTTTGTTACAACAAAAAGTACTTTAAACATTTTAGTGTATATGAAATATTTTTATCAGTGACCATATTAGGATATGGGGTAGGAGTTATGATCTATAGGTCAAAGGGTAAGGACATATTAATGACTTTATTTGCACAATTCTAAACTGCTTTCTGGAATGGCTTACACAACCACTGAATCACATCTTAAAGAGAATAGACTTTCTACAAGGCAGGATGAATCAACTTATGACTTTAAATTTTTATCATTTGGTATGCAGCAGAAAATCCTTCAAGTCGGTTTGTGACTCATCACAAGTCTACCTGCAGTAAAATCATAATTAAAATCATCATGATGAAAACCACAACTTCATAAGAAACCATTAACAAAATGAGCAAAGACAAAGTCCAATAATTGAATAAAGACTCTGGCTTGCTCACAGTATAAACCTTGAATGACTCTCTCTACTATTTGCTAATTGTTTTGCTGTAACTTAAAGCTTCATTGTCTCCACATTAAGTCCATAACTCTTTCCTTGTGCCCTCCTCTGGTATCTATGGGTGACCAGATGTTGGGTATTTCACAGTTCTGGTTTCATCCCACCCTCTCAGAGACAGGACATGTTAACTTAAAGATTCCAGCCTATGGAAACACCATTTCAGTTGTTAAGGACTGCCTTCAGAAACCTGCAAAATGTGATTATTCAGCAGGAAGATCCTCTCATCCAGGCAGAAAATGGCAACTGAGTCAAGCTTTAGGCACTGGTGGCTGCTGCCCTGTCAGCCTTGGGGTAAGCTAACAGAACCGAATGATAACATGCTGAAACAAAATCCCTCATCACGAAAATCTGTTTGGAATCAATCCTGTTGAGGCGGACTCAAAATTTTGTTTGGAGAATTGCTAAACATGCATTTAACTTTCATATAAAACCAAGTTTTTTTTTGCTGACTTCAAGATGTAAGACTCCCTCCCCCATGCGAAACAACACATTCCAGAAGATGTCAGGAAAGATCTGAATGAAGCTTTGGCTAGCATCTGTTTCTAATGTTCCTAGACGCTCGTTTTCTGATCACCAGCATAACACGGCCCAACATAAAACAAGCAGCTTGTCTCTCCCTCTGAATGTCTAGAATAGGCAAAGTGAGAGAGCAGGAAAAGACCATTCTTTGGGCTTGGCACTAGCTGTGACTCTGGGATAGTTACCTCTGGGAGACTCCCATTTGTACAACAGTACTTTGCCTTCTTAGTTTTGTCATCTAAAATCAGCTCTAATTGTAGGTCTCATAAATAGGGAGGAGCTGACCTCCAAAGATGTAGATTGCTGACAATACTACCTGAATACATAATTGCTGGAATGTTAGGATTTGATCATATTCCTCTTTCTTTTATTATTCTCTACTATATTTTATTCTACATAAATATTGTCTCTCCAACATGTATAGAAACATGCTATCTATTTCTTTTTAATCCAATGATACATATGGATTAGAATTTTTGAAATATAGTTTACTGACATGAAGTTAAATATAAGGGTATGGGGCAGCTAGGTGGTGCAGTGAATAAAGCACCAGCCCTGGAGTCGGGTGGATCTGAGTTCAAATATGACCTCAGACACATATTAATTAGCTGTGTGACCTTTGGCAAGTAACCTAACCCCACTGCCTTGAAAAACTAATTAAAAAATAAATATAAAGCTATGATTCTGGGGGAAAATTCATTATAGAGGAACAGTGCTTATATTTATTATCTCTAGTTTTTTGCCTGTTTTCAAAGCGTAACAATAACATCATAGGATAATGTCTTCATTTGAGAATGAATTGGATTTAAGTGAGGCAGACTTGCATAAAATCATCAGCCTCATTCTCTCTTCCATAGTCATATAAGTCCAGTGGCAAGACAAAAGTCAGGATGACTACTGAGAGCCCAGGATGCAGAGGATGAGCTTGGCATCTTTAATATTTGACCAGACTCTAAGTAGTCTACAGAACCTGTCTTAGCCAACTTTAAGGCAGTTAGAAAAATGTGGTTTTCATCACTCCTTCTGCCAGGAGAAGTCTCCACCTGTTTGGGGTAGACAATCCCTAACTGACTGACTTGACTTTGAGGCTTATTGGTTTGGTTACCCTCAACCTGGTTCATTAGTCCATCTGTCAAGGTAGTTTTAGCAGGTGTGACCACTGCAGGTGCTATAGCTTTGAGGAGCCACAGGTGAGAAATGTATGAATCAGGTGGACACTGAAGGTAGAACAGTCCTGAAAAAGGTTTGGCAAACTCCCACATTAGAAGAGCTAGTCCTCCTTGGACAATGCATATACCCTGACTACCATCCAGTATTTACTAACTATACTAGCCACTCAACAGAACAAATAAAAAGAGTTGGAACCTGTCCTCTGTGAATGAATAAAAGTAGCCAATGGACTCATTAGAAATGTGATTTTTATAGTCATGAAAAATAAAATCTCATCCCTAGAATTGGAAAATGGTACCTGTCTCAGATATATTTTACCAAACTAAGATTTATAATGTTTCATACATAATAAACACATAATTTATATGTCACCCTTCTGAGAACCAGTTAATGCTTTTGAATTTTTGGATATTCAGAAGGTCTGTTACCATGAGAGAGAGGTTATATGGGTGTGTGTGTATGTATGTATATATATATGTATATATATGATTTATATATATATATATATATATATGATTTATATAAGAAGAAACTGAAACTGAGGGAAATCATATAATTTATTTATAATCACACAGTTGGATTCTGTGGTCATGTACAAAGCTGAGCTTTGAGGTGCTGTGACCCAATCAAACTGTTAACCTGGGCTTTCTGAGAATTTTACTTGTGCTCTCTTGAATACTCTTCTGCATGCACAGATACTTAGTACTTGAAAAAGGGATATAAACTATGTTTTCAGACAGAACTTGAAACTCAACATTTCTTTCTCATGGTATGGGTGTTATTTTAGGCAGAAGCTTATTCTATACTCAAATAATTTTTCATGTGTAGTTCTAAGCTTCCATGAAGACAATTGCAAATAAGTTGATTGACTGTTTTACTCCAAAGCTATAAAACAGTTGCAATACTGACTAAGCAGGATGCTGATACAACTCCTTTAGGCTTGCACTGTATTTCCCCATTTTAGTCTATAACAGGACTATAAATAGAAGACCCAAGGTGTCATTAGGTCATTTAGAAGACAAAATGTATTTTTGTTTCCTTAAAATGATTTGGATTTGGAAATGAGGTAGCTCTCTTTACTTTGTATTTCCCCAAAACAGGAATTATAACATGCTGATTCATATATGAACAAATTATCTAAGAGTTGGGCTCTAGGAGGCCCATTCTAAGCTCCTATGATTAATTAAATGCAAAATTGCTACACTGTATACAGCTTATGAATATATTAATTGGATCTAAGAATATGATGCTATTTAGCTGGAGGTATCATTTTATATTATACTTGTCCAATCACCAAGAAAGAATCATATTTTGAACAATGAATTCATTCTGAGATACACTAAAAGGAGATGAAGCAACATCTAAATAATTTCTATAACTAGACAATCTATTATTTAAACAAGATTCTGACTGAACATTACTTTTTTTTCCCCTTTATTAACTTTTATATGAACACAAAATGTGCCATGGAGAGAAAATTTATTTTCTTCCAGAAAGCTGTTTGCCATCACCCAGCCATAAAATCCTCTACTAAATCATATTCTCTAGGAAATAAATCACCAAATAATTATTAAACTTTTTATTATAGAATACATATTTCTAGCATTGTCATCATGTCAAGTACTAAGTTGAGAGGAAGCAAAGATCTACATGAAGTACTCTTGAATCTCTGGCATAAACCTCTTGAAATGACATTCTTTCATTTCATGATGCTCTTTCTATAACACTCACTGAAGCCATCTCCCTAGCATAAGCAAAAGGAAAACTCCTTTTTAAAGGAAAAATTATAATTCTCCCTGTCTTTCATTAAGTTTATCAATTTTTTAAAGAACAGAAAGACCTCTCAGAAAAAAATTATCTATGTAAATAAAATATAAACAAACCAGTTTGTTAATAGATCTGAAATGAAATATAGAAAAAAAGACTCCAAGACTTCACTAATAAGAAAAATGAAATTATTGATTTATGCACATTTTTTAAAAATCATAAGTTAAGGATTAGCAAATAAAGTGGAACAATAATCTTATATTTAATACCACATCTGTTATACAAAGGATTATCCCAACTTATATTAAGCCATTCAAGAAAAATAAATACTTGACACCTGCAAATGTGAGATCAGAAAAGAACCAAAAAATATTCATCAATCTTTCTACCTCCAGAAGACAAGGAAAGTAGCCACTATAGCAAGTGGACATGGGTTTCAAAATCTGGCAAAAAATGAGGTGATATAAGTTGGCTTTAAACCATTAACAATGTTTTTCAAAGATTGAGTTATAAGATTAACAGTTGTCAGAGCATCAACTATTTATTCAATGTTAAGGCAAACATTTTTATTAACAAAATACTCCCTAAATTGCAAATAAAAATGTGAAATTTGATCCAACACCTGTAGCAAATGTGAAGGAGGTCCATGATCAAGGGCACTCTGTGGGTCTGAACACTGTGGAGTGTTCTCTGATCTTGTTCTAAAGAGAATAAAACCACACCCACTGCTGTCAATGTGGTTTATTCCTTCTTCAAATTTATCGAAATGAGAATTTCTTAATCAGGCTTTACCACTTCTAAAAATGTCTACTTCTACATGAAAAGTTTTAAATTTGATTCTTCCACAAGTTATTGAAATATCTCCAAAATTATAATATAGCAGTAACATATCACTACAACCCTGTTGTTTAAAAGCTAATTAATGAACTAAACTTACATCATGCATGGAGTCCAGTAGCTTAGTCAGCTGATAAAATCTTTGCCAGCTTTGCCCAGAGTTACTTGGACATTTTGTTACCATTTTTCGCAACTCTTTGATGTAATTTGTCCTCATTTCTTCAAATGCAACTTGGCTTTTGAGGCCATCCTTGGGAACTGTGTTGAAAAACACGAATATGATAAAACATTACCTTATAATTTAATGTATATAAAATATTAATTAATGCATATAAGTACTCTAAAATCTCTAGGTACTTATTTTAGATGAATATTGAATATTATGAATGATACTGTAGAATAAACATAGATACCTAAAGATTCAGATACTGGCAATTACACATGATATAGAAGAGCATACACACTGAATCACATTATTATTCTTTACTTTCAAAGCAGTTTATAAATCCTTGCTGCTTAATTGTGCCAAAAATTCGAAGGCTAAAAAATTTCTAGTTGACCTATCAAACTTGACCTCCAAGAGTTATATCTGTTTTTAGGGCTGTGATAAGCATGTATTCCCAGAACATTCCCCTTCTATTCAGTGAGTGATCTCATTAAGTGTAGGAGTGTGCTGCAATCTCTCACAAAGATACATTAAAACAAACTTATGAACTGGCAACAGGTAAATTCATGAGTTACCTACAGAAAGTAACTCATAGGTTGCTCAGAAGGTGTTTTTTTCCCTAAGGAAAAATTTAATTATCCAAGAAAACTAAAAATGATAGAGTAGTACACTTTAAAAGTTCACAATATTGTTCATTTTTGTTTATTTTTTCATAGTGCTTTGCATTGAAAAGGAAATTTTAAGTGTGATTTGTTCTCATGATATCATTTGGGTTAGATTCTGAGTTTTAAAAGTAACTGTATGGCTTTATATTTGTGCACTGACTATTCAATTTTGGAGATACATTACAAATTCACTTCTATCATCAAATATATTCTAAAGACCAAGCATATTTTTTGAGGAGGCATGTGATGGTGGTCGCATAGTCTGACATTTCCAAATAAAATCAGTATCATTTATGGGTATTCTACTGCAAATATATTTCTGAGATTGAGAAATGACTTCACTCTTAGATGTAAAAACATGATGCTTTTGATTCTTGGTTCAAGTTAATTCATATTCTGCCAGTGAAAGGAGGGGAGAAATTATGAAGAAATCTTTAAAAGAACCTGTCCATAATGCTGAAGGATGTGCGCTCAATATTTAAAAAACCTTGTCATAAAAATCTTTGCTTTAAAAAATAAATTCTCTATTTCTTTAAGTTGTTCAGTTGTTGGGCTGACCAAAATTACAAGTTCAGTTTCTATCCAGAATTCTAAAATTAGGTTCAACCATCAGAAGATCACTGGAAAGTTGCACAAATCAAATACTAATATAAAAAGAATCTTTAGGTCTAAGTCACACATGTCCATACTGAAGCTTATTTCTTCATATTATAAAATCCCACTAAGGAACTCTACTGCTTTCCTTCATAGTATATTAAATGTAACATCATCTGGAGTGGGGGGGGGAACCTTACATTTTAATTTTACTACAGGCTTCACTACTGTCTTTTAAATTATTAATACTTGGAAAATCTGCTTAGATCAAACTGGCATTCTTTTTAAGCCTTTAGATGTTAAATGGCTGTTTTGCTCAGATTCTGAAGTTATTAAACTTTACACCAAGTACTATTATTTATAAGAGGCAGCCTACCATTCCGGGCAGAGTATTCAATCTCAGGAAGCCCTGGGCTTGAGTCCTGCCTTGGACATATCCTGGCTGAGTGACCCTTGGACAGATCACTGGGTGACCCTTGGGCAGGCCATTTAGAGCTTTCTGACTAGGAGTAGGAATGCAGGTGCTGATCCGCATTGGAAGGGAGAATCTCCTCATTGGGTATTGCCTATACCCATGAAATCACAGGTCTGGTCTCCCTCCTACCCATATTATTACTTTTATTTTATTCCTAAAACTAAAATGTATCCTATTTTTCAACCAGATTTTTCCAAAATTTGAAGTAAACCCATAAATAAAGAGAACTTAAGCAAAACATCACATTTTGGATGTCAGCCCGGAGTTCTGATTTTTACTTATTAAATGCAGCAGGGCTTGCTTTTGGAAATCTTCCAAAAATCCATGGGCTGGAGAAGAGCAGAGAAGAAAAAATTAAGATGTAATATCTACTTTCTTCTACGTGCAGAAGGAGAAAAATGATGTCATCATCAATAAAATGCTCCTAGATATATTTTACATTGCCTAGCAGGTAATGTGATTTCAGTATCCCCAAATCAGAGAAAAAGTTTTCATGCTTTCTTCCATATGGTTATTAGGAGAAACAGGGAAACTTTTAATGCCATTCACTTTTCTTCATTGGGGTCTTTAAATATTAGAAAAGGAAAAAAATAATCATACTAAGCACCATAATGAAAGCTCTATTCTTCATTGAATGTTTATATGAGAAAAAATAGGACTAGACAATTTACTTAGACCAAATAGTCTAGGTCAAGGAATAAAGACACATTACACACACACACACACACACACACACACACACACACACACACACACTCATTTAAAATTCAATTAATCTGAAACCTTTCTTATTATTGGAGGTTAAAGAAGAAATGAATCCATGAAACAGAGAGGTGGAAGACAGCAAGCTGTGTGTGTGTGTGTGTGTGTGTGTGTGTGTGTGTGTGTGTGTCCACACATGCGCATGCATGCACGCACAGGTAATTGAGAGGGTGTACTCTTAAACTCTCAAATCAGCATGAATCATAGTCCTTAGACTTTGGAAATACAGCTAGATATCTTTAAGTAAAAAGTTTGCAAAATTACTACATTACCATATAAGAGTCAAAATGACATGAAATTTGATTGCAGAAGTTAAAAGACTATCTGTCCTTGAGGCTGACATGAAAGATCATGGAGGGAATATGTACTTCATGCAAGAAAAAGTGAAAAGGGGCTAAATTTAGAATCAGAGGACCTGAGTTCCAAAGCTGACTGTTTGCTTACTGTGACCTTGGACAAGTCACTTAATCTCTGGAATGCTTTCCTCTTCATTTGTAAAATGAGAGATTTGGACTTGATGATCTCTCAGGGTTCCTTTTTGCTCTAAGTCTGTAAAAGAAACTTAGGGTTTATTTAGTTCAATGGTTCTCAAACTTTCTGTTCTCATGACCCTTTTACAGTCTTAAACATAATTGAGGAACCTTAAAAATGTGTCTCTATAAGTTATTTCTCTTAAGATTTACCATATTAGAAGTTAAAATTGATGCATTTAAAAATTTACTGATTCATTAAAATAAGTCCATCATATTATCAGAGACCCCATTTTTAATGAATCTAACTATATTTTCCAAAACAAAACAAGTGAAACGAGTAGAACTTTTTGCATACTTTTTTCAAATCTCTTTAATGTCTGGTTTAATAGAAGACAGCTGGAGTATCATATCTGTTTCTTCATGTAATCTGTTGTAACATGTCATTTTGGCTGAAGCCTATGAAAAAAATTTGGCCTCACAATTTATGTCATTGGAAAAGGGAGGAGTATTTTAATAGATAAATAATGCTTTAGCATTATGTTAATAGTTTTGACCTCATTATGGTTTAGTTGCATCCGACTTTTTGTGATCCTACTGATTATAGTATGCCAATATTGTCCATGGGCAATAAAGGCTAAAGCCTCTGGAGTGGTTTTTCATTGCCTTCTCTGGCAGATTAAGGCAATTAAATGATCTGCCCAGTATCTGAGGCTGAATTTGAACTTAGTTCTTCTTGATTCCAGACCCTATCCACAGCATTCTATCCACTGAGTCACCTCCTGCCTCAAGACCTCACAGACCCCTTAAAAGCATCTCAAGGATTCTTAAGTGGGACACACCTAGAGAACCAATGATTAAGTGCTACTGTCCATTATACAGATAATGCAATTAAGGACAAGAGGGTTGTTATTGTTTCAAGGTAATAGAGTTAGTGATTGAAATACTGAGACAGTCTAAAGGACTGGAAAAGCGAGGAATGGAAACAAGTTATACATGATTCAGAGTGAGGGTAAATCCTGTATTTTGGCTCACACTAAACAGTAAAATATCTTTTCTAGTCCAGCAACAAAGGTCCACTGATTACTTCGAAGTCAATGTACCACAGTGATCTGAAACACAACAAATCCTCCACTGCCCTTATTATCTTTCTTAATTTCCCTATTTCTGTGGAGGACACCACAATAATAAATCACCCAGGTTCACGATCTCTCTGTCACCTTTCCCTCCTCAATTTGAAATATGCCACTAATACATGCTACTTTTCTTTTGCCTCTTTATCCTTTTAGCTTTTAAAAAAAATTAATTAAGAGAAATGCCTGGAACATAAATTTCATTCTGTACTACTAAAGTTATAAAATTTAGTTAAGAGTAACCTAACCCTGATACAAATCAAACCTTTCCTTATTCTTGTAAGCAATTAAAATACTGTATTAAAGTAAAAGGGAAAAAGAAATTAGAAGAGTCCTGGGGAGGACATCAATTTACTTGTGCTTAGGAGCAGCAATACTTTCATGATGGTATACTCTTCAAAAGTAAGCTGTAGACGAACAAACTGAAGGCTGATCTGGTGCATTCCTTGGCACAGTTCATACATGGCAGACTGACGCATCTTCTCTCTGCAAAAGAAAAGAGGGAAAAAGTCTTGAGAATTTAGTCTTCATTATACAACCCAGAATAGCAAGCCAAAATGCAACCAGCCAAATGAATGTCATAAATGAGATCTGACTCAGAATTTTTCTTCCCATCTCAATATAGAACAGATGAATCTTTTGCTGACAGGAGAGACATTGTTTAAGAGAAAATCTTTGCCATCATGCTTTTAAAGGCAAAAAGGAATGGTGACATCTATCCCTTGGCCCTGAGATTTTGGGACTCCCAGAATCATTCTTCCTCAACTAATACTATTACTTTAGCTTATGTTGAATAATATGAACCTTTTGATGTTTTCAATAACATTTAGGCATGGGCGACTGAGATGGTCTTGTAGAATTGGAATGATAAGGCACACGAAACAAGTTACACATGAAGTAGATGGGGTGCAAGCACCATATTCTGAATCAAACTAAATAGTCATATCTCTTTTCCGTATTCTAGTCCTACTACAATAGCTGGTTCATAGGATATTTTGAATTGAATGTCCACAATCTGTCCAAAACTGATGTAATTTTCCTTTTTTTCCCCAAAGTTGCCTCTTTCTGATAAGAACACCAACATGGTAAGCTATCTATGTTGACAACCTCTGGGTTACCTTCCATCCCTCAATTTCAAATATGTCACATACCCCCCAATTGACAAATCATGTCATTTCTACCTCCATAATATTTTTCACATGTCATTTCCACCACTGCAACAGCTACACAAAATTCCTTCTCTTCATTCAAATTCAGGCCCTTATCATCTTGCATCTAGAATCCTACAATATAATCTTCTAATTGGTTTCCTGCCTCAATTCTCTGCCTACACCAATCCATCCTTCACATAGCAGACAGCAATTTTCCTTAAAGTGTACATCTGATTATGCATTTCAAATCCCTTGACCATCATATCAAGTATTGCTAACACTAGCTTCAAATATAAACTGTTTATATCTGTTTGCCACTTAAAAGTTCTTCCCAGTCAGATCACATTCTTCTTTTCCAAACTTATCAAACACTACTTACCCTATCTGAACTCAAAAGCACAGCCAAACAGCACTCTCATACCCATCTCCATGCTTTGCTCTGTCTATTCACCAGAACCAGGCTGAACTTCCTAATTTTCTCTTTCCCCCAAATATCTCCCCTCCAGGATTATTTTGTACTAATTCAAACATATGAGCATTCTGACCCCTGTAAGCATTCATAGATTAGGGGCTATTTTGCTGCTGTCTCTAGTTAGAAAAATGTCTGACATAGTGGGTGCTTGTTAATCGATTAGGGAAAAGAAACAGTCTCTTCTTTATCATTTATATTCAATCTTTCTCTCTAATTCCTTTTATGCCCCAAGGATTAATTGTGAATGGCAGAATGAGGCAAAAAGATGCTGACAGTAAGAAAAGTAATGATGAACTTTCAGTGCAGTAGGAAGGAATCAGGAAATCTGTGTTTAAGTAGTCTAAGAAGTGGCATCTTATATAAATCACTTCACTTCCCTAAATCTTAGTTTTCTCATATGTAAAATGGAGTTGACTAGATGAGGCATTTTTAATCTATTCTGCAAATATGAATGTCTTTGGCTCTGTGGTGAAAACTATGAATTTCTTTCCAGAATAATGTTTTTAAATACATAAAAGGATTAATAACGGAAACTAATCACACAAGATATCTATCAGTATGCCTGTCTCATACTCTTAAACAAGCTCAAAAACTTAAAGTTAAAAACCTCTGGATTAGATCTAAATTGAATTCTGGAAAACTGGTAAAATTTTATGATGCATTTTATAAAAATAAAACTAAATCTATGACCATAGCAGATTTATGACTTATAAAGGAATTGAGAGATCAGTGTAGCAGGACATCTGTCTATTAAAAGAGAGAGTGGGTCTGAAAAGGAATGAAGGCAATTCTCTGCTTCCAAATGACCAATTCTAGCATTGCCCCAAATGGCACCCATTCCTAAATCTACCATTTTTATATTTTGGAAATACTGCATTTACTTTTTGCTGATACACACACACACACACACACACACACACACACACACACACACACTCACTCATGTATATACATATATGTTTATGTGTGTATGTGTATATATCTATATATATGTATGATATACCAAGTTATTTGATACACATATAACAAATAAAAGTGAATCAGGGAATGGCAATTAATTACTTCTTATTAGATAGATATGTACCATAGCAGCTTGAAATAGAATTCCAAAAAGCTAGAGGCACTGGTAAGTAGATATTCTTTAGTATTTTAAACTGCCTCTCTCTCAATCCTACTTCACTTTCCTCTTCTTATATTAACAAAACTGAAATTCCATACTGCCCTGAAGGTAGATATTAGTAGCATCTTTTCTTTAGAATTTAAACACCCAAAGAGTAGAAATTATGTCCTTTTTTTTTCCTAATCAGGTTTTGAATGGCTTACAGGTCCAAGATCATGAAAGATCTTTTAAATAGATAATATTTGATGAAATTTCGAGAAAAGCAAATGAAAGACTAACTAGAAATACTGAAATATGCTAATGTCTTGTACTTTGATGATTTTTTTCTTTGTGAAGGAAAAACTGGTCTTTGAAGTCCTTGAAATATAGAGATGGGGTCCTGTATAAAGTAGCTTAATAAAGGTGATTAGAGTCTCTGTTAACTGTCCTTATACATTAATGGAAATAAATAACTGAACATTTTATATGCATGCTCAAAATCAGAATCTTTGGACGAAAATCCTCAGACTGTCCATTTTGTGTGTTGTGAGCATCATAAGGACCCCAGTCCTTACAAGCTGATCCCACAAACCTCATCATTATGTTTGAGTAAATGAAAAATTGTGTTGCACGGTCAGCATAACAGATGGTCCCTGTCTCTAGTTTGTTATGTTTTTATTTTACTTTTTAGAACATAGTATGCACACAGTCTCATGTCTTATGATAAAAATGACCTCAATTTAAACACTGAAATCAAGCCAGACTACTGTTTTTGACATTTTAAAAATGAGTTCTGCTAGATTTTTCTTCTATTTATGAAGCAAAACATATCTGGAGAACTATTATGCTCATTTGAGTTTTGATCTTTTTTTATTATTTTTGATGATGTTTACTTCATCCATTCATGGCAAAGGCAGGATTCTGGACTTTATTTCCAAGAATCATTTTTGGATGTTATTTTATAGTTCACTTTATAGGGCATACAAAAAGAAATATTTGTTATTCAATAGTCCCTATGACATGTATCAAATTGCTATTAACTTTGTACAGTACAATTCGACTACTACCTAAAAACTAATTCAGTTTTGGCAGTCAC
Source organism: Macrotis lagotis (assembly GCF_037893015.1). Lineage (NCBI taxonomy): Eukaryota > Metazoa > Chordata > Mammalia > Peramelemorphia > Peramelidae > Macrotis > Macrotis lagotis. The sequence continues at coordinate 120,619,621 of NC_133660.1, read as the reverse complement.
TTTAACAGGTGTTCTAGAAGGGATAATTTTTTAAGTTTGAGTTCCAAATTATATCCCTCTCTTTTCCCTTCCCCTTCTCTATGACAGTTAGCAATCTAATATGGACTATATATGTATAATCACGTAAAATATTAGAAGAGATATAGTTTTAAAGAAGGGTATGGTGCATAAATGAATAATATGTGACAATATAGAAATCTAAAAGAGGTGAGAACCACAATTACAGGGAAATCATAATATAGGTATCCAGGTAGTAGAGTGGATGGTGAACTGAACTTTGGGTCAGGAAATCCTTGAGTTTGAATTCTGCCTCAGACATACTGAGTATCTGTGTGACCCTGGGTAAGTCATTTAACTTCTCTCATTCTCAGTTTGCCCATCTGTTTACTGAAGATAACACCTTTCTTGCAGAATTGTTATGAGGATCAAATAGGATATATAAAGTTCTTTGCAAAGCTTAAAGTGTTAAATAAATGCCACACCACTGATAGAAGGTGTAGAAGACATTCACAAATTAAGGTCTTATCTATATATTATACAGTTTTTATAAAACAGCTTTGCATATAGTACAGATCTTTCTAATATTATATCTGTAGCTTGGGGTATCTGTTTATGTGAATTGGGGTGAGTGGGTATAGAAGTAGTGAGTAGGCAGAGCTAATGAGATAAAGAGTTATATCCTCCTTTAAAAGGATTGTTAGCTTTGAAATTGGGAGGTACACTTAAAGATCATCTACTTGAAACTTTTTTTTTTTAGGTTTTTGCAGAGCAATGGGGTTAAGTGGCTTGCTCAAGGCTACAAAGCTAGGTAATTATTATGTGTCTGAGGCCAGATCTGAATTCAGGTACTCCTGAATCCAGGGCTGGTGCTCTATCCACTGTACCACCTGGCCGCCCCTCTTTTAGTTAACTTTTAATTATTCTTGCAGATAATGGAATATTTGATATGGATGGACAAAAATCATAGGTCACCTACTTAGCTGTGTTAGGATTTGGGGCTTGTTCTCTATAACATAATGTCTAGTGTCACATCCAATGTCCATGACACACCACTAGCTTGGGGACAGGAATTTAAAAGGATGTGAACTAGGTAGAATGTTGTATATAATTAATTGATTGAACAGATCATACACATGTATTTCTTAAGATTTACTACATACTCCAATGTAACATTAACATTTTATAAATCTAATTTTAAAAACTAAATTGACAAGCAGGCTCACATTAATTTACTAAAAGATACCCTGTCAGGATTTTTGTAGGAGGAAAAAGTATCCCTTAGGTAACTGGTGAGCAAATACATTATCAAATTAGGTAATGTATATAGGAAGAGATTGTGTAAACCTTAAAAGTGCTATATAAATATTATCTATTATTATCATCATCATAATGTCTCTCTTTATCCCTAGGCCTGCAGCAAAGCACTACTATAAATGATTGTTTCATTTGCCTAAGTTTTCTGAGGGTGCAGACTGGTTATGCTCATGTAGGCCTCAGGTTATGATGGCCTTAGGTGCAAACTCGGATAACCTTTTAAATATCTTAAACACACACACACACACACACACACACACACACACACACACACACAGTTGGAACTCATCATTAGGAGGGCGATAATGGAATAGATAATGAATCCTAAGGCTTTTTTTCTTATAAAGATCTATATTATTCCTCCAACAGTTATGCACTAACAAATCAAAAGGGAAAAAACACTTTCTGTTGTTCCAGATATAGAATTAGAATCAGTGAGTATAAATAGAATAAGTCATCCTAATGAGGGAAAAACTTTTAAAATCCCATTCAAATGACTGAATGGGTAACTTTGAAAAATGGCCAGAGTTCAGGAGAAGGAGGCTAGATGACAATCTGCCAAGGATGTTGCAGAATAGATTGCAGTATGGAATGAGAAGGCGAAGTAGGTTGGGGGCTCTTGGTTGTTTCTGTGTCATGGACTCATTTGGCTGCCTAGTGAAACATAGGGAACTCTTCTCTAAATAATATTTTGGATGACTGAAGGAAATACTAAATTTGTTGGAGAATAATAAAAATAGAGTTATAATTTCTCCACTCAAGTTCATAGATTCCTTCAATTCTATCCAGAGATGCCTTGGTGTTCCATAGATCCTAGGTTAAGAACCCTTGAATTAGGAGATTTGAACTCTAAAGGTGCTCTCTTCCTAAGATCCTATGTTTTGTCACAGTCACTGGAGTGCCAGGCCTGGAGTCAGAAGACTCATCTTGATGAGGTCAAATTTGATTTCAGAAAATTCATTACCTATGTGATGCTGGGAAAGTCATGCTTAAACTCAGTTTCCTTATCTGTCAAATAAGCTGGAGAATGAAATGGCAAATCACTGCAGTATTTTTGCCAAGAAAACCCCACACGGGGTCATAAAGAGTTAGGCAAAACTGAACAAGACAGGGTAGTTGGGTGGCAGGGTGGATAGAATGCTGGGTCTGGCATTGGGAAGATCCGGGCTCACACACTAGCTGTGTGACCCTAGTGAAGTCACTTAACTCTGTCTGCCTCAAAATAAGTTGGAAAAGGAAATGGCAAAGCACTCCACTATTTTTGCCAAGAAAACCCCAAATGAGGTCATGAAACATTGTACACAACTGAAAAATGACTGAACAAATAAAAGCAAAAAATTCAAGACTAGATTTTATTTATACTACTTTTTGAAGGAAAAAAACTAGTTCATTCTTAAAATCCACTTACTGTTACAGTTAAAAAAATGTATTTTTATTACTTGGGAAAATATCCTCCCACCAAATATATTAAAAATGTAATTCCTCCCTCAGAGAATGCTATTTCTCATTGTCATACTTCCTGTCTAGAATCTTATTTCATCTAAACTAGAACTAAAATTTGAAAAATGATGGCAGTTTTCTGTTTCAGTGGGTTAAATATCTCATAAGGAAACTTGGGACCACGGAGCTATTTTTATTCTTACTTTCTATAACTTTAAGTATATTATTTAATTTTAGTTAGCTGTTTTACTTGTAAAGATGGGAAGTTCAAAGAATCTTTAACATGGTATTTCTGAAATAAGCACAAAGTTTATAACTTGGTTTCTTTGAATAAATCACTGATCACAGATGAGATGCTATTGTGAGAAGGGGATAAAGGCAGTTTTTCTTCAATTAATTACAAACAATGTCTAATAATGTTAAAAAATGTAATAGTCAATTCTTCCTGGTACTAATTCTAATTTTTTTTTTTTTGTAATTTGACTTGGCATTTGGTTTTAGGCTATACCAAATAAATGCTTTTACTCTATCATTTACTACAACTCAGATACCAGCAATTAGTGGAGAGGTCATCTGGGGGAGGGAAGTTAAAGCATACATTTTCACAGATTTACTGATACTCTAGGGACTGAGATGAAATAGCCAGTGCATTTGAGGGATAGGACTGGACCAGTCAATTCCCATTCTGAAATCTGGAGGTTGATGGGTTGCCTCCAGTGCACATCTTTTCTTCTCTTTTCTCTTCTCTTCTCTTCTCTTCTCTTCTCTTCTCTTCTCTTCTCTCTCTCTCCTTCTTTCTCCTCACCTTTTCTAGATGATTACTCTCCCTATTTATGTGTTTCTTCCTTCATTAATATACAAGATCTCTAGGGTTTAGAGATTGTTTTCTTTGTTTATATTCATATCAAATGCCCGAATGGAGTAAGGGCTTAAGAAATTCATAATCTTTCTCTCTCTTCATGGTATACATCATGAGTGAGTTCTATTAATTCAGAACTTCTATAGCTAATCCTCTGTCAACTATTTTGTTTGAGTCATAGAAAAAAGGTACTAGGAAAAAAGAAAATCGCTTCAAATACTCAGTTCAAATTCCAGTAATAATATGCCTCCTACCAACAATAGTATTTTCTGAAACAAAGGCAGCCAAAAGTAATTATGAAGAAAATAAAGTAGTCACTCATTTAAAGCCTCACAGGAAAAAGAAATTTCAGCAACTACATATGTCGTAAATAAGGAGAGCAGGAACGCTTTTTTTTTTCTCCAGAAGGTATTCTAAGACAGCCAAAGGCAAGTTTTATTTAATTGTTTAAAGAGAATAGGTTTTGAAGAGATCAGTCTATCTTGTATTTTTTTTGAGAGACATAAACAATGCAAAAAAGTTCTAAATAAATTAAAAAATCATTTGAAATGTATAAGGGCAGCTAGGTGGCACATGGATAGAGCACTGGCTTTGGAGACAGGAGAAGGGGAGTTTGAATCCTACCTCAGACACTTGACTCTTACTAATTGTGTGACCTGGGTAAGTCACTTAACCATGACTGGTTCACATCCAGGTCCATCTCCAGTCAATCTGACTCAGATCTGGCAAATGGACCTAGGTGACTCTAGAGATGAAAGTGAGGCTGGTGACTTAGCAGACCCCCTCACTCAAATCAAATTCACATGCTTGTCATGACATGTTGTGATCTTTGAAAATGAAGGGAAAAAAATCAATACAGTTCCATGTTAGTCAGGAATAGGGTCAGGAAAATGAAAGACAAAAGGGAAAGGGAAAGAAAAAGAGATGAGATATGAAAGAGAAGACAAAATAGGTAGATAGAAGGTAGGGAGAAATCCATAGAACTACAAAGGAAAACATACTTAGAAAGAGAAATAGGAAGAATGGAAAAAAGAAAAGAAAACCTAAAGTTTTAAGAGTGAAGGTTATATACAACTACACATACACATATGTGTATATTCACAAATATACATTATCCATTTAGCTGCCTGTCTATCAATCTATCTAGAGCCTGCTAGCTTTGTAGTGTTTATATGTCAATAAGCTTCTTGTCATTCCTTCTTGCTAGCTAAAACTAATCTTTAATGGTATTTGATTTAATTAACCATTCATTTAGGACCTCCAAAGAGTAATTTCCTTAGCTATCACATTCCTCTTTTCGGGGTGCCTTTGCTCATAATATAGAGCTGCTTGAAAAGTACTCCCTTTCCTACTCTGTTCAACCAAGATTTAATCTATCTCCTTCCTGTTTTCATTTAACAACTCACATCTGCAGTGCTTTCCCCCCTTCTTCTGAACTCCTAAATCACTTTTTTAAAATTTAAGGCAATGGGGTTAGGTTACTTGCCCAAGGTCATAGAGCTAGGCAATTATTAAGTGTCTGAGATTGGATTTGAACTCAGGTCTTCCTGACTCCAGGGCCGGTGCTCTATCCACTGCACCACCTAGCTGCCCCTCTAAATCACTTTTAATTTTCACCATATATTTTGTATTTTTAAATAAAGTACTGCCTACATGTGATTTTGCCACACATTTCACAGATTTTGGCCACTTCAGAGATCATGTCCTTCAGTCTCATTTTAAAGATGAGATACATCAGCATTCATAGAGATTTAATGATTTGCCCAAGGTCACATAGGAATTTGATCACAGACCTGACTCCAATCCCCCGAAATTTTTCAAAATACTTAATATTTTGGGGATTGACTTTAAAATACTAATTAAAACTACTATTCATAGACAGTGGTTCAATGTCAACTATCATTCATAGACACTATGTGCTTCAAGAGCTTGAATTCTTTTTATGTTTTTGAGTTGTTTCAGTGATGTCTGACATTTTGTGACCTCATTTAGGGTTTTCTTGGCAGTTGCTGAATCCCTCTTCAGCTCAAGTTACAGAGAGGAAATTGAGGCAAGCAAAAAAAAAAGTTAAATGATTTGCCCAGGATCACACAGCTAGTAAGGATCTGAGGCCAGATTTGAACTCAGAAAGATGAGTCTTCCTGACTCTAGGCTGACACTATATCCCTACCAACCCCTGGAAGTGCCATCTTTAATTCTACACAACTTTTTTGAATGAGATAGCCAAAGTAAGTCATCTTCCTCAAAGGGGTAAGATGTAGGGGACAGAGGCTAGAGGGTAGAGACAAAACTCTGACAAATTTGCCATGTAAATGACTAGTTAGGTATTCAGCTTAATTATTTTGTGATGTCTGAAAAAGACATGGTACTACCTAGAAATCATCTTCAAGTTATAAATCTGTAAGAGGGGAGATAGTGCAATGGAACTGCCTCAGAGCTAGGAAGAACTGCATTCCAGATTTATCTCTGTCACATTCACCATGACTCTGGGCAAGTCTTTTCACCTCTCAGGGGTCTGCTCTAGCCAATTCTCTAAGATTATAAATTAAAGAAATGGTGCCAGCTTACCTTGGTGGAGGGTGTTTCTGTATCCATGGGTTACCAAGACCACTGAAATAACAGGTCTAGGTTCAATCCCCATCTGTATGTATGTGAAGAAATCTTTTCATAATCAGTTACTTCTTTTCTTACTAATTTCCCCTTATCTTGGGAGAGCCTCAGAACATGAACAATTTAAGAAAAATAAATTGCTCTCCATCAGTTCTCAGTATGTTAAGTGATAAATAATAAAACAAAAAAAAATATTTAAAAGGCATTTGAAGAAGATTCTTTTGATTGGTCTCGTATTTCATTTTAGCTTTAAGTGATCAAGATCATTGAAAACAACATATTTACAATGTATTTAAAAAGGTGTCCTGGCACCAAGGATTTCTATCTTTTACTTCTTAAGTTTTAATTTTTTTCCCCCTTAAATATAGTACCATCTTTGTCTAACTATCCACATTAAAATTTGGAATTAGTGATTTCCACTAAATCTTGCTGAATTAAATTCAGATGTAGTTAAAGGGTACATTCCAGTTTTATTCTGGTATTCATTTCTATTTTATTTCATAAGGTATTGACAGGTATCAAGCTTCATTAACTCCCTGGAAGATTCTCAAGTACATTATTACAGGCCATACCATTTGATAAAGAACCAATTATATATGGCAACACACTTTGCATCTTATTTTTCCTCGTTTAGCAGAAATTTGCAGTATTAAATCCACTTTATTAAACTAATATGCTGAACCTCAAAGACATTTTGTGAAAATCTCATATATTTATGTAGATCATGTGAATCAATGAACCAATCAATACCTATGTATTAATCCTCTTTTTTATCCTGTATATAATTTCTACACAGAAAACCTGCTATAAAATTTTTCTTTCCTACTTAAGTGTTCCTCTTTAAACTCTAACAGCATTGATTTAGTATAAAAGTTTTTCGGTTTTGTGTTACCAAATTTGTTCATTTTATTACAAAGGCCTATCTCTATCACTTGTTCGGTCAAGACCCTTATCCACAGTCATTCCTCTAATATGCTAAGACTATTAAATACGGATATCTGATACTTATTGTAGACTATGGGTTGACATGTTGCTCTACATCTAATTTCTGAAAGCTTGCTTTTTAGTTTTCCCAACCGTTTTCTCAGAGTCAATCCTTACTCAATAATTGGAGGTCTTTGGGTTTATTGAACAAACATATGTAACAATGTTTGATTGCTTCTAGGTCTTGTTCACCTAATTCATTTTATTGATCATCTTAAAAATTTTTAACCATTTTGAGTCTTCAGTACTATGATCTGGTACTGTGCATTCTCCCTTTCATTTCCTCTAAAGAGTCTCTACTTTTTCAAATGAATTGGTGCCATTTTGTCTAATTGTATTCATGGTTATCACCTGGGATTCTACAATACCTGGCCCTGTGTTTACCCCCAGCTTCACTAATCTACAATTTAGTCTGTATATATCCTGTATGTATGGAGTTGTTTACATGTCATCTCTCTCAAAACAATGTAAGTCCCCTGAGGGTAGGGACAGGTTTTTTTGCCTTTCTTTGTATCCATAGTATTTAGCACAGTGAATGGTAAACAACAAATTCTTGTTAAATGATTGCAGATTGTTTTGAAGTTATTTCAATTTTTAAAATTTAGTTTTTGGCATTATTTAAGTAAATTACTATATCAATAAGTAGATCAGTGGCATTTTCCCCTTAAGCTTATTCTCTCCATTTTTTAATCTTGTCTTGTTGCTAAAGCTACTTTGGTAGTAGTGTGCATCTTAGTTTTACCTCTGATTGCATTTGAAGGGGCTCTATCCCACATATATACAAACATACACTGCTTACTATGTTAAGAAAAGATCCAATAATTTCCATTTTATTTTATTTTATCTTACTTTTTTTTTTTAGGTTTTTGCAAGGCAAATGGGATTAAGTGGCTTGCCCAAGGCCACACAGCTAGGTAATTATTAACCTTCTGAGGCTGAATTTGAACTCAGGTACTTCTGACTCCAGGGCCGGTGCTCTATCCACTGCGCCACCTATAAGCCCCAATTTCCATTTTAAGTAAAAAAATACATCATTTCATCAGAAGTTTTATGTATGGGGAGGCTAGGTGGCACAGTGTATAAAGCACCGGCCCTGGAGTCGGGAGTACCTGGGTTCAAATCCAGTTTCAGACACTTAATAATTAGCTAGCTGTGTGGCCTTGGGCAAGCCACTTAACCCCATTTGCCTTGCAAAAATCTAAAAAAAAAAGTTTTATGTATAGTGATATAATCATGTTTATTTTTTTTTCTTATAAATACGGTCTTTTACATTGAACCAATTACATTGAACCATTCTTGGCATAATTCTTTTTAATATGTTACTATAGCCTTTTTGCTGATATTTCACTAAATAGTCTTGCCTCCATAATTCATCATAAATATTGGCCTATAGTTGTTTTTCTTTTTATCTCACCACAGTTTAGGTATAAAGATCTCATTGTCTAATAGAATGACTTTGGTAGAAAATCTTCTTTTCAATTTTTATGTTAGAGCTAATTGTTTTTTCAATGTTTGACAGAATTCACTTGTAAATTCAATCAGTCTTATAGCTTTGCTTTTCCATTTCAGAGTTCCTTTATATAGTTTTCAATTTCTTTTTCTAAGAGTGGGTTACTTTTCTCTTGATCTGAATATTTTATTAATTATTCCATCCACTTCACTTTATGTTTTGGTGCTTTAACACTGAACAAAATAACACTGACTTTCTTTTGCAAATTTTCCATTTTGAATATGGTAACCTATTTTTTCTTGATATTTTGATGATAAAATTAAAACTGCTGTTAATTTGTTGTTTTAATAAGTTTAAAAACAATTTCTGATTTTTTCCCCAGTTTTATCACTTTTTAGTTTATAATTCCGTTTTTGTGTTTGGAGATTTTGATTTTTAAAATTTTTATTTTCATTAGTTTCTTATTCAATTTATCATTTTGTCCATTCTCTTTTTCTCATTTAAAAAATCATTTTTCTCTTCATTTCTTGTAGTATTCTTAATCCTGTGTTCTTGTAGTATTCATTTTTTTTCCTGAGGCACTACTGGTATTTATTGTGGAGTCAATCACTCTTTCAAATTTACTTCTTGCGCTTCTTTTAACATATAGTATTTCTTCATAGTATTTGGAGTTTTCTTTTGTTATAAATGTCCCTAATCTCAGTTTCTATATTATGACTTTATACCAGGATGTGACTCCCCATCATTTTGTGCTTTTGGATGGGGTGGATATATGCTGAATATAAATGTTTCTTTTGCAAAATGAAGGTGATCAGTAATTTTGGATGGGTGGCTGCAACCAGTTCCTAGTTTCTGCTACTATTGCTTGGTGGTTCAACAGGCTTTAAATCTATCTCTGTAGCTGAGCAAATATCTACCAGGATTTGCTTCCACTGTCTTGAGACAGTTGGCTCTTTCCTTCTTTGACTCTAACAATGACATTGGCTTCCAGAAGCCCCCACAATACACAGTTTTTTCAAGTCCCTATTTTTTTTTTTTTGATGATTCATAGAAGGCTGAGTCTATCCAGTTATTTCAATTAGATATGGGGCTAGCTTCTGGAAACTACCCAAATACATCTCCACTCACAGCCTTCTTGTATTCGCCTGCACTGCAGGAAGAAATGTACTGTTATTTATCTTTTAATGTATCGATACTTTCAATCAGTTGGACTTTACTTTGTGAGAAAATTAGACTAGACTAGACCCTTTTGCAATTATTAAGCTCTAATTTAAATATTAGGTAATGTGCCAAGTGCTAGAGAGACAAAGACAAAAAAGCAAAAAGTAACACTTCCCCAACTCCCCCCAAAAGATTAGTCTCTGCTCTCAAGGAATCACAGTCTAATGTGGGAATAGCATAGAAACCAATATGTATATACCAGAAACATACAAGACAAATTGGAGTCATTTTAGCCAATATAGAGATATATTAATCTATGTACAATCTTTGATGACAAAATATATGGATGCCAACTTAGGAAATAGGTAGTCTAAATTTCATACATTCATGGTCTGTTTTGATACAACACATTATACCTCACTAAAGTGAGGATTGGCTATTAACCTAACTCACTGGCACTATGGCAACATCAGTATTTACATTTACCAGCACATAGTGGCATACTGGGGCAGCCAGAGCACTGGGTCTGGAGTCAGGGAAACTCATCTTTATGAGTTCAAATTTGGCCTTAGATACATACTAATTTTGTGATCCTGAGCAAGTCACTTAACCTATTTGCTTCAGTTTCCTCAGCTGTATAACGAGCTAGAGAAGGAAAAGACAACCCACTCATGCATTTGGCCAAGAAAACCCAAAAATAAGGTTACAATGGGTCAAACAGGAGTTACATACATACACTGGTTTAGTGGAAGCAACACATGTCTGGACAATAATCAATGACTGATTTCTGCAAAAGAATACATATTTCTTCTACTACATAATGAACTTACTGTGAATTACTATAGCAATATTATACTTAAGATGGTAGTAAGAAAATGTTTGTAATATAAGGTGCTTTAACTATGATATAAAAATCATTCATTCTTCTAGTAATATCCTCTTATACCTGAAGTTATTAAATATTTAAGTAGTTGCAGAACCCTTTTCCTTACTATTGTTACTTCTGAAATCACAACTGGGAATAGGATAAGCATCTAAGGGTCACACAAAGGTAACTATGTTCTTATTCTGAATCACATTATTTTAATGGTTTCTGTTTCCATGAAAATCCCATGGAAGATCGTTGGTACACAAAAAACGAAGTTGGTGATTTTGTACTGTTTAGCCAGAAAAATAAACAGTATTCATTAACACAAATTTCTGTTGCAACTAAGCACAGCAGGGAAGTACTTGAACTCAGTTCTATTCTTTTCCTGTAGAATCAGGACGAGATTTGATTTAAAGAACACTAAGCTAAAGTAGCTTTAAAATTTTTTAAAGGTTTTTTGGAACAGACTCAGAACTAGAGGGTTCCACAACAGCTAAATCTCCAAATAATAGAACATTTTTTCCCCTTTATTCTTCTTCTTCCCCAAGACAAGTCATGGTGGAAGGTAAGGGACCTGAATGATAGCTATCAGAATTGAAAGGTCTTAGATTCACTGTATTTTTAATATTGCATTAAGATCTAGTTTCTCTCTTCCTTTACTGTTTCAAGTAATTAGACTATATTAATGGTATGATGCAGAGAAAGATGCACTCAGACTTAGGAAGACCCAAGTTTGAATGTGGCCTTAGACAACAACAGGCTATGCAACCTAGGGCAAGTCATTTAATTTCTCCCACTTTCAGTTTTCTCATCTAAAAAAGGGAGACACTTCTATTATAGGTATTATGAGAATTAAATGAGAGAGCAAAGAAGTGTTTTGTGAAACTTATAAATGCTACCTGTGAAGAAGATGATAATGATGATTTACTCTGTTTATTGTTTAGGGACTCTTTAATATGGCAGCCATTAGAGACTTTCTAAAAGGGACCAAGAGGCTAAAGGAATATTTTGTGTTCTGGATAAACTGGTCAGGAAGAATTCAAATAAAAACTTATTTTTCTTTAAATATTGAAAAGTCATTGGTTAGGTTGAGTTTTTCCACATTTTTTACAGTTGCTTTGCTTCATCTAAGAGGATATATGGATTGAAATCAACATCTAACAATAACTAGGGCAGTAACCCTGTGAAAATTGGAAAGCAGTTTGGTGGAAAGCTTATATCACTTATTTATACTATCTACCACAATAAATTTGAAATATAAAAGAACACATATTGTTAGAAATAGAGAAATAAGTGTGGTACCTTTTGATGTAATTTTTAACATTTACATTTAAGAGTCAAGGGCAGTGGGGCGGCTAGGTAGGGCAGTGGGGCGGCTAGGTGGCGTAGTGGATAAAGCACCAGCCCGGGAGTCAGGAGTACCTGGATTCAAATCCAGTCTCAGACACTTAATAATTACCTAGCTGTGTGGCCTTGGGCAAGCCACTTAACCCCATTTGCCTTGCAAAAAAAAAAAAAGAGTCAAGGGCAAGAAGTCAGCAAATGTGATAAAAAAAAGTTTTTGTACAAATATAATCAATGCAACTGTGACATTGTTGAGTGGAAAGATTTGCTTCAAATACCCCTATAAAAACCTAAGTGACACAAATATGTGTGTGTATGTATTATATATATATATATATATATGTATATATATATATAATATACACATACATATATAATGTTTACATATGAGTGCATGCATATATAGTATATGTATTATTTATATATACATGTATGTATGCATACATACATATATATGTGGAGAGAGAGAGAGAGCAAGTGCAATTTCCTATGGATAAATAATGAAAGGATTTGAATAAAAGTTTTTTCTTGGTTTTACTGATGCTCTATTTTTCATTGTCTCAACTAGCTGTGTGTTCCTGGATGTGTTGAGAGCAATATTCGAATCAACTCCTTCATCCAAATTAGGCTAGTTTTCCTTGGAAGTTTCCCTATACTTGAATGTCTCAGGGTGCTAAGGCTCAAAATTCACCTCCTTTTATCCAAGATTCCTGTAGTCCCTAGTCACACAGACATAAAATGACCTACCAACAAAGAAGTAAACCTCAGTAGATGTCCCAAGATTGTTAGTCACCACTCTCTGCCCTTAAGATCAAATATATCATATGGAAGTTGGTATTCAATCATTTCAGTCATGTCTAACTGCTGTAGTTCTACTTCCTCATTTGGGATTTTCTTATCAAAGATACTGACATTCTTCTCCAGCTCATTTTACAGATGAGGAAATGGAGTTAAACAGGGTTAAGTGACTTACCCAAAGTCACACAGTTAGTAAATGTCTGAGGCAAGATTTGAACTCAGGAAGGAGTCTTTCTGATGGCAGGCCCAGAACTCTATCCACTGTCACAAGGCTAAAGGAAATCAAATTTATTCAAGCCATAATAATAATTATCATTATATCTTTATATATTAAAGTTTATTACATATTTATACATCTCATTTCATTCCTTTCTAATATCTTTTCTATGATATGGCTAAGTAAAGTTTTGTTTTTATTTTTATTTTTTTAAGAAGAATGACCCATCAAGGTCTCGTTTCATTCTAACATCTAACCTAAACAATCAAAGAATTACCTTGAATCAGGCCTACACACTGAACTGAACAAAAATTTTAACCACTCCCTGCTTTAGCAATACCCTAAGATTATTTTTGCTAGGTAGGTTGAAAGCTTTCCTTATGTATGACTTCCTATCTCAATGAAATTATCAGTCTATATTATGTTTTTAAATCATCTTCATTGCTGACTAGATCCCTATATCTATTTGGGGAGGCAAGAAGGATGGTGGAAAAGATTATGATATTTCAAGCACAAGGAATCAATAAAACTTAATAAAAATAATTATGAGTCAGTTCTTCCATTCCAAAAACTTTAGAAGCCTTTACTCTTAGAGACATACACAAGATGTCTTTAAGGCAGCAAGAAGGCTGTCATTCTGCTTTTGCCTTCACTCTCCCAACAAGTCTGGAATCAGGATAATATCAACATGGGATGTGGAAGGCTACTAGACATAAGGTCTGAAAGACTAAAATATACTTTCAATTTCAAAATATTTAGAATGATTTAGACAGCAGTATGGCAAATCCTCTCAATACTGAAAATGATTTTAGGAATAAGTGGGGATTTTGTTGGAAAGTATATTTTTGAAAATTAATTATAGGCTACATGAAGATTCTAATATGTTTTGGATGGATAAGGAAATTGAATACTGTCAGTGATCTCTGACAATTTTGGACAATCTTTTCAAAGTAAATCTAAACAGTTAATAATTATATGAATATGTTAATGATTTGGAGTTACATAGAAGAAGGGTCATATATATGCTGAAGTGTTCACCATACCTTGATTTTGAGCAGAATATTTAAAGGAAGGATTTTTTTTTGGTATGGTTCTCCCCAATCTCCTATCCCCTTATTTAATAAAATAAATACAGCCCCTAGAGGCTTGGTAGTTTTTTAAAAGCATCAACTAGTTTCAACTATGAAGAAAGAAATAAAATAGCCAACAATTCCTTGATTATATTTTTGTCATAAGAAGCTTTCCTGTCTTCTAAGATTCATAAATAGTACTTTGAAAGATTTATGATTTCCTCATTGTGATAAATTCCTTTACAGGTATAGATCAAAATCCCCCCATACCATTCCATCCTGTTAGATTTCAACTCCCCATTTCCCCTACTAATCCTACTTAAAAAATACACACACACACACACACACACACACACACACACACACACACACACAAACACAACTTGTAGAAGACCTTCCTCTTATTCTTTTACTATCTTCTAATACCTGATCCCACTTGTGGGTCATCCATGACTAGAAAGGCAATGGGAAGATACCTTGGAGCATTATCAAGTTAAACCACCTTGTCAAAGATGATTTGTGTATAAGAAGTGTCATTAAAATATACTTAAGTGTTATTAGTAGAAAAAGAGGTCAGATTGTCAAGTTGAAGGAATAGGGGTCCATTTATGAATTTCTGTAGTGTTAGCTGTTTTTAACAAGTATTTCATTATAAAGAAGTTCTATTCCAAGAAAGATTTGCTGAGGTATCACTGAGTTCCCTCATTAGGGAAGACTTTTCACAAAGAGTCAGATGCCAGGGCAACCCAAGTACTAAAAGTTCAGCAAGGAGCAGACAGCTGTGCCCCACTGGCCAGAATGGACAGACTCACCATCCATCTGCATCCAGCTGTCTCTTGGCTCTTTGTTTCACCCCCCACCCCCACCACCACTTTCTCTGGCTCTGGGTATTGAATTTGGGTAAGAAATCATGCTCATTATCCAGGTGGCTGGTGGTTTTTCTGAATGTTTTTCTGAGGTTCTTTTACTCTTCAATGAGTCCCTGAGGCTGTTCTAGTCACTTCATTTTCCACCTCCTGCATTACTACATGCTTTAAAATTTTTTGAAAGGAAAGACTCTTAGCTTTTGTCATCTTTGTATCCTCAGCAACTAGAATAGGATCTGGTACATTGTAGGTACTTAGTAATACTTGTTGAATTGAATTAAAACACAAAACATGAAAAGAAAGGCCAAAATGTAAGCTTTGACTTGGCAAAGTGACGGCTTTGCAAATTATTTTGCATTGGCTCCTTCTCTCAAAAATGCTGGCACATACACTTTCACATAGTTTCCACTGTAATTCTTTGAATCATTTTTGCAAAAACCTAAGGAGGGCAAGGGACCAATTCCCAGAGGTTTGCATTGGCTCTCCTTACTCTAATTCAGGATGAAAATACTGAGAACAAATTGAAGGAGCTGCTAGAATTATTTGAATGAATATAAAATTCATCAAATCATTTGCCACTGTTCTGATGTGAAGCAAAAAAAAAAAATTAATTTCAATAGCATGGACTAAATCCTCATTACTACGATACAAATTTAACTATAAAAAATCAGAGAATTCTTAAGTTAAGATTCCCACAGCAAATAAAATATATTAACATGGAAATGAGAAGTTTCTCAGGTAAATAATGGGAACCCTGTTAACTTAATGATTAATAGAAACCAGTCTTGCCATTCTCCCAATTTCTCACAGAAAAGGGTTCAATAATATCATTGGATTTCATGATAGAAAATACCATGATATCATAGTTACACAGTGGTAAGGGCACTGCATTCTAACTCAAACATACCAAAACCTCCTATCGAAGTCATTCTAAACTAGAGAATTAGTCTTTTGGGCTGGTAATTTGTATGGTTGGTTTCTGTCCACAGCTGTATAAAGCTGGAAAGCTTGGGCAGTTGTTTTGGAATCAAAGGGTTCATTATTGTTTTTTTTAACCCTCTAATACATGTACAGAAAAGCTTCATGAATGTGTTATTTTTAAAATTACAAATATTTCAATTTTAAGTCAGGTTTCCCTGGAGGTCATAACAACTCATATTTATATAGTCCTTTAAGAGTTCCAAAGCATTTTCTTCACAGTGCTGAGGTATATAATGCACATTTCATTGTCTTCATTTTACAAATGAAGGAGCTCAGAGATATTAAGTGGGTTGTTTAAGGTCACAGAGTTTGTAAATGTCATAGTTAGAGTTTGAACCTAAGTCCCTGCTATCTCCAAGTTCAATACTCTTTTCACTACACCAAGATGTCTTATCTTTTTGGAAGAATATTTTATTATTTTGAATCTTAAAGTCTAAGTGGAAAACATTTTTAGGATAGGCCATCTAAAATTCAAAGAAATTTAATATT
The DNA here is from genome assembly GCF_037893015.1 of Macrotis lagotis. NCBI lineage: Eukaryota > Metazoa > Chordata > Mammalia > Peramelemorphia > Peramelidae > Macrotis > Macrotis lagotis. The sequence goes on along the minus strand of NC_133660.1, from coordinate 120,603,170 downwards.
TAAAGTAGAAGAAAGTCCTCACAAAATTATATAGACTGAAAAACTTTTTAGTGAGCAGGAATGTTTCATGCTAATTATCATTATATATGATTATGTATACATATCAATATGTATACCTATACCTATGTATATGCATACATGCCAAATTTATTTTATATGTTTCTGTGCTTGGAAGTATGTGTGTGCTATATGTACATATCTCAAAAGTATTTTTGGACTTCAGGACTATGACGTCCTTGGAACTCTCTTGAACAATATCTCATCCAGCTATTTTGCAGAGATGATTCTTTTCTGCTTTGGACATAGTCTCAAAGAATCCAAAATTTTGCAGGGAGCTCAGAAAGCATTTAGAACAAAATGATCAAAAGTGAGCTAAAAAGATGAACCTCTTTTTACAATATAATGAACACATAGTCATTCAGTTTTCACTTTAAGAGTATGAGAATGAGAGAAAATAGCCAAAATACTCTCAAGAAAGTCCAGTTGAATAATTGTCAGAGAGTTTTAAAAATCTTTATATTTGTGGTACACCTAGTTCCTAGAACAACAGTGCTGATCTTTGGGACCAAGAGGATTAAGTCAAATTCCTCTTTGACATGATATTCCTGCAAATATTTGAAGAAAGTGGTAATATTTCCTTTTAAGCCATTTCTACTCTAGATCTTTTTTTTTTTTAACCAATTCCTTCAAATGACCCTTGCATGTAATGGATTCAAGTCTCCTCATCATACTGGTCACCATATTCTTCTGAAAATATGTTGTCAAAACTAATTATAGGGTTCTAGAACAGAACCTAACTTATTTGTTCTGGACATTCTAGTACATCCTAAGATTTTTTTTTTTGAATGTCACATCTTACTGTTATCATGCTCAGATTCACGGAGCCAGTCTGTGCCAAAGGGGAGAATTAACCCCTCATCAACCTGGCTTTTTGATGTTCTAACCATTCTACCCATTGACACTTCATTTCCAGATTTTTTCACATGTTAAATATCATTTAACTGAATATTCAGTAAACATTTGTGGATATTAATTAACCAAACTGAAAGACATTATAGTTTGTAAATATGATCAATGAATAGATTAATCACCAAGAAAATACAGTCTTCTAGATTAGGCAATTTTTAGACTTTATTCCATGAAAATAGAGCCTTAAAAATAGTCTGAAAATCAATAATATGTTTAATGATCAATTTTTTTTGAAATACCAGAGAATAAAACAATTCTAATTATATCACATAACTACTTTTTTTTTAGGAGCCGCTGACTAAGACAGGAATTCATAACCTTTTTGTTTATCATGGAACCCTTTAGCTGTATGGTTAAGACTATAATTCATTTTCAGAATAATGTTTTTAATTTATAAAACAAAATATATATAAGATTACAAGGACATTAGTTACATGTTGAAAAATAAGTTATAAAATATTTAAGAAAAAAAACAAATTCATAGATCCCTTCCTGAAATTAATTCATAGACTCCTAGGTGACTGGGGATGACAGGTTTAGATGTCTAATTAGACATCTTTTTTTCTCTACTACTTCATTTCTCTTAATTGGTAATCAACTATCACTCAGAGATCTGGCAAGACAGTCTGTGTTGTAGCAGCTGAGCATCCTGGCAGGGAGACAGTAGGCAAGAGGTTCTGGGCAAGTCAAACCACTTCTACCCTCACCTAGCACTTTTACAACCATCACCTCATCATTTGTTCATTCCTCTTCTAGGACACTATGAAGACAGCCTAGGACCCTGAACCCAAAGACCTCAGGAAAAGCAGTGACCCGAAACCAGCCCAGTACTCAGGGATATCAATCAGAGGAGAACCTTCCTCATGCTACTAGCAATAGCCACTGGCCAATTGTTGTCAGCCTGTGGATAATCTCAGGAGCCAACCTCGGAGGTGGTAGCACATTCCACAGACTAATGGTCCAGTTTTTCATCCTGCTCTGATGGCCAGCATCTTGGGAGGCAACTTCTCTTGGGAATGGGCCATAATTCACACACACACACAACCACCCCAAATACCACTCACAGATAAGGAGATGCAGTCTACATAGGAGAGTAGGACACCCTGAACAAGAGATAAGTGCGAGCTTGTACCAGGTAGGTTAAAATATTACAACCTTGACCAACCTTTCTACTAAACCTTGTTGGAGATAGCTCAGCAAACTGGCTACTATCACTTTGGAAATAGTAGTACTTTTTGCTCAATGGTCTCAGTTATCATCCTATGGAGGAACTTTTGTGGAGACACAGTCTGAAAGGCTCTTATAGGAGTTACATCCATAACTACTGAAGACTCAGAAAAGAAAATTCTTGTCACCTAAGTCCTTGGCACTGACAAATACTTCCACATCAGAAGATGTTTTTATTAGTGGAAATGACATTCATAAAGAATCGTTACCATCTGCTTTGTTGCTGAACCCATGGGGCCTTTCCACATGACTTATAGCTGAAACCTTCCATGTGAGTTGTTCTTCCCCATTATAATTGAATCCTCTGAAAGTAGGGACTATCGTACTTTCCTTTAGCCTCCTTGACCCTTGGCACAGTGGTTTACATATGGCAGGCTCTTAATAAATTGCTCATTGTTCATTCATTTATTCACTCAATAATCACTTTCTCCACTGATTTCAGGAACAGAAAAGGAAATATAAGATCATGATTTTTTTATGTCATTCTGTTCCTTACGGTTTTGTATTTCCTTCAAGAAAATCTCAATGAGACTAATATTGCCAAGTTACCAAGGTTCAAATGTTTCTCAGCTTCACAAAATTTTAAGAATTTTTTTAACTACTAATAAGCCTCCTAAAGAGAGTTATTACCACAAAAGTCCTCACCATTGTCATAAGAAACATCAGAAACAGATAAGACCTTATTACTGGAAAGGACATCATATTATCAGCTTTGATATCACATCCCATATTTTTGAGCCTTTCTATTCTCCTTGTAATTAAAACCTTTTATATTGTTATCTTCCCTATTAGAGTATGAGTTTCTTGAGAACTGGAAGTGCCATGGCTGCACAATTGTAATCTCCAATGCTTAGCACACAACAAGAATTTAATAAAACTTGTTAATACACTTAATTATACACACAAACTTTTTAGTCTTTTATTCAATACCCTTTCAGTTCATGAGTTCCTTTGGTTTCATGCACAATTAAAAAAGGAAAATACATGTTAATTAAAATCAAAAGTGACATAAAAATAAGCCAAATGATATGAAAGATGACATTCTGATGGTACAGATATTCTATTGTGGGATATAAAAGCATGATAATTATCATTGATAAAACCACTATCACTCATTTCTTTCAATTTATAGAAGCTATTTAAGAAATGTTTACTATTCAATGGCAGTTAATTTGTGTTGTAAGCTCATTGAAAATGTCCATTTCAGTTATCAGCATATGTTTATCTCTTGCTCATTCATTCATCATACAACCAATGTTGAAGCAGGCTGTCTTTTGCCTTTATTTCATATTTTTGAGAATAAGTATACACACACATATATAATATCAATAGCAATCATTTTTATCATTAAGTTCTCAAAAGGCAGGCAAAACTAAGAACCATCAACTGAAAGCTATCATTCTATTCTGACATAAAGATATAAAAATAATAGAAAATTCAGGAGAACTGATTCTATTTGTTTGTTTTAAATCCTTTGTGTTCATGTTCTTTTATCAACAATCCTTATCTCTTTAGCTTCCTATCTTAACAAATCGTTTTCTTATTTTCATACCTCTAGAGAAAACCATCTGTTAGGATAAAGCTGTGGTACTATCATAATTCAAATATTCCTTTTCTTTTTAAGTGTTTCTTGACCCTACAATTATAGAGAAATACCACTGGATATAAACATAAATGAAATTTGCTAATGTGGCATGCAAACAATACTAAAATGTGAACTTAAAATAGGAAAAAATGCAAAGCCAGGGAAGAATCCATTATGATTCTTTCAATCTCTTTTAATGCATCATAAAACTGAGAATGTTTCACTACAGAAAAACATTTTGGCTTCTTTTATGATTTCAACGAAGGATAATTATGATTGTCATGAAAACACATTGAGCAGCTGTATACTGTTAACAAAAGAGCCATTATATGAATGCTTATAAAAACTGGCAATTTAAACATTCAGATTTCCTAGAAATTAGATATTCTTCTACAATAGAGCAGATACCCCAAAAAAGAATGTTTTCTATTAATTGTGGCTGTGTATCAGTCATATTTCAGAGCCAAATAGACCATCCTTAATTTTGGGACAACTGCCACATTCTTAGAAGTGTACATTAGAGCATATTTTAAAAAATAGTTTCATGTTCTTAATTAAAAAAATACTCGGGTCAGAACAATTTTTCTCACATAGACATATTTGCTTAAAATCATAAAGAGTGTAACGAAGAACCATTGAATTTATTATGTGGTAGTTAATTAGATACTTACTCATTAAAGACTAGATCTGGAGCAAAATAGAGATATTGGCTGTTCGTATGTTTGTAAGATCTCCAGCTCAAGGCAAATGATGACAGACACATCCAAGAATACTGGATTAGGGTAATTTGGTCCTCAAGTGGCAAGTTTTTAAATCCTGGAGAAGAGAACAATTAATTATTGAATTACACATGCTATCTATGATGAAACACCTCAAGATGGCCCAAAGTGCTTTTTACCACTCAGTTCAATTCACCAAGTCTTTAAGAAATACTGAACTGGTTTAAAAACATCTTAAACTGTTGTGGGTAGTAAGACTCTAAGCAGAACATATATGAAATGGTTCAGCTTGGGTGCTGGTTCATAATACTCTTTTATCCTGGTTTTTAAACTCTGATAAATCTGGAAAATTTTCTCGAGCCTTAACCATTAAATAATATATGCAATTAATAAACTTAAGATCCACTTATGATCATGATCTTATAAAACTCATTATCAGTACACTGATTTTATACAATAAAAACAAGTCTAACCTCTCCAAATTAGAGCAAGACTGAATTTTTGACAAAGTTACATAGTAAAATCTGTTATTTTTGGTGTACTCCTTTCCTTTTTTCAGTGTTTCTCTGTCTTTTTTTAGTCTCTTCTCAATACCACCTCTCATCTACATGGCTCCTTCCCCTTGTATGTCACTCATACATGTACACAATCACTTCATGTTGCTCCACAGCAGTACCTTGACCTCTACCTCTGAACCTATCCTGATCCCATTCCATATTTATCCTATCCCCAATTCTCAGGAATCTGTTTTCAGTTAGGTGATGACCAGTGCAGAAGTTCTTCTGAATAAGTGGATGTATTTTTTAAATTTAATTTTTATTTCCAACTTAAACACTAAATAAAATGAGCATTTACATGTACATTATAGAAGATGAAAGGATTATACATGGAATTGTATGTCTCTATTACAAAGATCTTGCTTTTCTTTTTATATAGTATATAGTAAAAACAATATATAACTTTCAAAGCTATCCTGCTTGTCTGTGATTCTTTCTAGGCTTCTTTCTGTTCTTTTCTCTCTCTCTCTCTCTCTCTCTCTCTTTTTTGTGGTATAGAAGAAGAGGACCCTACCTCTAGCTCCCTTCTTCCTTTCATTTCCGCTCTATTGCAAAAACAAAACAAAACAAAACAAACCCTTGTGATAAAGCATGATTTCAGAGTACAAAAGAATAAGCATACTATTAACCTCTTGACAGATGACATATTCAAAATTCAGATACAGTCATACATTTTTAGACATGGCCAATGTGGAAATTTGTTTTCCTTGACTATACTTATTTATTAAAGGTAGAACTTTTGAGTTTCCTAATGATATTCTACAAGACTGCGGCCTGCTCAGACTATATCAAGAGTTCTTTTTATCTGTGAGCTGTAATCATTGGAGGGTTTTCCATTCTTAAACTACATGTTTTGTCCTTGTTTCTCTTTACAAGAATACATTCTCCATCTGCTTTCATCATCAACCCAAGCCATGTTTCTATGTACATGTGTATCTATGTAAATAAGGATAACCCATTCTTATTTAGCTGCAATTCAGACAGAACTCTGTTCAATATATATTTTTCAAAATGGAAATCTTCTAGGAATAAAAATAAAACAACCTATGTCTACAGACAGTTGTTACGTAGTAAAGGAGACTGAAAATCATGGAATAAAGTAAAATCCTACCTGGTAGTACCTTTGCCCACTTCACTACTTGAATCATCTGCTTGCCAGCCAGGCGGTTTAGGGTAGAGAGCAAGTTCTCGGCCGTATCTGGTACAGAGCTATCATAGCCGGCATAGACAATTTCAGGTTCAATGCTTTCAAGGACCATAGAAGGTGAAGGGGTCAGTGCCCGTGATATTGTGGAGAGCTGAGGAACAAGTGCTGTATTAACAGAGGGTTCTTTTACTGGTGCAATATAAGTTGTTCCTTCCTCTGGGCTCTGGGGTGGTGGTGGTGGTGGTGGAGCCTGTTGTTGAGGCTGCTGCTCTTCATGCATCCCTTTCAACTTTCCCAATTTCTTTGATTTTCGAGCTGAAAACAAAAGGATTTTATTATAAAAAGTAGAGAAGAGTTTTTTCTCTAGTAACTCTAGAAGGCTCAAATTTTGGTACAGAAAGAAAAAATAATAAATAATAATAACAATAAATACAATCAGAAAAATAGTTACACCATTCATATAAGAAAGATAAGGAGCAAGAGTTACCCTAAATGCTGTATCGGTATCCAAAAAGAGTGAAAAACCTAGAGGATGTCTTCTATTACACTGGATCTATCCTCTGAGGAAGATCTAAGGACATTTATTTGTAAGCTGCAATCTCTATTAGGGAGAAGGAAATCAAGGATTCAAGAAAGATCAAAATGACAAAATGAATCAAATTAATGCTTACTTACATCATTTTTATGCAGAGATTTAAAGCATACATTTACCATCAGACCTCATGTTATAACAAAATGTGGAAGTTATCTCTTTAAAGTTTAAAGACAATATGTGTCCAGTTTAAAACTACAGGCTTTCAATTACACAGGTCTTGGGAACATAGTACAGCATAGAGATAACAAATTAAATACATGATAAATAAAAAATATATAATCAAAACACTTCCTAAGAACAACAATTTTTGTGCCTTCTCTATTAAACTTCAAGTTAAGAGCAAAAATAAACACGGTCTACTTTGTGCTTCTCTTTTTATCCTGGTCACTCTGATGAACCTTCCCTGACTCTCACTTGATTCTTCCTGAGTAAACACATGGACAATTACCAGGATGTACTTGATTAAATCCTGTAGTTTATTTTTCTCCTTATACTGTTTTTCTTGTTTCCTTGCCTACACCAAAAGCTTCTGTATTTTCTACTTTTAAAAATGCCTCATTCTACCTAGGAAAATGTTATAATCATATAATAAACAGTTTTTATTGAATGGACAACCATCAAAAGGCTCTAAATCAGATGATATATGAGAGGAACAAATGAATGCAAAGACCTTATATCCTACAAAATGGACAGCTAATGAATCTATAGGAGTTCCTAATGCAGGAGAAAACTAAGGTTCTATTCAGAGCAGTGTGTGAAAATCAACCATCTTGACTACACTTAAAAATCTATTCTACTCTCTAGTCTCTTCATCTAGGGCAATCTAAATACCAATTCATTTCTATTCACTGAACAGAATGGGCAAATTTTATGTTGAAATCCAATATTATTTCAGGTATTTTAGAAGACAAATATTTCAAAACAGAATCAACACATTTTATGGCATTTCCCTCTTTTTCATGCTACTTCAAAGGTTGTACATATAACTCTTTGGAATCCTGTGGAGTCAAAGGACCATAAGATATTATACATTCTAGCTCTATTTCAGGTTTATAACCTGAAGGCTTCCTCATAGGGATTTTAAAAATATTTTGATAACTTCATTTCAATTCAATTGGTTTTCTTTGTAATCTTATGTATCTTAGTCGTGCATTTAAAATCATTATTTTGAGAAAAGATCCATAGGTTTCACAAGATTGCCAAAGGGATCTACAACACAAAAATAAGGTAAAATTTTTTGCTCCAGTTAATTTATTCCGCTTAGTCAAAGAACCCCAAACTATTGAGCAAGTAACCATATAACCTTCAATTTTCACTTCTTCCTCTGTCTTATATTGTATATCCTCTGTCTTGGTCTAAGAAACTCTTTAACAGATTATGTGATTATATTATTTTGAATAACAATTAGAAAAAGACCAGGTATTTAGACTTGTGACACACATACACACTCTCTCTCTCTCTCTCTCTCTCTCTCTCTCTCTCTCATATATATATATATATATATATATATATATATATATATATATAAATATCCTGATTTACTAAAATATATAGATATAAGTATAGATTGTGTATGTATATTATGTATACACACACACACATAATATACATACACAATCTATAGTTATATCTATATATTTTAGTAAATCAGGATAACAGGAGAAAGGTTGGTTTTAATGATCAAATCTCTGAACTATAAAATATTTAAAAATGATGGGCTTTGATTATATATACCATTTGAAATAAGTCTAACAAAAATTGCTTGAAACTGTTACAGGGAACAAAGTGGGACATATAATTAGGTTAGTAACCTCAAATAAAAGACAGTTTCTAAAGTAGTAAAAACTAGTTTTTGTTAAATGCTTTAAAATTCTTATAAATTTTATTAAATGGTTAATTAATTAACAGATCCTTCTCAATCCACAAGACTTAGTGTGCTTCAGATGTTGAATTCCTCCATCATCATTATCATCATCATCATCATCATCATCATCATCATCATCATCATCAACAACCACCACCATCACTAACTTTTATATAGTGCTTACTATGGTCATCATTGTGCTAAGTCCTTTAGAATTATTTTCTCATTTGATCCTTATAACAACTCTAGAAGAGAGGTGCTATTATTATCATCCCCATTTTATAGATGAGGAAGCTGAGGTAAACATAGGTGAAGCAACTTGCTCAGTCATACAATTCCAAATTGTCTGAAGGTTTATTTGAATTCAGACCTGGTGCTTTTAACTTCTGTACCACATCACTGATCAAATATCAAAGCCTGAACAAGTGAGGATGTGCTATATATTTTTTTTAATTACAACACTCTTTAATCTTATAAAAATTAAAGAAATTATGTTCATTAAAATCTCATTCTTTCCAACAACAAATAGTAAAAATGAATTTAAATAAGGGTAATGTTTTTAAAATTTTTGTTTAATTAGCTAATATTTATGTAGCATTTACTGTAAGTGCCACACTAAGCATATTAAATTATTATTCTCAGTTGATTATTTCATATTATTTAAACTATTTTATTTTAATATATTGTACAAATTATACTTCATAAATATATCACTTTTTATATCAAAATTATTTGGATATAATTGCAATTTGTTTAAGCTCTTTGTTGTGTTTGTTTTTGATTTATAAGTTTACACTAGAAAGGTGTCATATGATGCAAAAATTTATTTGGATCTTTGAAGTATTCTTAAATTCTAGTTCACATAGGGCTTTACATACACACACACACACATACACATAAAGACTAGAAGATTCTGTGAAGATGAAGTTCATTTTTAAAAAAGTCTTTTGAGATCTTTCATTTGGAGTTGTATAGGACTTCGAAGGAAAAATCCAAAGCTCTCATTTACAGATGAGGAAACTTAGTAAGGACCAAGCAGCAGATTTTGAACCCAGGTCCCTTGACCTCAAGCCAGTGGTTTTATGTTTCCCCCCAAAATAATACACTGTCTGTAAAATTTGTGACCTAAATTCATTATAGCAAACTAAAGAGAGAGAAAAAAAAATTATTAGTTTCTCAGTTATTTAGTCATAATTTTCTGAAAATATTTGGGGTATTCAAAAATTGATCTTCTATTTTCTATCACTCATTGTTATATTATCTTTTATGCTCTCCAGATACTGTTTTCTCCTGAAGTATGAAAAGTATATTAGTAAATATTTTCATACTATCCCAAGTAGACTTTTAAGAATGCTTTTTAATTTATAATGTTCCTCTAGTATGAGGGTAGTCAGGAATCTAAATTATCCCGAAATTAGTATGTAGTCAAAGTTTCCTAAACCAACATGCTATTATGTATGCAAAAGTAGTATAATAATCTTATAAATTTTTCATTTTTGACTAGGAAAATGTCTAATTATAATTCATGGACCACAATCTTCCAAAGGCTCCAGACTTACCCAGGCAGGTTTTGAACAAGATCTGATTTCAAGAGGGTCAATTTATCTTTTGGTCTAATTGTCCCTACTCATAGTAGCCCCAAGATTCTCAAAATATATAGCAAAGCATAGGATTTTTTTTCCCAAATGTGAGTAAAATGGGTACCCAGCTCAAACTACTAAAAGCATTTATAATACCACATGTATATCAGGCATAGGACAGTCTTTATTTCACAATAGATTATTCAAAGAACTCAGGAGTCTAACTGAGACACACAAGCACATTAAGAACTTAAATAGTTGTCATATTCCTACAGAAGGGAACTATTTTTGGAATCCTCAAAAGAGCATCAGACTGACATTTTAATAAAATCTTTCCCTTATTGATGTATACAAAGTTATCTCCTAAAGACTTCTACCATCTCGTGGTTTAGTTATTACCTGCTCCCTCCAATCATCCCCTCAGATATCAAAAACAGTTTGTGTTTGCTGAGCAAGCAATCATGTCCTCACTGAACCTACACTGTCTGAGTAGGTCACTGATTTTGAGCTCCAAATAGAAATGCTGAGCAAGACAACTTCCTTCTCTAAGGAAGGATGCATGAGGAAATCTGCAGCTTTGTCTACATTTATATCTTCAAACTCTTGTACTTGGATACCCTCGAATTCTTATGTTACTTATAGCTCCCAAGCTGGTGTTTCCTAGGAAATCTTCCCTTCTTTGGTTCGACTACCAAATTCCATGACTGAACTGCCTAGGAAACTGAAAATTTCTCCTTCTTTACATAGGAAATTGTTGTTCAGGAACACTGGATATGATTCTCTCAGGTCACAGGAAGATCATGTCTACTCTGCTGTAAGCTGTCATCAAAATTTCCTGAAGGGGAATTGTTTATGAAATCATGTCCACTCTTGGTCTGAGTATAAGCACGATACCCACTCTGCCATGTATTCTTGTGACATGTCATAATCAAATGCTACCAGAGATGGAGCACAGGTCCATTCTACCCCCCATCCTTAAGTAAACAACATAAAACATCCTGATCAATGCTTTGCTGTCAATAGATCTGGTAGTCAGAGAAAAGTGTATATACAAAGAGAAAGAGAATGACGGAGACAGAAATAGAAACAGAAATGCTAGAGGAGCAGGAGATAGCTTTGCAGCTTATTTTTAATCTACAATGGGGAAGGGGGTCACTCTTTGAAAATAGTAGCAGTTAGCTGATCATCTTGAGTTCCCCGAGTTCAATCAGCAAAATGTCACAGGTCACCCACCTTCCAAGAGGAAATTTCCAATAAAAACAAATCCCTTATGATTTTGTCAAAGAGTTTGGGGAATTCAAAAAAACCTTACACTCCCCTAAAAGAACCCATTACATAACGATTACAGCATCACAGGATTTAGAGCTTTTAGGTCATCTGGGCCAAATCCCTCATTCTGTAGATGAGGAAAGTGTAGCCCAGGGAGCTGAAGAAATCCACAGTCAACACTGCCAGCAATCGGCACAGCCAGGACTTCAATCTACTGTGACTACATCCAGAGTTCTTTGAACTTAGTACCATGTTCATTCTGAACTTCTTAAAAAAATTATTTTGACTTTGTTGCTATTATTTAGTTTCAATTAGCATGCATATATGCAAATATGTGTGCATATATGTATGTATATGTGTATATATATAAATGGTGAGAGAGACAGACAGACATATAGACAAACAGAAAGACAGAAAAAAGAGGCAGCAAATGAAGTTAAATGACTTGTCTAGGATCATACAGATATTAAATGTCTGAGACTGAATTTGAATTCAGGTCTTCTTAAGGACCGGTGTTCTATCTATTGTGCCCCTAGCTGCCTCCTATTTAGCATTTATATTTATATCATGTATGTAAAACTAGAAAATACCTCAGAGATTACCATCTAATCCAACCTTTCCATTTTTTAGATGAGGAAGCTGAAACACAAAGTGACTAAGTGACTTATCCACAGTCATGCAGTTAAGTAAATGGCAGAGCCAGATCCAATGACTCTGAATCCAGTGTGCTTCCTACTCAATCATTTTTTTTTTTGGTTTTGTTTTCTTCACTAGGCATTATTTTGTATGTTTTCCCATATTTATTTTTATCATATTGTAATTAAAAATAATTAAATCTTTTACTGATGTTCTGTTGACATTGCTCTAATTTCCACTGACTTAACTCTTCTCAAAGTCCATTCCCCTACATGAACCCTCCCAGATAAAAAACATAGTTAAATAGAACAGATAAGTCAAATGGCCATGCCTGACACCTTTGGTGTCCCTCTGTACCCACAGTGTCTCTTTTCATTATAAGAAGGAGGGAGGAATGCTTCACTGTCAGGCTGCTGACATTTTATCCACCATTTATGTATTCTAACTAGTGTTTCTAAATTTCCAATTCTTATACTTAAAAATAAGTACCCATTCTTTTAAAATTATATACTCTTATTAATCTTTTTTTACCCCTGTTTAAGAGTAGGCTGAATATTAATATAAAAATAGTATCAGGGAATGACTTTCTAACTACACCTATATTTTTTGGTCACAAATTTCATAAGAATTTATTAGACCCAAACTATTAGTATAGATTAATTCCAGGACTTAAATCACCATTTTTATGTGTCAATAAATTAATTTTGGATGAATCCAAAATTTTTATATGGCAGATGATCATCTTTTTCCTTCATTCTTGAAGAAGACCATGACTTCAGAGAGGTGATGCCAAGACAAGCAAGTGAATTGGATTTGAATAAAGGGGGGCTGTGATAATTCTCCAATCTCACTTTTTTCCTCCAGAGCCATCTGGATCCAGTAATCAGATATGGATCAAGATGACTGAAGATGACCCTGGATGCTATGCAATTGTGGTTAATTGACTTGCCAAAGGTCACAAAGTTAGTATCAAGAGACTGAAGCCACATTTGAACTCAGTATCTTCCTAACTCCAGGACTGGTGCTCTATCCACTGAACCATCTAGTTGGTATCTAGTCACTTGCTATGGTTTTTTTTTCCCTCACTTCAATTTTATTTGACTCTTTATGACTTTTTTTGGAGTCTTCTTAGCAACAATGCTGGAATGCTTTGTCACTTCCTTCTGTAGATTAGGATGAACAGAAGTTAAGCAACTTTCTCAGGGTCACAAAGCTAGTAAGTGTCTGAAGCCAAATTTGAACTCAGGTCTTCTTGACTCCAGGTCCAGTACTATATCTACTGGAACCACGGAAATGCCATCTAATCATACTCCTGGTTCAATTCATTGTCCATTTGTACTGTCTATTCTACATATGCATACTAACTAATGAGCAACCTTCCATCTAATTGCATCTCATAATCTTGTCCATAGATAATTTTCATCCACTTAGTATTTCTTGTGCAGACTGTTAGGCCAAACTTTTTTGAGTGATTACAGATATCTTTCAGGAAAGGTTCAAAATGTTTCAGGGCTTTATACAATTAGCACAATTTTATCTATAAATATGAGTAACTTGGGAACTTTATAATCTACAGGAAATTGTTCTATCCTAATATGCAGTGTACTCCTTCATTACAATGGCAAAAACTTTTGAGGTACAAGTCTTTCTGTTTTATCTCTCTTATGATGATAATTAAAAATTTAAAACTTCTCATTAAGAAAGTTAATGAGAAACAAATTCTTTCATATCATTTACAGTCTCAAAGTGTTTTGCAAGCATAAATAATAGTTAAATTTCATATTTAACCCTTTTTATTCTTTGAGTATTGAACTGTTCATGTTTGTTGATATTTAAGTTAATAGTAAGGAAATTAAATGAACTATTAATATGATAAAGAACTAGAAATGAAACTAAAAAAGAAGCTGCCTTATTTATGGGTAGGACTGTTAAGAGAGAATAAGTGAGGGAAACAAAAATGGATGAATTTCACTTACAAATTGCTTTAATTGATCAAACAGAAAACTCATTAATTAAGGAAATTCAAAGGAAATCCTGCCTGAATTAGTAATAACAAAAGAATTAAAAGTTGAAAGCTACTGGTACATCCTAAAATACTTTCTATTTACTTTGTATTCAGTTTGTAGTTACTTATTTATTGCTTACAGAATATTTATTTATATATGAATCTTTTACCAACTGCCTGTCCCACATTAGAAGTTACTTCAGGTAAAGGACTATTTCAGTTTTTACTTTTTTTTTTCTTAATGACCACAGGGCATAGAAATATGTCTGACACATAGAATGCATTTGATAAATACTTGTTTCACTGATTGCTGAATGAAGGATTAAAGAGGCTACTTCCTTTGGAGAACCTGGTATAATGATTTGCACATTATCAGTTTGTAACTTGTGGGAAAATCTATGCTGTAAAGTTCATGTTGCTCACAATTGTGTTATATAGTGTTTTCAGAATTAGATCTTATTCATTTTTTCAAGGCAAATGGGGTTAAGTGGCTTGCCCAAGGCCACACAGATAGGTAATTATTAAGTGTCTGAGGCCACATTTGAACTCAGGTACTCCTGACTCTAGGGGCTGTGCTCTATCCACTGTGCAAACTAGCCACCCCCTTATTCTTTTTTTTAGAAAGGTTTTATTTATTTTGAGTTTTACAATCCCTCCCATCTTGCCCCCCCCCCCGAAGGCACTTTGTTAGTCTTTACACCATTCCCATAGTATGCATTGATCTAAGCTGAATGTGATGACAGAGAAATCATATCCTTAAAGAAGAAACATATTGTATGAGTTATAGCAGAATTACATAATAAGACAATTTTTAAAAAAAATTAAAGGTACATAGAAAGTCTTTGGTCTTTGTTCAAACTCCACAGGTGGCATTCTCCATCACAGATACCCCAAAATTGTGCCTGACTGTTGCCCTATGGGTATGAGCAAGTCCATTAAGGCTGATCATTGCTCTCGTTGCTGTTAGGATGTACACTGTTCTTCTGGTTCTGCTCATCTCACTCAGCATCAGTTCATGCAAATCCTTCCAGGCTTCCCTGAGTTTCCATCCCTCTTGGTTTCTAACAGAACAATAGTGTTCCATAACAAATATATACCACAGTTCGTTAAGCCATTCACCAATTGATGGTCATTCCCTCACTTTCCATTTCTTTCCCACCACAAACAGAGCTGCTATGAAAATTTTTGTACAAGTGATGTTTTTATCCTTTTTCATCAACTCTTCAGGATTCAGACCCAGTAGTGGTATTGCTGGATCAAAGGGTATGCACATTTTTATTTCTGTTTGAGAGTAATTCCAAATTACTCTCCAGAAAGGTTGGATGAGTTCACAGCTCCACCAACAATGTAATGGTATCCAAGATTTCCCATAGTCCTTCCAACATTGATCTTTATCCTTTCTGGTCATATTGGGCAGTCTGAGAGGTGTGAGGTGGTACCTCAGAGACATTTTAATTTGCATTTCTCTAATAATAAGTGATTTAGAGCAATTTTTCATATGACTATGGATTGCTTTGATTTCCTCATCTGTAAATTTCTTTTGCATATCCCTTGACCATTTGTCAGTTGGGGAATGACTTGTCTTTTTTTAAAATTTGACTCAGTTTTCTGTATATTTTAGAAATGAGTCCTTTGTCAGAAACACTAGTTGTAAAAATTGTTTCCCGATTTACATTTCTTTTGATGTTGGTTACAGTGGTTTTGTGTGTGCAAAAACTTTTTAATTTAATGTAATCAAAATTATCTAGTTTATTTTTAATGGTATTCTCCATCTCTTCCTTGGTCATAAAGTCTTCCCTTTCCATAGATCTGACAGGTAAACTATTCTTTGATCTTCTAGTTTGCTTATAATATTGTTTTTTATGTCTAGATCTTGTATCCATTTGGATCTTATCTTGGTATAGGGTGTGAAGTGTTGGTCTAATAATCTAAGTTTCTTCCATACTAACTTCCAATTTTCCCAACAGTTTTTATCAAAGAGAGAGTTTTTATCCCAATAGCTGGACTCTCTGGGTTTCTTGATAGGATACATAAAACTTAGAGAAAGATAAGAAGTTACCTTAAAAAACAATAATGACAAAACAATTCTCTATTTAGAAAAATTGAAGGAACTATGCTGATTTATTCTAGAGAAGAAGAAATGAGGAGTAACATAATTTTCAAAAGTATCAAAAGATACAGTACTATTGCAATTATACACTTGTTCCCTTGTTGTATCCATTTGTATCAACCAAAGGCTACCAGGAGAACTAAAAGTTTGAAACTATTGTCAAAAGAATTTAGCATAGACACCATGAGAATTTCCTCTAAGATCTTTGGAATGCAGTACTCTAAGTCACTAGAATATATTATCATTAATAAGTAAACTCTCACTGGAAACATGTAAGAAAAATAAAAGGTAGAAAAGATGGTTTGAATCTAGTCCTACCTTACAGTTAGGGAATATATATATGTAAAAAGGTTTTGAGGAACTGGTATAAAAGAATGAATGAGCATTTATTAAGTAAGCACTTTTGACTATGCTGGTATCTTCCCTCTGTTAATTATCTCTAACTTGTCCTGAATATATTTTGATTGTATATAGTTTGTCTTTCCAACTAAACTGTGAGCTCATTGTGATCAGGGTCTATTTTTGGGGGGGGGGGGCTTTTCTTTGCATCTTCATTTAATAGATGTTTAAAGACTAAATGAACAGTAGTGAGACAATGCATAAGTTAGACATTCCCCTTAAAGAGCTTATGCTCTAATGGAGGCTACTCCACAAAGTAATGAAAGGAGGAGTATTACCTATGGTAGTATTGATTAAAGGAAAGACATCTTTCATCTGAGAGTCACAGGGCTTGTAGGTGGAGTTGTAGAAACTGTTCAAATAGCAATGGGACTGACAATATGAGCAAACATAGGAATACTTCTGTGGTGGAGGACAGATGGCAAGAGGTCTTGGTTTCCTGGAAGATTCCTGGATGGGATGCTGAACATCATTTGGACAGTTGGGTAGACAGAGCAGCTGAGGTGAGTTTTCTCATACTCACCAATCATATTAGTTTAGTTCTAGGTGGATCTCCAAAGTTGAGTTGAATAACTCCCTAAGGTTTAGGGTAAGAGTCATGGTCTCTGGAGGTTGTCTAGAAAGTACTAGAAAGTCAATGCTCTATCTAAAGAAATGGAGTTAATATCAGAGTAGTGGCAAGATAACCAGGTCAGCCCTTCTGAAGAATGGCACGGTATTAGATAATAGGATGAAGTAATGAAAGATATACAGAATTGGGAATAGAGATCCCGAAAAGTTAAGAAGAATATAATACAATAAAAACCTAGTTCAGCAAACTTCACAGTCAGGAACAGATCTCATAATTCTTGCATTACTTGTTGAGTGGTGGGGTCCACCCTGAATCATAGCCCACATTCCTTTCATTATGTGTGGATTTGCAGGGAGGAGAGATGAAAATTCAAAAAAACACCTGAAATGATTCTATTATTTTATTTTTAATGGAAAAGGAAGTTTCTACACATGGTAATCTTGTGCTGACAATCCTCTTGGCAAATAATATATCTTTTCCTTAGTTCAGTTGTGTCTTTGAATAATAGGAATGAATCTTACAGTTAAAAAAATGATTTGCCTTTATAATGGAGGATTTTCTGTGAGGCATGATGATAGGAGATATAAGAGGAAATAAAATGT
The DNA here is from genome assembly GCF_037893015.1 of Macrotis lagotis. Lineage (NCBI taxonomy): Eukaryota > Metazoa > Chordata > Mammalia > Peramelemorphia > Peramelidae > Macrotis > Macrotis lagotis. The sequence goes on along the minus strand of NC_133660.1, from coordinate 120,585,335 downwards.
AAAAATCAAAAGATATGAATATTAACATAAAAGGTATCACTAAAGATATTGATTATTTTTAAATTTTTATTCATTCTGAATTTAAATACAAAACAAAACCCAACTTTTCTATGTTTAAAGCATAATATAAAAGGAGGCTTCAATGTAAAACCATGGATTTCCATTTCACACTTTTTTGAAAAAACATATAATAAATACTAAATATGATTTCCAAAATTACCCTGCTTTCCTGTGCTTCCAAGTTTTCTTTTGTTCCCTATTGGGCTCTGTTTAATTTTCCCTCCCCGCCCCACAGCACTCTGAAGAAGGTTACCATTACATACAATTATATGCACATATGATTTTTTGATAGTGTATGTATGTGTGTGTGTGTGCCTGTGTGTAAAACCATACTATATATACTTCCATTTATCAGTTTTTTTCTAGATGTGGCTAGCATCTTCCTTCATAGATCTTTTGTAGTTCACTTGAATATTCATAATACTCAAAATAACTTAGTCATTCAAAGTTCTTAGAACATTATTGTGTACAATGTTCTTTTAATTGTGCTATTAAAAATCTATTTTTAAAAAGATTCTTATGCTTTTAATAATGGGTTAAAGAGTAAACACTGAAATCAATTTGTAAAACTTAAGTCCTTCCACACAGTCTGGCTCTAACTTGTCATTATAAAATGATTCTGCCTTATTCCCTTTTCACTCCATCACAGAATCACAAATCTAGAACCAAAGATTCCTCAGAAAGAAATCGATTTTAATGTTCCCTTTTTAAAGAGGAGGAAACTGAAATCTAGGGAGGATGATTTGCTTAAGGTAGTATCAGAAGAGAAATTTGAATCTTGGTTCTTAACTCTAAAGGCAGAGTTCTTTCTAGGTCCTAGGCTGACTTTAGACAAAATGGATTAAAAGATGCTATCTGAATACAGTAGTCCATCTCCTCTCTGCATCTACACAGGTTGTATTCCAAGCCTGAAATGCTTATTGCAGCCTAATGTCTACACCTTACAGACTGTCTCTCCCTTTAAGGCTTAGTTCTGGTGCCATTTCCTCCACTACATTTTCCCACCATATTTGCTGTGCCCACCAGCCTTGTGCATTTTGATGATTGTGTATCTTCTAGTACCATTTAAGCTCAGTGGTGACCTGATCTCTTTTTGCTTTCTTTTTCCTTTATCTTAATCTCCTAGCATAGGACTCTGCACATAATTGGTAACTAATAAATATTTGCTAAATTGAATAGAACTTTTTTAGCATATAGATTGTGAAGTGTTTTAATAACCATAAAGACAGACTGACAAAAAATTTCTAGAAGCTGAATTAATCTTTTTCCCCCCCAAATAAATATGTAAGCGATTTCATATTTTCTTTTTTTTAGGGTTTTTTTTTGCAAGGCAAATGTGGTTAAGTGGCTTGCCCAAGGCCACACAACTAGGTAATTATTAAGTGTCTCAGACCGGATTTGAACCCAGGTACTCCTGACTCCAAGGCCAGTGCTTTATCCACTATGCCACCTAGCCGCCCCTCTGATTTCATATTTTCAAAATTATGTATATGTTTATTTTGCTTAGATTTGACTAAGTTTGACAGATATATGGAAAAATGTATTATTAGTTAAGAATTTGAAAAGAAATTTCTTGAAATGACAAATGATGCATTAAAGTGAGTCTCAATAAATTACAGATGATACCCGATTCAGTGGAAGAAAGAATAGGAGCTTTGGGAATCATAGATGGCATTAGAAGTTTCAAGTTGGGAGAGGGAGCTTCCAAGAGCACAAGAGCTGCTTTCTCTGCAGCTAAAGAACATCCAGTCTTCTTCTAGGGCTCTGTTTTTCTCCCTTTGGTAGAGATCCTATGTCTTTACTTTCCTACCTTTCTCCTTCCTGGAGGAATTCCTTGATATTTTATATACCCTCCTATCTCCAATGGATTTTCTTGTTATCTCTGACTTTCATTGTTTTTACAAAATACATTTTCAGGTACACACTCCACTATTTTTTTCAAGTACAATTGAATAAAAAATGCATTGTAGGAAACCATAATAATCAGCAAATTTTATTTTGCAAAATTCACCAGGACATAAGATATTTTAGTCTTCAATTTGCTTCTTATCCCTAAAATAATGTCAGTTTTTGATTATTTAAATGCTACCCAGTCTACACATTATACAAGTCATTGTCTTCTCCTGTTTAGTTTTGACAAGGGAATCCAGAACTGTAAACTCTCCTGTTTGCAATTATGAAGGGTTTGTTGGGGAAATGGAAATAGGGAAGGAAAGAGGCATTGCCACTCTAGGCTAATACAAAGTTTTTGTGTTTTTTTTCTTTGATAGCCCTCTGCCAGTCAAAAAGCATTTATTGAGAACTTAGTGCTAGGAGGAAAATGGAGAGAATCTAGTCCCTTCCCTCAAGAAGTTCATATTCTAATGGCTCATTAACACAGATAAATAAATTGTCTAAAAAGAGAAATTAGTATTCTTAAGGGGAAAAAGACACTTAAAACCCATTACCATAAATTGTTGCTCCTAGGGAATATTTATTTTCAATTTTGATCTGTGCATATATGCAAAAGTTCCAGATGTTAGTGTGACACTCTTAAAAATTAAAAAACAAGAAGTGTAAAAATTGTGTCCAATAAGGAAGTATCTTTCTTCTAGTCAAAAAGTTAATAATTCTAAAAGATGATAGGTCTACTTTCTGTGGAATATGCTAGAGAAAAGAATTTATTATATAAGGTAGAATCTCATTAGGTATGCATGGTAAACAGTTTCATTAAGAATGTTGTATGAAGATACATTACTGTTCAAACAAGGTCAAAGGGGTGAATAAAGCAAGAGAAAGAGGCAGTGAACTGGAAAATATATTACCTAGCTTATTTTTACTGTGCCTTTCATGTTCAATCAGTCAGCTTAACAGGGTTAGCTTGTTCAGGACTTGCCAGACACCAAGAAAAAGCCTTGACTTGAAAGCATGCAATAAAGGGAAACTACTTGTGAGTAGAAAAATCAGGATAGAAATGACCTTCTTTAAACAAATAACATATACGAAAATATCGATTTTATAACAAATTAGTATGTTTAGGCTTTAAAATAAAGTTACCATAAAGTTAATTATGCATTTTTGTAGTATAGTTTATTTTTTAAATTAAATTCATCTTTTTCAGTTAACAAATAATTAATTTTCTTCTCTCCTACCCCTTCTTGTCCAATCCTGAAAAAGAATTGCTTCTACAACATTTCTGATAAATGGTCATGAAGTGTTCTACTTGGGCCAGTGAGTCAGAATTGACAATCTCCTAAACCAGCCCATTCCATTTGATACAATATACTGTTGGGAATCTTGCCTTGCCAATTAAGCTTAAATCTACTTCTTTTTGCTTCCTCTAGTACTACTGTCTTTGTTCTCTGTGGCCCAGTAGAGAAATATAATCCAAGTGACAGCCTGTCAAATACTTGAAGGCAGTTACCTTTTCCTCCTAAATCTCTCTTTGACAAGATAAAAATACCTAGTTCTTTCTACCTAAGATGGTCTTGAGCTTAGCTACCATCCAGAGAATGTTATTCTTCAAGGTTATCCATGTCCTTCCTAAAGGAAAGATCTTTTTTTCTCCCATTTGTAATAGTTTAATTTTTCATCTGAAATTGGTTATTCTTAGGGTTCTGAAACTGCAGTTTAAATGGGCATATTCAGACAATACTTGCAAGCAGTTCCATTTTAGTTTGCATCATCAAATGAATCTGTGATGTCACTGATTTAGAAGTTTCTTCTAAGGATATCATGACAGATCCATGGTTGCTCCTCTTCTGTTGATTCTTGTTCATAGCTTTCCATAATTTTAGCACAGTTCAGAACCCCAAATGTTGTAGGCTTAAGGTCATCATTGCTTTATTTTGGCATCCTAAGAATACCAATGAAGTCAACAAGCTAGCCACTGGTCATTCCACACTCTCAGGGCAAGACAGTTTGTCATTAATTTTGCTCAAACATTTCTCAGATGACAACCTTTACACCAGTTCTTCAAAGTTATTCATTTGTCATCTATTTCACCTGATACCCATTTTTTTTTCCCATGTACAATTTCTGAATGATACCTGGGTGCCTCAGCAACTATGATTTTCAGGGAATAATTCCTAAATCTTCAGAGACTGTAATGTTCCATGACTACACCATACAATAAAAATGATAGAACATTAACTGATATTATTGTTGTTGTTGTTCGTTTGTCCTTTATTCTTAAGGGAGGACCAAGAGAACAGAGGTGATGAAAAAATATGCAAGTGAATTGGATTTAAGTGTGGGAGGGCTGTGCAAAGACAACAGCCTCACTTTCTCCTCCAGAACCATCCCAGTCCAGTGGCAAATTTAGATCAGGATGACTGGAGATGGTCCTGGATGCAAAGACCTTTTTAAGCTAAGGTCTTTAACACTTCTTAGTTTGACTGAGGCAATGCACATTTAGTGATTAAAGCTAAGTAAGAAATGAGATAGAAAATGACCTTTTTGTGTAGTCCAAAAAAAAAAAATCAATCTGGGAGGGGAAGACCCTCAGGATTTCTGGTCAAAAGAAGAAACAATTGCTATTTACATTCAATCTAAGCCAGTCAGGGTTGAAAGTAAGATAAAGAATTGAGAGAGGAAAGGGAGGAGGAGAAGGGGGGGAGGGAGAGAGGGAGAGAGGGAGAGAAGGAGAGAGAGAGAGAGAGAGAGAGAGAGAGAGACCCAGAGAGAAAGTAAATAGTCACTCAAAGAGCTAAACACTCCCCCAAAAGTGATGAAGCATATATAATAATCCAAATATACCACATATTTGGATAACCTCTTGGGTTTGTCCATGAATACACTTGTATGTATGTATGTTTGTAAGTATATGTATAAGTATGTTATGGATTAGTAAAATAAATTGGATTTAATGAGGTAAAAGAGCTTCAGAACTATATACAATATACTTTCTAGGTTCTTCTCAGGTCATTACATTTTATCAAAATCATTTTGTCTTTCTGTAAAGTTCTTTCTCTTTTCAAACTCAACCAGGCAATGTATTTTTCTAAGTAGTGAACTGAACAATTTTTATTAATACATTAAAATTTCTGGGAGTTTAGGGTTATTAAAAAAAAATCTTGTTTTCTTGAAGGTAATCGAGCCTACAATTATTTTATTCTGAGCACAGCTCATTGTCCATTTTGTGTGTTATAATATACACATAATAATATTTATGCATGCACACATAAGTGGATTATATATATATGTGAAATCACATCAATATTCAAAAAGAAAATATATTTGCATGTTAACATCAATGTAAGAAAGAATTAACAAATAAATTACTTAAAAGGGTTCTATTATTCAAAACAATTTAAATGTCTAAGAAATTAAAGAAATTTTAAAGTTTGTAGCCTTGATACATTATTTTGTTCCATTGACATTAATAAAGATTCATTAAATTCAGAACTACTAATAATCAATCATGCCTATTGAATGCAAAGGGATTCTAGTCCCATCTTACCCTCTCCCCTTTAACACAAATCTCATACTGAGATCTCTTCAGGATACAAATTAAAATGGTCTGCAAGTTCCCAAGGACAGCTTAACTCCTAGAGGTCCCTAATAAAACACTTTTCCCCCGAGTTTGTTCCTCATTTATTTACTTCCTTGAAATTAAAGTGAATTAAAGTAAAATAGTAATGTGGTGCATTAACTGGATGACCCCTGTGACCTCTCTTTACTGGATATAGGGTCTCTGCTGAAGAAATACACCCAATCTAGACTTGGCCTTGCAACCAAGTCAGAAATAGGTCTGAAAACAAAACAAAACAGAACATGACAGTAGCAAATTTTATTAGTAATGCTGGCTTCTATTTTTCATTTACTATTATGACTTGGATCACACAGAAAACAATATTGCACCAAGTTCAAACAATTCCCTGGGAAGAACTTGCCATTTCAATTTTCCTAAATTTATTTGATAATTTTCCTCTTGAATCATTAAAAGTAGAAGTAGAAATATAACAAAAGTTTAAGTAAAACAATTATTTTTTCTTTTTAAACAAAATGAAGTCCTCAGTTAAATACTTTAATTTTTAGTCAACACTTGTAATCTTAGCGATTCTACTTTGCCCTATTAAGTTGAAATGCAAGCAACCCAAAGTATACTACCCAAAAAGATATCCAAAAAGATAGTTTAGAGTGAAAGTTGGTGGAATAAAGCTGTAATGTCAAAATAAAATAGCAATGAGGGGGTCATTACTTCATATACAAGATTCCCTGTGGGTCACATATTGATTTATAAAACCACATATTAACATTCTATGTTTTATTTATTTTGTTAAATATTTTCCAATTACATTTTAATCTGGTTTCAGCCATGGGACTGCTGGGAGCTATGTGCTTGATACTTTTGATCTAATGTAGTGGTATAGAAAATATACTTATTTTACAATTAATGAATGGCTAAAGGGGCCCTCTCTGAAATTATGGCTATGGAACTCAGAGTGTATGTTAATAATAATAAGGTGAATATTGAAAAATAAAGAAAAACGCTGATGCTAAAGTCATAATTAAGAACAAGGAGAGCATGACCAAAAGTTTGAAGACTATCTTTAAAACAAAGAGAAAAATGTACCCCTCCCATCTCTAGGCAAATGCTACTAGATAATCATCACCATTATATTCTTATGTAAATATCACTGCAAGAATGGACATTATCTCTAATTAACAGGGTTAATTAATGCATTTTTTTTTTGGTTTCTGCAAGGCAATGGGATTAAGTGGTTTGCCCAAGGCCACACAGCTGGGTAATTATTAAGTGTCTGAGGCTGGATTTGAACTCAGGTACTCCTGACTCCAGGGCCAGTACTCTAGCCACTGTGCCAGCTAGCTGCCCCTGATTAATGCATTTTTGATAATGAAAATTCCATTCTAAAGTAATGGCTGCCCCCAAACAGCATAAGAAATGTGATAATGACTCATTGCCAATGATGCATTATTCTTTTGTTGATGGAGCTAGTTTTTGCTATGGTCTTCAGGCTTCTAGACCATATTGTTCCATGACACATGCTATATAAAACATTTTTTGCTGCCAACTCTTAGGCTAGAGGAGAGATGCTACATGCTCTTAATTTGACCCTCGGGGAATTTCAATTCTTTATTATGATTCTTTAATCTATAGAATTAACCAATCTTCTGGTTGGTAATACACTCCATTCATGATGTGACTGGCCTAAAGAAAATATATTATCAAGTTATACTTTATTCTACTTAAATATTTCAGTGCTATACTTATAGCTGCATTGTCAACTTACAACTCTGTCCTTCATCTTTTGGAATAATCCACAAAACTCTAGTTAAATGCCTTAACTATGATGCTGATGGTAAATAGTCTATGTCTCACAGATGTAAACTAAGTTGCGTACTCCAGCATGACAGCATAAACTAGGATAGTAGGAATTAGAACTGTGGAGAACATCTGTTCAAACTTTATTTTACAAAGGAGGGAATGGGTAGCCTGTAGGATTAGAATGACAGCAGCTAGCTGTTTACTAGGATAGATATCTAAACAGCTGCTAGTAGAGAGATTACCAAGTAAAGAAGAGTAAAGAAGACTTCTTTATTGGAGTAAAGAAGACTCATTTTCCAGAGTTCAAATCTGGTCTTAGACAATGTGTGATTGATTTAACAAATAACTTAACCCTATTTGTTTCAGTTTCTTCTTCTGTAAAATAAGATAGAAAAGGAAATAGAAAATCACTCCTCTATCTTTGCCAAGAAAACCCCAAAAGGGGTCATAAAGAGTCACGCATAATTGAAATGACTGAAAAGGAGCTATATCTTTCTACACTGAGAGTCTGAACAAAATAAAGAATGGCCATGGGAATGGGTTCTAACAATTGCTTTGTATCTAAAAGCACTGAATCATTAAAATTCAGATCTGAAAGAACTATCATTAAAATACAGTCTTAGGTATCAAAGTATCATGGATTTAATATATTCTGGCATAACCTAATCAATGTAAGAACCTGATAAAAAAGCACAGCAGAGAGTAAATGCTTAAAAAAGAATTGTTGCCTACCTGACAACAATTTTAGGGCTCCTATCATCTCACAAAGGATTGCAGAGTTTGGGTTTGGCATGGCCAAAGGAATAGAAGATGGCCTGGAGGGCAGAAATATCTGGGTTTAAATCTTGCCTCCTACATATACTAGCTTACTATGTGACCCTGGAAAAGTTACTAGATATCTCAGAATTCTGGGGAAATCTCTAGGACCATAAGGAGATAGAAAGCATTGGTAGATAATTCCTTACCTGGAGATTGCTTGTACAAATGAAATCACTGGTCCAATCCTCATTATGTAACACTGTTTTTAACTTATCCTTTTCTCTAAATTAGTTAATAAAACTAAAACCATTTAAAACTAGATGCAAGGGATATATGGGTTAAGCCTGACATCATTTAGGGAGGGAGCAAAAAATTTGAGTAAAAAGTTACAATAGAGACTACACAAAAACAAATAAAACAATTAGCCTAGAATTTCAGAAGGATGGGGATAGAGAACCTAAAGAAAGAAATGTTTTCTTTTAAAAGAATTAACAAAATGAATAAAGATGAATCTAAAAATAGCATATGATGAAGTCTTTGTTCTTGGTGGTAGTTGGTGGTTATAGTAACATGTAAAAAAAAATCTGAATATATTTTCCAAATAAGGAACAAAAAATCACAAAGGTATATTAAGAAGCCCTGAAATTTATTTTAAGTCCAAAAATTTAGTCTTAATATAGAAAAGTAGCTTCTATGCATAATTCCTAGAAGATGCAGAGATGTTAAAACATTTGCATACACACACAAAACATATTCCATCTGGACTCCAAAGGACTAAAAAAAGTTTCCAATATTATACTTTTAAAGTATATGTGTGTGTGTGTGTGTGTGTGTGTGTGTGTATGTATGTCTGTATATGTGCAAAGACACTAAAATATGAATACGTACCAAAACTTCATATTATCCTTTAAAACACAAAATATCTATTTCATAAGATAATTAGGTAATAATTTCAGGGGAAGGGATCTCAGAGGCTCTCCGGTCCAAAATTCCCATTTCCCGTTGAAGACACTAGGCTCAAAAGGTAAGTAATTAATATGCATACAATTTAGGGCCTCTTAAAGAGAACCATGGAGAAACAACTGATTTAATACTGTAACATCATGCTTCTAAACCTGGCCTAAGCAAGTTAGTTTTCCAAAATCACTCTGGTTCAAATATTGACTGACAAATCTGTGTCCTCAGTGAGCATGGAATTTCAAGGATCAAGGTATCAAATCAGAGACAGAAAAAGAGTTCCATCTTCAACAAATAAAAACCAGCTTTTCTGGATAAGCAACCTGTTATATCTTCCTGAGCTGGGCAATTCTATTTTTGGTTAACTATAATCTTTAGGAAGCCTTTTGCTTATATTAAATCCAAAATTTCTCTTTGCAACATCTACCCCTTACTTCTAGTTCTGTTCTCCAGGCCCAGGCATAAGACTAATTTCCTCTACCAAATCACAGTATTTTAAATACTTAATGACACAGATGAGGAAATCAAAGCGATCCATTAGTCATATGAAAAATTGCTCTAAATTATTACTTATTAGAAAAATGCAAATTAAAGCTTCTCTGAGGTAACACCTCACACCTCTCAGATTGGCCAGTATGACCAGAAAGGACAATGATTAATGCTGGAAGGGATGTGGGAAATCTGACACACTAATATATTGTTGGTGGAGATGGGAACTGAACAAATCTTTCTAGAGAGTAATTTGGAATTACAGCCAAAGGATAACAAAAAAAAATGCATACCCTTTGATCCAGCAATACCACTACTGGGTCTATTCCCTGAAGAGATCTTTAAAAAGGGTAAAACACCACTTGTATAAAAAATATTCATAGCAGCCCTGTTTGTGGTGGCAAGGAATTGAAAATTGAGTGAATGCCTATCAACTGGGGAATGGCTGAACAAATTGTGGTAGATGTATGTCATGGAACACTATTGTCATATTAGAAACTAGGAGGGATGGGAATTCAGGGAAGCCTAAAGATTTGCATGAACTGATGCTGAGTGAAAGCAGCAGAACCAGAACATTGTACACTCTAACAGCAACATGGGGGTGATGATCAACCTTAATGGACTTGCTCATTCCATCAGTGCAACAATAATGCATAATTCTGGGCTATTTATTATGAAGAACATCTGTATCCAGAGAAAGAATTGTGGAGTTTGGACAAAGACCAAAGACTATTACATTTAATTTAAAAAAAAATCTTATTATGTAATTTTGCTATCTTGTATAGTTTTATTTTTTTCCCCTTATATGATTTCTCTCTCAACATATTCAACTTAGATCAATGTATACCATGGAAAAATGTAAAGCCTAACAGACTGCCTTCTGTGGGGGTGGGAGGGAAGCAAGATTAGGGGAAAAATTGTAAAGTTCAAAATAAATAAATAAATAAAATAAAAAAAATGCTTGATGACTATGATTATGATCCTCCTAAAACATCCTATTTTCTAGACTAAATTTTCCCAATTCTATCGTTTGGACATAGTTCAGAGGGATAGCTAATGTACTTATTATTTAATAATCTGGACCAACAAGACAAGAACACTGCATTGAAAGCTAATTAAATGAAATACAATAGCAAAAAATCTAAAGCCTTACACTTGTAAGCTGTTTGGTCAAGTTATGGGAATTGGAACTGGGAAGATGTGTTATCACCTCCACCCTTCTCTACTTTCACAGTATCAAGCAAGGAAGCTGTGGAATGTACATGTACTATATGGACAGACTGATCTAGGACCCAGCTGATGATCTTATGGGCAAGAAGATTAAAAAGTATTTTTAGAAACTGTCAAGGAGCTCCTAAGATCCCAGAGAATCTCTTTACTGACTGCTTTTTAAAAATATCTTTGCTGGTAGCTTTTATAAGTTTTTATCTTCTGGACTGTTTTTAAATGATCTTGAGGCTTGCTTCTACTTGTAGGCATTTGATTGACTTTAGTAAGAGGACTTTGTTTAAACTTGCTGTTTTGAGAGATGCATTGGATCAAACGAGGGACAATAACCTTGACAAACTGGGTTTTGAAACTGAATAAGAGGAGAGGTGAGGCAAACTAGAGCTGAAGGTCTTAATGGACTACATAAATCTGAGTCAATTTTGATATACAGAAGAAAGAAAGTTAATGTAAATAACTCTAAATCTATTAGAGCAGAAGGGGCAGCTAGATAGTGCTGTGAATAGAGAATATTAATACATTCAGAGACTTAATATTACCCTTTAAAATACCAAATATCTATTTCATAGGATAATTAGGTCATAACTTCAGGTTCTCTAGTCCAAAATTACTATTTTCCATACACTAAGGTTCAAACAGGTAAGTAATTCATATGTATACAATTTAGGGCCTCTTAAAGAGCCCCCATGAAGAAACAACAATTTAATAATACGATATTAGGCTTCTAAGCCTAGCATAAGCAAGAACTCTGGTCCTGGAGGCAAGAGGATGTGAGTTTAAATCTGGCTTCAAACACTTGATACATACTTAGTTGTGTGTCTTTGGGCAAGTCAATGAACCCTATAGCCTTACAAAAAAAAGAGAGGAGCTTAATGCAATGTCTTCTCAAAATGGTGGAAAAATGGAAGCAGAGTAACCTGCTCTTATAACTATTCCATCAAGAATTTTTTTAGAAGCAGTAGAATGAATAATGATCAAGAAATCCAAAGAAAACTACTGCAAATGCAGCGGGTTTTTTTGTTTCTGTTTTTTAGTTTTTGCAAGTCAATGGGGTTAAGTGGCTTACCCAAGGCCACATGGCTAGGTAATTATTAAGCGTCTGAGGCTGGATTTGAACCCAGGTACTCCTGACTACAAGGCCAGTGCTCTATCTACTGTGCAACCTAGCCACCCCTGCAAACGCAGTTTTATAGTTCAAGTTAACACCAAAATTTCTGGAAGCCTGAAGATATCAGCAAAGGGGAATAGAAAGAAACTCCAGGTTCTTCGTTTCAGAACATGCAAGTCTTACAAAACTGGGGACAAAGAACAAGACAGAAAAGCCAAAAAGTCTAGAGTCTAAAGCTATAAATCAGATGTATGAAGACAGGAACTTAGAGTAAAGACTATCCAAGGTTTTCTGGAACTAGTTGTCAAAATCCTCTGATACTGAGGGTCTGCAGGGTTCAGAACAGAATGGAAGTACACCTTAGATCAATCTACTGAATGTATAGGTACAATCCACCATGCTTCTCAGAAGAGCATAACCCTTGATACAGGTTCTAATTAAAGAAGACTGGAAAAAAGGATGTAAAAAATGTCAACTAAAAGGAAATATGATGGAGTAGAAGTTTATAAGATACAAAACAGGAATAAAGAATAATTTCACATCATCTACAACAAAAAATAAGGGGAAAATTACATAATAATCAAAAAATAAAAAAAATTCTCAAAGAATAAAACAAAAGTTTTAAAATATACTTGAAATGAAAGCTCTATAGGAAAGAATGAAAAAAGAAAGAAAATCACTAGAAGAAAGACTTGAAAGGAGAATAAACAACTTAATACAAAACATGCAAAACCTTATTCAAGTATCTGAATATTAGATGAGACTAGAGAGAGATCAATGACTCCCTTAATCCCCAAGAGACATGAGAATAAAATTCATATGCTAAAAATAGGAGAAAATATAATGTACGCCTATCAAAAATAATTGACTTATAAAATAGGTTACAGAGAGATAATCTAGGACTCAAATGTTGATAAAAAATAACTTCTATATTTCAAGAAAAAAGAACAAAATCTGTCCAGAAATATTAGCACTGGAGGGCAAAGTAAAACTAGAAGGAATACACACACACACACACACACACGTGTATATATACATATGTATGTATGTATGTATATATGTATGTTGTCTTCTGAAAGAAACTCTAAAAATAAAGACTACCAGGAATGTTATAACCAAACTCCAGATTGTCCTAATCAAATTAAAAGCAGTTAGCCATAAAAAGATTTCAAATATCAAGAAGAATAAGGTTCTAAGAAGCAACTAAAAAGGGATGATAGTTTAGGGTATATTATTCCAAAAACTAAAAAAATAAAGGCTTAAAATGAAGAATTTCTTACTTGGTAAAGTAAGAGGAGTGAGGGATAATGGAGATTAAATGAAACAGATGACTTCCAAATATTCCTGGTGAGGAGACCAGAGTTGAATAGATAATTTCAAATGCAAACAAAGAAATCAAAAGAAGTCTAGAAAAGGTTAAATACATTTGAGCATCTAGGAGAGCCCTTATGATGATGAAAGGGGAGAAGAAATGTTTCCTCTTAGAATTCTGTTTTTGAGGGTCACAAAAAATATGACAAAGGAGAACTTTTTTATATTTTTATGTTTTAAGAGAAAAAAAGAGAAGAAAATGTATATATATATGTATATATATATATATATATATATGAGGAAGAAAGGGAAATTAAACTGTTTTACTTGATTAGGGTATGTGAACTATTCAAACACAGAAGGAGGTTAGCAGGGGAAACATAAATATGAATCATCTGAACTAGATGATTTATTTAAACTAAAAGAAGGTCGAGCACTCACACTGGCATAAAAATCTAACCAACTAAAGAGAGAACAAGACATGGACAGAGAGAAGAGAGATGGGGTGAGTAGAGAAAATAGATTTAAGGAGGGATTAGGCATAAGAAAAACAAACTTCAATTTTATAGAGAGCATCATGAAGACAGAAAGGAATAAAAAAGGTTTTTTTTAGAGATGGAATAGAACAGATGACATTAAATATGGAAATGGGATTAAAAATGTTCCACTCTCAGCATAATCTTTTTAAAACTGGGTCTGGTTTCAAACTAGGAATATGGTACTTTCTCTATGGTTGGTTGGTTAGTTAGTACTTGTCCCTCATTATCAAAAAAGGAATGAAATGACAACACTATATTAGAGACAAGCTGCAGTGTGTCCAACTGTGGCTGATCACACTAATATGAGCTGGGAATGCTCTACCACAGGTTGGGCACAAAGAGTCCATGTGAACATTTAGGATGGGTTCTCTAAACTTGTGCATCTCATGTTCCCTCTGAGTGACTTCCATTCTGAGGACAGGCTAGTTTCTCTATACTTTGCTCTTACCAGAACACATAAAAGAAAGATCATACTAATTTCACCTTCCTGAGCTCCAGTATCCTCATAACTAAAATGGATTACAATTATATGTACTACCCACTTTACAGGTTTATGATGAAAGCACTTTGAAAACCTTAATCAAAATAAACTCACATTTCTAAAGTTCTCTCTTATTTCTATTAGATTTTTGCTCCTAAATGACAAAGTAATTGTCTTTCCAATATAATTCTACCTTCTCTAGTTTCTATCACAGAAAAAGATATCTCATAATAGGTATCTAATAAGTGTTGAATGGATTAATGAAATATTCTGAGATTAAAAATGATATTATTTTAAAAAAGTCATTTTTACTTTGAAATTCTTTACATTCTGAGTTTTATTGTTTTTAATTAACAATTAAATCATGAAATATTTTGTAACTGGATAATAATTTCATTTAACATTTATAACAACTCAATGAAAGAATAGCAATGCAACCATTGAATTAAAAACAAATTTATAACTTTAATCTTTATTTAATCTAGATTGTAAACTTCTTGAAGACATGGATTACACCTTCATCTTTGACATTTTGTGCCCCTAGGATATTTACAATATTTTACTAGTTGTAAAAACCATAATAAAAGTCACAATGCCTATCAGCTATATTTAAAGTCATTACTTATAATGACATTTAAAGCTGATGAGTTTTTTGGGATGAATCATGGGTGTCAAATAAAAGTTAATTTCCAAGGACAAATTTATAAAGATGTGTAGGTTGGTAATGAAAATGCAGAATACATTAGCTTATAACAGCTTTCTAGGATACTCCTCCCTCATAAGGTACCATATACCACAAGCTAATTAGTGGTTTCCTCTTGAAATCAAAATGAAACTTTTTTTGGATAAGGAATTTGAATGAAAAATTGCTAAATGCATAAAGATTATTTCCTCATTTGGTATTTCATAAGAGTAGAGAAAATGACACTGTGATTTGACCATTTCTATTTTTAATATATCAAGCAGCCTGTGAACTTTCATCAATCCCAGGAGAAACTGACTTCTGATGGTGTTTTAAATGAATGTGCAATACCAGAAGAATTTTTAGCACTAACCAAAGAAATTATACTTCTGCTGGCAGCTAGTCTTCCATAAGGACCTATGAGATGTTTCCTCAATTTATTTTCTGTATTTACTCATTCTCATATCATGCACTGAAATCAAGTGTTTGCTTAATGGTTTATAATTGATGTTATGAAAAGCATTCTGACTCATAGAAAGATGCAGTTATTGATCTTTCTCCCTCTAAGCAGAGTGAAGGTCTGTAAAGAGGGAGAGAAAGCAAAGCACCATCAAATCATTCTCTAGAGCCACTCTCCCTTGCCCATCCAGATTGCTACTCCCCCTTAATTGACATTTTTGTTCCTATTAATTTAAAACTATGAACAACCATTATTTGGTAATGTGACCAGGCTATTAAGATAGTGAAAACTGATTTGACTGGTGAAACTTTTTTCAGCTATGCACAAATAGAGGAATTTATATTCAATACACTCTGCTGAATTCACTCCATTTGGATCTCCCTCAAATGAGTTTGGTTTTATTAGATTACATAAAAAAATTCAGAGATGACATACTATAATTTCTGGAAGTTAAAAATCTTAGGGTGGGATGGAACCACAGGAGTCATCTAATTCAAACCAAAATGAACACTGGAGTTCCTCTGGAAACATCTCCGTCAGGTAGTCATTCAGTGTTTCTTTGAGCATGTTCAGAATAAACAATACATCCCCAAGGCATTTCCATTCTACTTTTTGACAACTTGAATCAATCATAGCAACAAAATGCAAATAACTAATTTAAAAAAAAAAACTTTAACAATTTCCATCTCTTTTTCAGAAGGTAAGATATAAATTTTTCCAATGAAAATTCATTTGGGGAATAAAAATTAAAGATTTATACCTGGAATTTGAAAGAATGGGTATAAGTTGGTAACTATCAGCTGGAAAAAATGAACATAATTACACGTGGTATTAAATAAACAATTGAACTTTTTTTTAGTTTCTTTTCTTTCTTTTTTTTTTTTTGGCAAGGCAATGGGGTTAAGTGATTTGCCCAAGATCACACAGCTAGGTAATTACTAAGTGTCTGAGGCCAAATTTGAACTCAGGTCCTTCTGACTCCAGGGCTGGTGCTCTATTCACTGTGCCACCTAGCTGCTCCAGCAATTAACTTTTAACCAGATAATCCAACACTTTAAAAAGAACACTCCAAAATGAAAAACCTAAAACAAAGATAACTATAGTTAGAGCATGATACTGCTCTAACAGTATCATTCCAATAAGTGAGTAAAGCAGAAATTCAACAGTTCAATCAATTATTATGACAAATAATAAAAGGGTAGGAAATTATTCCCTTTTTCTGACTCTATATGCTATTAAAGTGAAATAAAACCATCTAGTTGAGTATCTTTTTATTTCACTTAAAATATTTCAACAATACCTACTTGGAGTTCCAGAAAAGAGGGAAAGAGGATTGACTTATGAAAAATGCAATGCTGAGTGACCAAAAACTTCTCCCAGAAATAAAGCCCATCTTTTAATATTAACGTTGTTCTCATGTTAAAGAATAGATGTAAGACTTGGAACACTATGATGTTTTCCAAGTTTTCAAAGAATTGAACATGAGTATCACCCACAAGGTATGTTGTAGGTATGAACACAATAATACATTACAAATGGGGGAATACAAAATTGAAGAGGAATAAAGGATGTCATCAAAGAAATGTATGATTAGAAAAAGAAGGTCTGGTGTTGTTTTGAATTTAAGAACTAACTGATGGATGGCCCATGTACTCTGTTGACTTCCTTAAGTTGTCAAGAGCAGGAGCTTTCTAATCTAATATGCTAAATCATAAAACTGATAGACCAAACCAGAAGAGAAAAATGAGTAATTTATAGATGAGCAACCACTCACTGCAAGGCTTGAAATCTTTTAGTATGCGTTCACATGCATTTCAAAGTTAAACGTTCTTTCTTATATTTTATATATGTGCTCAATTAGTTCTAATGAAGATGATAATAATTTCTGTCTATATAATATTTTCCATTTTTCAAACTACTTTTAAATTCATTGTTATTTCATTCTTACCAGAGACCCAGGAGATAATCTAGATAAATATTTGTCTCTATATTACAGATGAGAAAAATGTGAGTTGCTTAAGGCAACAGAGAGAACTCAGCTATCCTTTGTGATCAGTCTGGAGTTCTCTCTACTCTCTACATAACACATTCACTTCTTGAAGATGAGGAAATAAAAGGGTATCAAAAGAGGTAATGCTTCTCAACTAAGTGGGCTAGCCTTTTAAAATTTTATAAAAAATTAAGTGAGCATACAATCATATGCAAATTTTCTAAGTTAATTACTGTTTAATTTCTCATTAGTATTTACATTTATCCTCTTTAATTTCCTAATGTAATCTATTTTATGTCTCTAAATTTAAATGGAAGAGATGAAACTGTGATGTTTTTTTGCTTGCAAATTAGACCAAATAATTTGAGAAATAAGAAAGATTGTTAAAACACCAAGTGAAAAAGAAAGAATTTTTCCTAAAATAAATCTTGAACAGACATTTAAAAATTCTAGACATTAATGGCCCTCTTTCCCTGCCCTTCCACTCTAACCCTAATAATGACAGTTCTATAAAGTTAATTCTGAGGATTTTCCTGGGGCAACCCCTAAAGGAAGTTCTAAGAAAAGAAACTGGACAGAGCCCTGCTAATAATAACATTTTTCATAAGACAGAAGACACTTTGTAGGAAATTGCTGACCTGACCAACAAAAAGGAAATGGTAGTTCAAACTGATAAAACAGCAACCTTGGGAGAAATTGTCTCTGGTGGCTTAGAATTTATATTAGGATATATGTATATGTGTATATATACACATATATGTATATATACACATATATTTATATCTGAGGCAAGGTCTGATGTATATTCTAGATTTTAAGAGAAGAGATCATAAATTCAGAGAAAAAGACAACGTATGATAACCCAACCGAAGTCCCTAATAAAGAAGCTAGTTCTGCTGATGACACAATTTCAAATTATTTTGAGAAAGAAAGGGAGGAAGTATTTTAAAGGGTTATGCAGAACATCTTTTTTTGCTGATTCTTATGTATTGAATCCATAGTTATCTCCAAAGTGCTAAGGAAAAGTCAAGTTTGAAATGAGACAAAGCTTGCAAAAAATGCTATGAATAACAAAGATTCTTTTAAAAATTAAAGATATATTGTACAATGAGTAAAATAAGGAGTATAGGTTCAAATGCTATGAGAATAAAGAATCTAACTGCTGACATTGATGTTATTAAATTTATAAACAAGATGTTGTCTAGTTAGAAAAACAAACTTTAGAACTGAATTTAGTATATCCAGCATCAGAATATACTGATCTTTCAGTAATTTTTCAGATTGTTATCTCTGCAGATCACCAGTAGATACCACAAGATCAGTCAAGTTAAACAAAATGAAAAAGGGGTAAGATATCTAAAAATAATTTAATCCACAATTCTATAGAGATAAAGTATTCTAGGACATGAAGATAATGTTGAGCTCCATTCCCATTCCCTAACCCCTGGATCTGGTGCTCTTCCTAAGTCATGTAACTTAAGGCTTATGTTAAGTGCCTATCAAAATAAGTGTTACCTATAACCAAATCCTAAAATTCAGCTTATTTCTAGCACACTTATTTCATGGAAATGTTGATTGCAGATTTAGTATATTCTTCAAATCCTTTCAGATTCACTTGAGAATTTCTTAATTACAATTCTCAGGAAATCTGGGTTTTGGAGATTAACTCTTATGACTTTAGTTAAGTTGCTAATCATTTTGGACCCAAGCTTTTACATGTAAAAAATAAAGGAATTATACTAAATGATATCTATTTTTCCCCCAGTTTTATGATTTCAATTCCACAAACATTTATTAGACATCAGTGTAAAAATCATGATACTAGATGCTGGGAATATATTTAAATGAGTATCATTGTATACACTTGAGAGTTCATGCCAATGATTAATATGCCATCGATCTCTGTTCATTTGAGTAAAAGATCTTGAGGGGAGGTGAGGTGGCTCAGTGGATAGAGCACAGGCCCTGGAATCAGGAGGACCTGAGTTCAAATATGATGTGACCTTGGTCAAGTCACTTAACCCCATTGCCTTGCAAAAACCAAAAAAATCTTGAAAGACACATTTTGCTTAACTGAGTCAAATGCTTTTTCATTGCTACCAAACCAAAGGTAAAGTGAGATCATATATTTTCCATATTTTTCAGCTCACAGTGAAATAGTCAGGTTGCCCACTCTTGACCAGCACTAGTGAAATACTGCTTCTTCTCTACTAATATCCAGGATATCTTTGATTCTTGTATAGATTATTCTTAAATATTTTGTTTAGATGGAATATAAACATATAGGTTAGGAGACATGTTCTCTAGGTCCTTTTTTCCTAACTTGTTATTAGCAGAAACAAAAATACAAAACAATTAGCAAGAATAAATACAATAAGAAAATAACACAGGTAGACAAGTGAACTAAACTAACCTTTAATTATCTAAAGAGATAACTGAAAATTAAAATTGGGAAATGCCAACAGAAATGACAAACATCAACTATAATTTCATCCAGGAGTTTAATTGCTATAACACTGAACCTAGAGCACACCTTAGTCACTAAACATCTGACTCACTTGCCAAACAGAGAGAGATGACTGCCAAGGGTAACACTAGATTAAGAATGTAAATTCATTTATAAAATCTTACCTATAAGGAAGATGAAAGACAAAGAGTGATAATTATCATCTCATATATCAGGCTAAGAACAGCAGAAAAGAGAAAAATCTAGTTAAAGAAATCTTAATAAATAGCAATTCAACAAAAAAAATCATCTCAGGGGCTTTTCAGGAGGAAAAAGGAAGGACTCCAAAGAGAAGAAAAATGAAAGAAATTTCCAAAAATGATTTAAATATACTGTTTTATTCATTAACAATGGTGCAACTACCACATTTGAATCTTAATATCACAGATCCAGATGTGCATATAAAGTTGAAATGAAATACACACACAGATATTCGGGGGAGGGAGGGGGGGAGAGAGAGAGATTGAGAGAGAAAGAAGAAAAGTACACTAGAGGCAACAAAATTGTCAGTTCATAAAGAGACCAATATACATATATCTTAGGAAGTGAGGAAACAAAAGGCATGGAAAAAATCTTGGAGCATATCTTACTACTGGATTATGCCAAACACAAAACTAGTTTTGCTTCAAAGGGATTATATTATTCTAGGGAGAACAACATACATAACAATAATATAAAGAAAACTGAGGCAGGGGAAACACTAACAAATGTGGGGCTCAGGGGAAATTTTATAGAGGAAAATTGAACCCTGAACAAGGACAAAGCCTAGGAAGGGGAGATTAAAGGGAGATAATATTGTGGACATGAAGATTCTTCTGGTAAGTAAATGACTATTACTTTGCACGATTAGTTTAAATCATTTTGCATTATGATCGTAGAATAATATTGGAAATAAGTCTACATTATTTAAAAGTATTAAATAAAATGATTTTTGAAATCACTTTTCTCATGATTTAAAGTAGTAACTGTATTTCTGATGTTTCTTTTCATAATATCTTCAGATTAAAGTTTTCTAAAAAGTTATATTGCAAATCACATGGAAAGCCACTTTACTGGTTGCACTTTTACATAGAAGGTTAGTTTCCATTTTTATGCATATCAAATCCTGAAGGACAATATTTGCAAAAAATATTTGCCATGAATTTCATAATCAATTTTTCTAATCTTGCATTTGGAAGCTGAAAGCATTTAGTTTTCTACTTCTGTAAAAAAAGTTATATTTCTATTTTGTGCTCTTAGCCAAGACACTATTTAAGTATGACTACTCTGAGATTTTATTTATTTTAAGCCCACAAGTTTGAGGGTGGGGTTAGGAAAGAGGAAACTAACTAAAGAATGGGGATTTATTCACAAAAATCACCATACTTGGGTTTTTTAAACACCCACAGAGACCACAGACTACTGAAGGATTTCCTCAAGTGAATTTTAAAAGAAAAATGTGTCTTTGACTTACTTTTCAGTTTAAATAAAGTCTCTTCCTAGGGATAAACCTATGCTTTCTCTTACCAGAATGATTTTTCTGTTGTTGCAATAACTAACCACACCAACAATTTTAGGGAAAAACAGTAGTACTTTTCTTCAGTTAACATATTTCTTTTCAATTTGTTGCTCTGCTTAAGATACTCTTAACTCTTTAGCCCCTGTTGAATGTTTCATCTTGGACATTGTATTGTTGAGAACAGCGAAGTCATTTACAATTGATAAACATGAAATATTGCTGTTTCTCTATTCAATGTTCTCCTGACTGTTCACTTTAGTCTGCATCAGTTTATTTAAGTCTGTCAGGTTTTCCTGAAATCCTCTTGCTCCTCATATCCTATAGCAAATATTATTACATTACAATCATATATACCATAACTAGTTCAGTCATTCCTCAACTGATAGACATCTCCTCAATTTCCAATTCTTAGTCACCACAAAAAAGAGTCGCTATGACTGCCCTTGTACAAATAGGTCCCTTTCATTATTTTTTTATCTCTTTGGGATAAAGACCTGGAAGTAGTTATGTTGGATCAAAAGGCATGCATAATTTTATAGTTCTTTGGGCATATGAATTTTGTCCTTTAATAAACTACTCTTAATATTACATTTCAATATAATTGGTTTCATTTATAATCTTAAGTATTGTGCTTTAAAAATATTGACCTTGAGAAGGGGGTTTATGACACAAAATGCTTAATTGCCATTGTTTTTGAGGAAGCTTCCACTAAGAAATGTTCAATTTAATAAATGTTAAGTTTATTTACATAATTATGATATGATTTTTTTGGGAAGAAGATTCCATTTTGGAAGATGATGACATCAGAAAGGTGATGCCATAACATCTATATGAATTGGATTTGAGTGAGGGGGTGCTATGCTAAAGTCATAAGTCTCACTTTTTTCCTCTGGAGTTATTTGGGACCAACGGCCAGAAATGAATCAAGACAGCTGGACAAAGTCCTGGATGTGAGGTGATCAAGGTTAAATGACTTGCCCAAAGTCACACTAGCTAGTAAGTGTTTTGAGGCCAAATTTGAACTCAGGTCCTCCCAACTTTAGGGCTAGAGCTATTCTCACTAAGCTGGCTAGCTAATGTTATTAAATAATATAATTAAAAAAGCTTCATAATATTATTATATGCTTCTCTTTTCTCTACTCTCTGCTTAAAACTCTAACTCACTCAATTGGGGAGTAGATTGAAAAGGAGAATATGTTTGGGTTAGAAGGCAAAGGTGGTCCGTGGAGACAGGAGAAAAAAAAGATGAAAGGAAGTTTTACATTTATCTTTTCCTCTATCTTGTACCACTGGAAAAGTCATTTTAATTAAAATACTTAACTCCTATTCTCCTTTGGCCTATGATCCCAAGGGTGATGTGAGCCAGACTAACGAAAACGTTTGAAGAGGGAAAGGAGCAATGCTCAGCCTAGGTGAGTAGAGACTTTAAGGCAATAGGTTTAGAAGGGAAATCTAAACTGTCAGATATTCCATATTAAATAAATGAACTTCCAGGCATAAACTAAAAATATTAAAAGTGAAGTAACAAAATATATTATAAGTTTTCTATAAAAGATTAAAGAAAAATTACACTGTCACCTACAGTGCATATTACTGAATTACTGTGATCAACATAAGCAATAGACAAAGGATAATTAGACCTTAAACATGAGTGAATTTTATTACCCTAGACACCAAATTAGAAAACACTACATCACAAATGAACTAGTTATTCCTATTTTCAATTTCTAAAGAACTTCTTATATGATATGCAGTTTAAATAGACTGATCTGACCCTTAATTCATAATACCTTTTAAAAACAGCACATGAAATGTTTTTTTTATTTTAAATACTCAGAATAATTCATGTTCATAGGAAGAAATAAAATATTTTTTGATATTTTATAGAACTGAATATAAAAAACCATCTTCAATGAGATTTGTGATCATTCAAGAAATAAGGTTAATTTATATATATAGTTTTATATATACATATATATATATTTATGATACATATGTATGAAGAAAATTAAGTGAATGAAGAATTGCCTACTGTCTAATCAAGTTGGTGTCAAACTCAAATAAAAATTAATCTTGAGGGATATTTGACTTAGAAATCCTCAAATAACATCATCTATGTGTTATATTTCTATCTGTTTTGTTAAACATGCTCCAATTACATTTTAATTTGGTTCAATGCTCACTTGGGAATTTTGTGGGTTGTGGGGGCATGAATATGACATTTCCAGTCTAAAATATAACTTGCAGGTACAAAGGCAAACCATTTATTTAGTCCACTGGTATGTGTATCTCATACAGATCTCTGAAAATTAAACAGAAAGGGCTGAATCACACATTGCTTTCAATGATATTTAGTGGCTCCATGCTATAGAAATGCATATATACATACACACCTACAGCTAATATTCTTCTCGTAATACTATATAGCTGCAAAATACAGATCATCACAATCTCAGAAGAATAAAGATAACAAGTGATCCAATTGGCAATGGGAAGATGAATGGTGGTACCAGCAGACAAACATGGAAATGGGTAAGTAGAACAATAGAATGCTGGATCTGAAGTCAGAGAGATTTGAGTTCAGATCCTTCTTAGACTCACTTATTATCATCTATATTTGCCTCAGTTTCCTCAACTGTAAGACAATAATAATAGCCTCTACCTCCCTTACAGACTAAATTTTAACAAAAATGCCTTAAACATTGTAAGTGATTTATAAATGCTATATTGTTGTTGTTATGTTTAACCAATGAGAGCTAAGCACAAGAATTAACATAAAACACACCATGGATGACATGAATAACCAGATAAAGAGAGTTAATGACCAAATGAAATCAAGGGATGATAAACAAATAATAGTTTTTATATAATAACAACAGTGTAACAGTAATTGTTATGATGTTAACAATAATAAGAAAAAGAACTCTGCAAATAATATTTTATCTTCACAACGACACTGGGAGGTGAATTTGTTATTATCCGAATTTTATGGGTAAAGAGATGAGATGGCAGGAGTTAAAGAGAACTGTCCAGGGTCTTGGTTGGTAAATGTCTGAGGCAGGATTTAAACATGGGCCTTTCTGACTCCAGATCTTGCAGATAAGATAAACCCTCCAGTGCATCGAATATTTTCTCTATGAAAGACTTTAGGAAGCCTATATCCAATAATCTCATATAAAAGAAGGAATGGATAGATTCTAGTCTACACTGATATAAGAAAAATTCCAATTTAAGAGAAAATTCTTTATCCCAGGATGTTAAATGATTAAGTATGAAGCACTGCTAACACCAAAGTTCCTGCCCAAATTTATATTCAGGTCAAATTTGCTTGGTAATTTGTCCCCTGAACTCAACTTTCCATTCTCGATCTTTGTGCCTTTGTAGACATTGTCCCCCATGACCAAAATGTGAATCCTATAGCATTCAAGTAATTTCTCTCTCTCTTTAAATTTACTTATATTTAATTTTCTCTATAAATATGTCTAAAATCCTTGATGACAGAAGCTACCCCATTTTTTTTGTCTTGAATTTCAGACTTTTAGGAAAGCTTTCCAAACAAAAGTACCTAATAAATAGATTCAGAATAACTAGATCAGAAAACTTCCTAATATTCTAAAGCATTTTGTCATTTTCACAGTAGGTCTAATTTTTCTGAGTTATCTGTGTCACCATAAGGTAATCTCTTAACTCTCTTCAGCTTCATCTTTCACTCAACCATTTTTTCCCATTTTTAAGATGAGTAGATTGGAATAAATAATATTTAAAGTTCCTCTTCAGCTCTAAATTCTATAATTACAGGATGATTTAAAAAAGAAAAACAAAATTTTATACCTAGTAAATGTTTGAACTAAAAATGGGCAGACTATTACAGGGACGAAAAAAATACTTTCCCAGAAATTAATTTCTGTGTAGCTCATTTCCCACTCTTCTCTTTTAATAAGAGTCAAATGAAACCCTTTCTAGTAAAACCTGTTACCCAAACCACAAAACCTAAGCCATGCACAACAACCAACATTAAATTATATGAATTTTAAATCAAACATTAATCCAAATTCTACTTATAGCTTACTGTAGATGCAAGTTAAAAATCAACCTGTACATTATAACTGCCACTGATACAATTTGAAAAATTAAAATATGTTTTAAGCATTGTAGAGATTTTGTGCTATATGTGTGTTTGTGTTTCTACAATCTGTGTGCACTTTAAAAACTTAGTAGCTTAACGCAGACCATATGAGTTAAAAATTAAGTTTAGTATTCATATTACTGAGCAAAACATCTTAATACTGTCAATCATTTATACTAAACCCTCACTCTACACATTTTTTCAAAACATAAAAGATCTATTTCCTCCAAATAATTGAGAATTTAAAAGGAATTATTTAATCTTGGTGTATTTTTTGGCATCTTAGATGTAAAGCACTTAGAAGCATTAGATAATTATTATTCATTTTTCTTTCTAAAATTAAAAAGTACAACTGTTGATACTCACCACCTAAGTTCATTCCAGCTTGTAGACATTTCTGAAGTCTGCAAGCAGGACAATTCTTCCTTCGAATTTTGTCAATAATACAATCATTTCTTCCAGCACATAAGTAATTGTGTTGCCCTGAATTAAGAAAAAAAAATCATGAAAATCAATTTTAAAAGTTTCCATTAAGTCAATTGAAAACATATGATTCCAAAAAAGAAAATTTGATTCCCACTTTTAATTAGAAAACAATTCAACTCAAATTATGAAAATTCCTTTCCATTAGATATTATCTTATTTCCTGAAAACTCTTTCTAAAATAAGCACAACTAACAGTAGAAGGATGACCATTTTCTCCCATAATGTGATCTGCAAGGCATCTTTGGTGATCCAGGGCTTAGGACACAAGTACTGGAGAGAGGAAAACCCAAGTTCAAATCCAGACTTATTAGCTCTGTAACCCTGGACAAGGACTCCTGTCTGCTTCAGTTTCCTCATTTGTAAAACGTAAATAATAATAGTAGTACCAATGGTAGTTGGTAAGATGAAAGACATGCTATTTGTAAAGTGCTTTGCAAATCATAA
Organism: Macrotis lagotis; assembly: GCF_037893015.1. Taxonomy (NCBI): domain Eukaryota; kingdom Metazoa; phylum Chordata; class Mammalia; order Peramelemorphia; family Peramelidae; genus Macrotis; species Macrotis lagotis. The sequence goes on along the minus strand of NC_133660.1, from coordinate 120,558,942 downwards.
AGGACTTTAAAAATTCTATCATCATCATTATTAATTTATTTGAAAAAATCATAATAGTATATGACAAGAGAAGACTTCAAACATTTCAGTTTTAGTGATAATACGAGTAGTAATAATTCTTACCTATTATGTAACTCAGATATAGATGACACCAAGATTCTTAAAGTTGGAATTCCAGGAAAATTATATTGACTCTTTAAGGCTACCAAAACACTAATACATTGCTGATGGAGCTGTGAACTCATCCAACCTTTCTGGAGAGCAATTTGGAATTATGGCCCAAAGGGTAATAAAAATGTGCCTACCCTTTGATCCAGCAATACCACTACTGGGTCTATACCCTGAACAGATCATGAGAAAAGATAAAAAACATCACTTGTACAAAAATATTCATAGCAGCCCTGTTTGTGGTGACAATGAATTGGAAACTGAGGGGACGCCCATCAATTGGGGAATAGCTAAACAAGCCATGGCATATGTATATTATGGAACACTATTATTATGTTCCATTGGAAACCAAAGAGGGATGGGATTTCAGAGAAGCCTGGAAAGATTTGCATGAACTGAGCTGAATGAGATGAGCAGGACCAGAAGAACATTGTATAGCATAACAGCTACATGGGGGTGATGATCAATCTTAATGGACCTGCTCAGTTCATCAGTTCAATATTCAGGGGCAATTTTAGGATATGGAGAATACCATCTGTATCCAAAGAAAGAATTGTGAAGTTTAAACAAAGACCAAATAAAAAAGTTATCTTATGTATTAAGTAAGTTTGCTATATCTTATATTTTATTTTTTCCTTAAGGATATGATTATTCTCTCAACAAATTCAATTTTTTTTCAGTGCATAGCAAGGAAACAATGTAAAATCTATCAGACTGCCTTCTGTGAGGGGTGGGGGGAGAGAAGCTAGAATGGGGGAAAAAATTGTAAAATTAAAAAAAATAGGTTACCACAAAATATTTGTTCAGATTCTCTATCAACATAAAGTTCTAATTCTATTATATAAAATGGTATATGTATTCATTTTATAGTTATTTAAAAAATTTTTAAATTTGTACAATTGAAATGAAACATGGTCCAGTGGAAAGAGTAGTTGGTGGTAATCAGAGGACTCTCACTACTACCTAATTACTTGTCTGGGTTTCAGCATCCTCATCCAATAGCAGGTAGTATTTTCCTGGCAAGTCAAACCACCACTTCCACCTTGACTATCATCATCCTTAAGATTCCAATGGACATAATCCAAGATCCTAAATCCAAAAGCCTTGGGAATAGTCATGCTTCCAACTCAATGCCTGAGTCTATCATACTGGTGCACTGTCCCAATGGAGATGTAAACTGTGCCTGACAGGCAAAGAAATGAAAGTTCTTGCCATTAAAGCCCTTTACTCTCTTAAATAGTTAAACATCAGAAAATTATCAGTGGGAATGACATTAAAGACCCATTAACATCTGCTTTGCCAGTGAACCCTAAGGACCAAAGGATTTTTTCCATCTGACTTAGAGCTGTAACTCTCCACATGCTGTTATCTCTCACATTAGAATATATTTCAGAATGTCAAGGACCTACAGGATAAAGTGTAAAATTTTAACACATTTATATTAGGTATTGCTTGTACCTTTGATAAGAAGTAGAGCTAAGTCACAGAAGCTATAAGGACTGAATTAAAGAGTCTAAGATTTAAAAGCAAACAAAAGCAAAGACCTCAGGACCAAGTAATGCAGTTCACTGGTCCTTTTTCTGTTCTCTGGATCTATACAGAGCTAGTATTAATCCTTCAGTTCTCTGAATACATGGACCCCTCAAATATTCACTTCTACAGATTAAACATTCTGAGTACTTTCAACCACTGATAAATCATAAGAAATGGTTACATGTTTCCTTACTTAGTTGTTATTTCTTTGTACTTGTCACCATTAAAAAAGTGGCAATCTGTTAAACAAGATACTCTAAGATATGATTAGAATGGGATATCACCTTGTTGACTTTTTTTGGTAGTCAGATCAGACTGCTGGTTTCTATTGAGAGCTTGCAATCAACTGTATGTCTTCTTGTGGCTTTTTATTTATGCCCATTGTATGTGACTATTAAATCTAGCTGTTTTTTTAACCCTGCAAAGCCTGAAGGGATAAGTGAATAAATGAGAAACCATTCATTCTTCCCCAGACTGTACTGCTGACTCATCTCCATAGGACCTTCTCTACCAAGCCCTTCCTGATTGATACCTTCATCCTACTCCCTTTTCTGATGTAATATGCTCCTCAATTAGAAAGCAAGCTCCCTGAAGACAAGGGCTTTCTTTTTTTCCTTGTATTTGCTTTCCTAGTGCTTAGCACAGTGTCTGCACACAGTACACATTCAATAAATGCTTCTTCACTTGTCTTGATTTATTAAGTTCCTAATAGTGTGAGGTGTATAACTACAAAAATGAGACTGCCCCTGACCTCAAGAAGCTTATGGAACAACACATATAAGGGACTTGTGGTCAGGGAAGGGAGATTTGGTCTGGGAAAAGAGAATGGTGAATGGATTCATAGAACAATCAAAAATAACTTCCTTTCCAGAAGAGACAACAGTACTAAGAAGCTTCCGAGTACAAAAGGAGGTAAGAGGAGAAAGGTGGCAGAAGGAGAAATACTGGGGCAGTACAGAGCAGAGGATAAGATACTCCTTCCCTTGAGATCCTCACCCAGCCATCCTTCACAATTCTACCTCATTGTCTTCTCTAAGACTGTTATTCATGCTCTTCCTCAATTGAGAAGAACTGCAAATCCCAGAGAGCTGAGTAACCAATGCAGGAATTTAGTGGTACACTTGGAAAATCTACCAGAGTATGAAGATTCATCATTTTATAGCTTCATTAAATAAAAAATGTGAAAATAGCAATAAATGTATATGTGTAAATACATGTGGGGGGGTATGTATGTGTAGTCTACTTAATGGGGTATATTTTGATTAAAACAATTTAGGAGGCTTTCTATTTTGCATTTTTAGGATACTGACCACCTGTCCCAAGTTGGGAATGGAATGTGTTTTCTGTAGTGGTTTAGCAATTTTGATAGCAGTGTACTGATTCATACAAACTCTCTAGCTTCTTCCTCTTTTTGACCAATGGTCTAAATCTATGAAATTGATAAGGGAAGAGATATCATTTGTGAATATAGAATAACGTAGAGTTATCTGACATACAGAGGAGCTGATTCTATAATCAGAACCTCATTGGCATTTTTCTTTCTCTAGATAGCTGAACTAATTGGCCTCACCTCTGATGTATAAAAATCCTTCAGCATGGTAATGAGAGTGTAATAGGAGTTTACCCGTATCATGTTTGATTCCCCCCCCCCCCCATACTTTTGCTAAAAACCAACACAGATGGCTCATGAGTTTAACTTGTCTTATTCTGGTGATTTACTGCTGATAGCTGATAGATCTATAGTGTTTTTAAGGTAAAATATTAGACTGTGCTTTTCACTTAAAATGCTTATTGGACTTCTAGTTTTTGTTACTCACCTTTTACAAAATTCCAGTTCTTCAGATAGTATTATGTATACTAAGTCATGCTAAAAAGTGGATCGAATGCTACATTTAGAGTAAGGCATTTAGGATTGAGTCCTTTTTTCTGTCTGTTTTTATTAATCCATGTTGGGGTTTCCTTGATAAAGACACCAGCATGGTTTGTCATTTCCTATTTCTGTGCTGATTACATCACTTATCCTTTAAGTTAAATTTCAGTTTTCTCACCTATAAAGTGGAATGAATTTATAAGTATCATCTTCCTCTTAGAATTATTATGAGGATCAAATGATATAATCACTCAATCAGCAAGCATTTATCAAGCACCTACTATATGCTAGCTACTCTTCAGGCTTTGGGGGACTTCTGGTCAAGATGGCAGAGAGAAGACAGGCACAGTTCTAAAGTCTTCTGATCTTCCCCCATCTATCATATGAAACAAACCTCTTAACAGAAATCCAACCCACAAAACCCAGAAAAAAAAGCCAGGAGAAAGAACATCTATTCTTCAGGCTTTTGGATATACAGATAATAAAACAATACATATTTTTTAAATTTTATTTTTTTTCCTATTACATGTAAAGGTAGTTTTTGACATTAATTTTTGTAAGATTTGAATTCAACATTTTTCTTCTTCCCTTCCTTCTCTTCATAACAGCAAGTAATGTAATAAAAGATAAACATGTACAATCAAGTTAAACTATTTCCATATTAGTGAAATACGTCTCTTAAGGAATTCCCAGTCTATTTGGAAAGAATATATGTACATAAATAAATATATTTAGAATATATACAAGGTCGTTAAGAAAGGAAGGATGCTAGCAGATGGCAAGATCAGGAAAGGTTTTCTGAAGACGCTCAAGTGGTTCATCAAAAAAAAGAATGGTCTCACTTTTGAGAGTCAGTCATGGAGAAAGGAATTAGCTCTTGAGGACCTATGCTTCATCATTTCCCTTGTGTCTTTTGCATAGTGCTATGGAAGATAGGGGGTGGGGGAAAAGAATCCCTTCTATCCCAGCCCCAATATTAGAAATGCTGTGCAGTGGAAGAAGGAATTAACTATAGGAAAAGTGACTGATTTTGTCTTGAAGTAGAAAAAAAATTCAAATGCATGGCTTCCTGAACCTCAGTCTTCTAGACTTGAGAAATTCAAGAAGAGAAAAATAGCTTGACAACTGGATTTAGGATTCTGCTGCTTGGGAGATGATAGACCCCAGAATAAAGATCTCTTCTTGCTCTCCTATCTATTAGATGACTCTTCTCAAGTCTTCTCTGCTGAATCCTCTTCTAGGTCCTACCCATAAGATTCTATCCTGAATATGCTTCTCTTTTATCTCTCAACTATGTTTGATGATCTCATCAGCTTTCTTGGATTTAATTATCATCTAAGCTGATGATTTTGAAACATATCTTTCCTGTTCTACTGTCTCTGCTGACTTCAATACCGTTAACTGCTTTTCAGAAATCTCAAACTGGATGTTCAATAGTCATCTTAAATCAGTATGCCTAAAACAGAACTCATCTTTTGCTCCTAAAACCTTTCCTGCTCCTAACTTCTCTATTGCTGTGGAGGAGACCACCATCCTCCCCATTTCTCAGGTTTGCAACTTAAGTGACCTCTTGGACTCCTCATTATCTCTCAGTCTCCATATTCAGTTTGCTGCCAAGGTCTGTGGATTTCATCTTACAACATCTCTCAAATATGTTCCGTACTCTCCTCTGATTCTGCCACTACTCTTGTGCAGGACATCTACCACAACTCATACCTACAGTACTCAGTGCACTGGGGAATTAATGTGGGGGTGGGGAGAGGTGGTGGGAAGTCTACCTGCCTGTCTTTAAGTCTCTTTCCCACTCCAATAGATCTTCCATTAGTCATCAAAGAGACTATCCTAAAATGCAGGTCTGACTATGCCATACCCCACTCCTCTTCTCAATAAACTCCAGTAATTCCCAATCACCTCTATAATAAAAATATAGAATCCTCTATTTGGTATTTCAAGCCCTTCCTAACCCAACTTCTTCCTACCTTTCCAGTCTTCTTACAGTTTACTCCTCCTACCAAATGATCTTTGATTATTATAGTATCCATTAGATAGAGCCTCTATTGTTTGGCTCTGGGCATTTTCTCAGATTGTCCCCCAGGTCTACAGTACTCTTCCTCCTCCTCCTCATATTACTAACCTCCCTGGCTTCCTTTCAGTCCCAATCAAAATACCACTTTTTTGAAAAGGAAGCCTATCCCAATGCCTCTTAATTTTAGTGCTTCCCCTCTATTATTTCTTATTTATTTTTATAGAGAGCTTACTTTGCATATATTTATTTGCAGGTGGTCTCCCCAAGAGTTACTAAGCTACTTAAAGGTAGGAGTCATCTTTTGTCTCTTTGTATCCCCATTGCATACCACAGCACTTACTTAGGAGCTAAATCCTTATTAAATAACTGACAAGACTTCAAGGAGGCAGTACTAACAGGGCTTCCTGCAGGTTCTATGGGTTCTTTCTGAAAAAGATGTCAGAAGTTGGCGTCAGAAAAAGAGTCAGAAGTTGGTGGCAGAAAAGACTATCCAACTGGCAAAGCAATACAACCAGAACAACACCTCACACTCAGGGCCAAGATATTTTGCCCAAGGAGATTCAGGTTCACATAAAAAATTTTCAGGGGAAAAAATAGTGGGGAGGGGAGTCTAAGGATATGATTGTCCTGTGGAAATATGAAAAATAATAATAATTAGGAAAAATAAATTTAGAATAAGATAACAAACAATGCAACTTTGAAATAGTTTACATATTTTCTCATTCAGAAAAGTTCAAAGAAAATTCTATTTATACCAAAATCAAGGAATATATATATACATTAAATTACTTAAAACCAATTCTTTTTAAAAAGGGGGGAGGAGGAATGCAGTTACCATTATGCTAAATTACAGCCCATCAGTATAAATAACACAATTATTCAAACCATAGAATTGAAGTAGCTAGGTAGGACTCAGTGGGAAGTGCATTGGACTTGGAGTCAGTAAAACCAGAGTTCAAATTGAGCCTCAGACTCTTGATAACTGTGTGATCATGGACAAGTCAACCAACCATTCCTGACTGAGTTTCTTCCTCTGTAAAGTATAAATAATAAAAGCATCTACTACTTCTTAGGGTTGTTGTGAGGACCAAATGAGATATCTTTAAATTTTTGAAGTGCTGCATATAATACTAGTTATACTTATAAGTATCCCTAAACTCCATTCTAGTGGCCAAGGAACAATATCAAAGAGAATGACCAAATTGTCCATGGTGATACAGAAATAAAGTGTAAAATTTAATCTAGTCCTTCGGATTCCAAAATTAATAACATCCACAAAACTTTACCTTCATTCAAATGCTCCAACCCTTCTGGTTGGTTCTTTTTTTAAAAAGCAGGATTTTATTGGAGAGGGAACTCTCAACATATCTTCAGGTCATAAACTTTCTATAGATTAGAGAATGATATGTATTATTATTATTATTATTATTATTCCTAACAAACTTTAGGTGGACAGGTTCTTAGATGATAGACACACAAACTGTTGCTGAGTATCCTCCTGTCTGGCAGGACTAGACTGGGCTTTCTAGGTGAGTGATATCAATTTGGAGAACCTGTGTCACTTCCAAGCTATCATAAGGCACGGTTCTGGAACTTTAGTGATTTGCACTTGCATTCAACATGGATGTGTGTGACCCAAATCAAACTTTAGAAGTCTATGTGCCCTCTCAGACTGGCCAATATGACCAAAAAGGATAAGGATCAATGTTGGAAGGGATGTGGGAAATCTGGGGCACTAATATATTGGGGGAGCTGTGAACTCATCCAGCATTTCTGGAGAGCAAACTGGAATTATGCAATACCACTACTAGGTCTATACCCTGAAAAAATCATGAGAAAGGTTAAAAACATCACTTGAACAAAAATATTCACAGCACCACAGTTTGTGGTGGCAAAGAATTGGAAATTGATTGAATGTTCATGAACTGGGGAATGGCTTAACAAACTGTGGTATAGGTATATGATGGAATACTACTAGAAACCAGGAGGGATGGGAATTCAGGGAAGCCTGGAAGAATCTGCATGAACTAATACTGAGTGAGATAGGCAGAACCAGAAGAATATTGTACACCCTAAGAGCAACATGGGGATGATGATCAACCTTAATGAACTTGCTTATTCCATTAGCGCAACAATCAGGCACAATTTGGGGGTATCTGCAATGGAGAATACCATCTGTATCCAGAGAAAGGATCGTGGAGTTTAAACTAAGACCAAAGACTATTATTTATTACCTTTAATTTAAAGAAACTAATCTTATTTAATTTTGCTATCTCTTATATTTTATTTTTTTCCTTAAAGATGATTTCTCTCTCAACACATTCAGTTTTGATCCATGTATACCATGGAAACAATGTAAAGACTCACAGATTAGGGGCTGCTAGGTGGTACAGTGGATAGAGCACTGCCCTGGAGTCAGGAGTACCTGAATTCAAATCCAACCTCAGACACTTAATCATTACCTAGCTGTGTGGCCTTGGGCAAGCCACTTAACCCCCTTTGCCTTGCAAAATAAACAAAACAAAACAAAAAAAGACTAACAGACTGCCTCTGTGGGAGATGGGGGGAGGAAGCAAGATTAAGAGGAAAAACTGTAAAATTCAAAATAAATAAATAAATTTTAAAAATAAAAAAAAGAAGTCTATGTGCACATAAATGTACATAAATAGGTCTCTAAACCGAGAGATGCAAATCTAGACCCATTTTACTAACATCTGATACACATAACAATGGTTGTAGCCCCTATCCAAACAATTTGGGGAAGAGAGTATAGGGAGGGGAAAAAAAAGAATAGATGGCTTAATATTGAGACCTAGAGAAAGCCTTTCATTTGGAAGGGAGAAAAAGCCAGGAAGTCAGAAGAATGGAGGAAAATCAATCTAGTAGAGAAATGAGATTATCTGAGGGCATAACAAAGAATAATAGGGAGCAATTGTAGAAATCTCATTCAGAGAGTCCTACTCAATATGAGGAAAAGTTTCTGAACCATGAGAGTATCCAAAAGTAAAATGGGTTGCCTTCTAAGGCACTGAGTTCCTTATTTCTAAAAAACAGATGATGGATGTTAAGGATATCTTTATGAATATTCTTGTTCAGGTATTTTGTTTATGATTCAGCTCCCGGCTTTGACTTCAACCTGAGACACAGAAATCCTGATCTCATATATGTGTCTCCTAAAAGCAGTAGAGTAAAAGTTACTTGAAGGTAGGGATCTTCTGAATATTTTTATTCTCAGCAACTTATTTTATTCTCAGGAACTTAACAAAACCTTGACTCATTGATTGGTTGGTTGCCCAGGTACTTGTGGAATCAAAAATCCTGGAGCTAGCTCCCTATTACTGAAGTTCCTGAAACTTTAATGACCCAGAGAAATGTTATGACCCCAGGAACTGAGGAAGCCTAAAACATTAGGGCTCATGCCTATTGGTGATATGAAGTCACCTTTCTTGCCTTTTCTTTTTTTCCCTGTTAAAAAAGACTCTATTGTTTTCTTTCCTCCTGGAATAACCTTGCCAAAGAATTTTAAGCATTATATCTTATCAACTGTCATCTAAAGTCTTACTTTCATGGTTACTAGGCTTTGTGAATTGTAATTATTTTCCCAGATCTCTGTTTTATAAGATGTTAAATGAAAAACATGCTAATGACATTTAAGGTTTTATGAGCTAATGCTATCTAAATGAAATTCTGTGAATTTTGTGAAATTCATCATATATTAATTATGACACATGTTAATATCAAAACCCAAAATTGGGTCAGCTAGGTGGTACAGTGGTTAGAACACCTGCCCTGGAGTCAGGAGGGTTTAACAACGGTCTCAGAACTTAATTATTATTACTACCTAGCTGTATGACCTTGGACAAGTCACTTAATCCCTTGCCTTGTTAAAAAAATAAATAAAAATGAAAAATCACTCCAAATAATTCTTATAAATGGGGGGGTCTGCTTTTTAGAAAGGATTCAAATGTTGATGTTGTTGCTGGTCTTTCTTTTAATAGGTTGTCCATAAGATACTTAAGTAGGTCTACGATTAAAGTATGGCACAAACATTCTTGTTTCTAAAAGAACTGCTCATTTTCCAGAGTAAGGAAAGATTTTTCCCAAACCTTTTAAAATTAATTTATATTCCCTTTTCGTTTTTAAAGGTCCATTTGTTGTGCAGCAAAAAGTTTTTTTTTTTAAAATAGTTGACAACTGCCCAGCAACAGCAGCCTATGTTTGCCGTCCCTATTTTGGGCTGCATCACATGCCAATTACATAACCTTGTTTAACTGCTCTTGAACTGGTTAGAACAACCTGGGGAACAGATGAAGGCAGTCCTGTTGAATTCTGCAGTGCAGATTCTGATGGACAATTTGCCATCCTCCACATCCCAACACCCACCTCCTGCACCCCGTTACCAAGAATATTGCACATCTAGTAAGTGAGTCTCTGACATGAAGTAGTTATTCATTATTAGAGCCAACTAAAACATTTGATAATTAACTTCCTCTGCTCAGTTTAAACCAGTCCAGTCTGCCCATAATAAAAGTAATGAACAATGATCTCCTGCTGCTGAGGTTTACGAGTGAGCTTTTGACATGAAAAATACATCCTTTGGAGGTATACATTGCTTTACTTTGAACAAAATATTTTTGGCAATCAGGTTTTTTAATGATCTCAAGATTCATTTTAGAAGTCAACAAATTTATTTTTCCTCTTAGAAAGTTCTGAGTGAGTAAAAATAGAATTTACATATGGACCTTCTTGTTGTTATAAAGTGGTGTTGTTTATTTCGATACCTTTTGAACTGCTAAAATTTAAGTTGAAAAAGTAAGCCATGATAATTAAGTATTCCTGTATTCAAGAGTACAAGGAAAAGAAAATATTTCACCAAGGCAAGAAGTCACTAAGGTATTTAACCTTGGAAATATTTAATATGGTATGCAACAAGGAAAAACATCAAGGAACAAGGAAAAATTTTCAGGTGGAAACAGTTAAGTCCTAGAACATTAGATGGTAGTCACTAGTTTAATGTTGTAGAATATTGTACTTCACTGTACCAAGACCTCAGCTATCTAAGGAAATTCAAGTCACTACTATTAAAAAAGACAGTCATGAGATGCTTAGACCACCAGAGGCCAACTAGAACAATGAGGAAATCATGACATACCAGATGTGAAGATAAGGAGATGGGTCCCAGGACTGTAACTCCAGAATAAGAAACGGAGTCCTGAGACCTCTCTGGCTCTGTTACTCAGTAACCTGATTGAGGTTTCTTTGGAACTCAATTTCCCCATTGTCAAAATATAGGCCTAAATAATAATCTGTGAAGTTCCTTCTAGCTTCTACATTCTAAGGCTGAGAAAAAATCAAGAGGATATTTTAAATGAGTTAAAGGTTGTCTAAAAAATAATTTCTGGTGGGTTAAGTGAAACGTGAATTAATTACAGGAAAGGCAGCTCTCCTGTGCAGGAATATGGTCATCCCTACAGAAGAGACTAAGAATGACAATGTTCTTTAGAAGCATGCACCAGGAAATACAGTTGCAGATTAAGGAAATTATCTGCCTTAAAATATATTTCAGGTTATGGAAGTAACAGTTAAAGAGAAGAAAAGAGAAAATTTGACATATACAAATCTACTATGTATGTGTACTTAGGAATATGAAAAACCTTCTAGAAGAATAATTTGAAATCTTCTCCTACCCCTATATTTTAGGGTTTGTTTTTTTTTTTTTGCAAGGCAATAGAGTTAAGTGGCTTGCCCAAAGCCACACAGCTAGGTAATTATTAAGTGTCTGAGGCTGGAATTGAACTCAGGTCCTCCTGACTCCAGGGCTGGTGCTCTACCCACTGCACCACCTAGCCACCCCTACTACTCCTAATTTTTAAATATGCATAATGAAGCATTTTTAATCTGCTAGCAGAATATATAGAGGGGCTAGGAAATATGTAAAATTATAGCAAACAATTATGTAACACTTTAAAAGTTTACCAAGTTCTTTATAGATTTACTCATTTGATCCTCACAAATAAGTCTCTTTGAAGTAGGTACTATTATTTTCCTCTTTTAAAAAATAAGGAAATTTAGTCACAGAAAGGTTGACATGCCAGGATCACCAGCCTTGGAGTCAGGAGGACAGAAATTTAAAATCTAGCCTCAGACACTTGGGCAAATCACATAACATCAACTGCCTCTCATCCAGAGGAATCTTCACTTGTCCCTACTCATATCTTACCACTGGACCCAGATGACTCTGGAGAAGAAAGAGGCTGGTGACTTAGCACAGCATCCCCTCATTCAAATCCAACTCACATGCATGTCATGGCATCATCTCCCTGATGTTGTGGTCTTCATTGAAAATGAAAGACAAACAGCTAATGAGCAACTAAAGCAGGATTCAAACTCAGATCTTTCTGATTTCATATCCCAGAGACTAACCATTATGTCATCTAGCTCCCTATATGCTCCTATACATATGTTCTCATTTTTGGTACTAGTTATTGGTGGGATGCAATGCATTATAGTAACAATGATAATACCTAATCTTTAAAAAAGTGCTTACTATGTGTAATATCTCATGTTTGATGGGAAGGAGACAAAGGATCTATATAATTGCTTCCCCGCCTCCATATGTGTGTGTGTGTATGGGTCTTCATCAAGCCCCTTGCAAGTAGCAGTGCCTGGTGACTAAAAAGTGGTCTTCCTTTTCCCAAGGAAGGTTGATGATAGAAGGCTGATGACAGAAATCCCTCCTCCCAAAGAGCAACCACTGCAAGAAATGGTCAGAAATAATAAAGATAGTGAAAATTATACAGATTTTAAAAGTTTGTTTAGCACTATACATAGACTATCAAATTTGAACTTTATAACAAGAGGGAGGTAACACAGTTATCTACATTTTTAGATAAGGTAACAGAGGTTCTCAGTGTTTAAGTGACTTGAACATGGTCATGCAACTAATAGTCAAAGATAGGATCTGAACCAAAAAATTCCTACTCTTGATTCATGTCTAAGCATTGAATAGTTAGAAACATTCATCATGCCAATGCACACTGTATCATATACGAGAAATGAATGAATTGATTATGAAGTTAAAGCTGATACCTACCTCCCTGAAAGCTCTCAGAATCATTCTAACAGCTATACAAAAGGGGAGGAAAGACTGGGTGTGGGTTTGGCCTAAGTCTAGACTTGGACCTTTCTGATAGGTAAATTACTGAATCTCAGTTTTCTTATCTGTAAAATGGGGATGATAGTTTCACTTCTACATTGTGAGAAAAGTACTTTGTAAACCTTAAAATGCTAGATAACCAGGTATCATAACTTTTACATTGATGTGGTTTTTAAAATCATATTTGCTCACTTGTTCTGTTGTGTTCAGTTCATCTGTTTCTTTTTCCTCTTATTCACTGCCAATTCTTATAGCTGCTCCAATTTCCCAATGCCACTGTGTTGGCTGGGTCAGACTCAGTTTAACAGCTTAGAAAGCAGCTGTGCTTACTTATTAGTCATTAAACTAAGTCCAAAGGGCATCCCATTAAGCCTTGATGACTTCAGTGTGACACAGCAATTAAACACCTTATATATACCTAGTACTCAATAAATACTTAGTGAATATATTCAGAGGAAATCTAGAAATGATGTGAGAAGATCTGATTGCACTTGTAAGAATATGAAGGCAAGCACTGCACTGTAATTAATGCTTTACATCATGACCATATGAAGTAGGATGGGGGTAAACAAAATACAGCTTGTAAGGCCAGAAATAGCCCTGTTTTTTCCAGTTCTGTATTACATTTGTCAAAATAATGGTGTCTAACATTTGTCAGACACCAGTAATGTCTAGACAGTGAGACTGAACCAACCATTTTTCAGATGATTCAGGGTTTTTTTTTCACTCACAAAATGGGCAGAAATAAAGCAATTTAGTATTGTTTATCTAATTCTATCATTAAAAAGTTTACTTTGAATTAGTTTTATTTTAGTCATTTTAATGAGAGAATTGGTTAAACCAATTTTAAAGTCATCACTATAGTTTTTATTCAAGAGTCTTAAAGTCAGTCATCTTTGTCTCCTTGATAGGATGTGTACATAGTGCTAATAAAAACTTCTTGTGAAGAGGGAAAAAAAGAAGTCTGTTATGTTTTTAAATAGTAAATGTAAAGTATTATTGAATCCGAGGACAAAACATGTAGCAATTTCTTTAATTTACTAAAAAAAAAATAAAATAAAACTATCACTTCTATCTATACACTGAGACCAAGATCAAACAATATTAAAGGGAAGTCATGGTATATTAGTGGCAGTATATCTGTGTGTGTGTGTGTGTGTGTGTGTGTGTGTGTGTGTGTGTGTGTGTGTGCTTCAATATTTAAAGGATCTGTGATTTGCCAAAAATATGAGATTTCCCCTCACCAAACACTTGACTATTATACCTTAGGAGACTTTTCCTTAAAATGTGGTGGCTTAAAAATTAATTGCCCTTTGGTGATAAGTCTTTTCAGTGTGGTTAGACTAGTCTTCTGACAAAGAAGTAATTAGTCAATGGGATGGTACCTGAAGTATTCCCAGTCTGGATAGAACCAATTAAAGTTTGTGTTCAGTTGACATGCTTCACATAACAATGAGTTTTCAATGCATTCAACTAGCACAAGGATAGATGAGTAGTAAACAAATTTCAAAATTTTCTAGGTTGACAACATACTCTTCTTTTCCACAGTCTACTGTTAGAAAGAAACACTGCCCACCCCAGAGGCAATTAGAAAGGAAGCAAACACTTTCACTGGGTAGAAGAAAATTGCAACTTTGAGCTGAGTTTGCATGTTCCAAAAGTCAATGGTTTCTCTATATCCCTGAGGTAGATTTGAGTTTTTATGCGATGGTAAGACTTAGATGAACTACTGAGATTAGAAAAATCAAGTCAAATACAATTATAAACAATGATACTTCTATTAGAAGAGATATTAAGTTTTGCTACCCACACTTCATGATCAGAAAACAGTACCAAAGAAAAATATGAGACAGAATATCTTTGCACTTTATTTCCTAATCTTTTTAGTTTATGTTTTTCACTTTCATGTAAGAGAGGTTTTAACATTGATTTTTTTAAGGTTTTTTTTTTTTTTTGCAGGGCAATGGGGGTTAAGTGGCTTGCCCAAGGCCACACGGCTAGGTAATTATTAAGTGTCTGAGACCGGATTTGAACCCAGGTACTCCTGACTCCAGGGCCAGTGCTCTATCCACTGTGCCACCTAGCCGCCCCTTTAACATTGATTTTTGTAAGATTTTGAATCCCACATTTTTATGTCTTCTTCCTTTCTCTCCCTCTTCTCCATGACAGTGAGTAATCTGATATAGGTTATATATGTATAATCTTCTTTAACATATTTCCATATTAGTCATGTTGTAAAAGAAGAAATAGAACTAAAAAGAAAAAAACCACAAGAAAAAAACAAAATCAATTTTAAAAACTGAAAATAGTATGCTTTGATCTGCAATCAGGTATCAAAATTTGTTTTCCTCTGGATACAGATGGCATTTTCCATAACAAGTCTTTTAGAATTGCCTTTGTTCACTGAACTTCTGAGAAGAGCTAAGTTTATCATAGTTGATCATCACATAATATAAAATGTTCTTCTGGTTCTGCTCACTTTACTCAAGCATCAGTTCATAAAGGCTTTCCAAATTTTTCTGAAATACGCCTGCTCATCATTTCTTACAGAACAATAGTACATAACATTCATATAACTATAATTTGTTCAGTTATTTCCCAGTTGATGAGCATGCCCTCAATGTTCAATTCTTTGGAGCTTTATTTCCAAATCTCTTAAGGAGGTTATTGTTCTTTAAACCTTTAAAATAATGCCTATATGGCATGAAGACTGGGAAAAGGTGAGTCAAAGGCGGTTGCCCAACCCAGTGACTCAAAGACTATACATAGACAAGACTAGGGAAAACTATTTCTTCCCTTCCCTAAATCTGCTTCAACTAAGCAAATTATGCTCACCAGAAGTAGTGTTTTATGAGGATGTGTTTATCAAGTCTTTGTGTATAGTATTTTTTTTATATAATTTGTTTATATGTGGCCAAGGGAAAGAGTAAAAAAAATTCATGAGTCTAGATTGGGAGTCCTTAACACTTTCTGTACCATGGGTCATTTTGGAAGACTAGTAAATAAAGCTCATTGACTCCTTTTCATAATAATAGTTTTAAATGCAAAATAAAACACAACAGATTGCAAAGGAAACCAATTATATTGAAATTCACAAATTCTCTTATATTTATCCATAGAGCCCTTGGAGGTCCAGGCTAAGATCCTGAAGAGAATAACTTTGAAAATATTTTAATAGCATACATCCACCAAATGATGGATACCACTTAACCCACTTAAAGTAAAACATTTTAAATAGTCAATAAAGTAAAAACAATTCATTTGAAACATCCTTTGTTGTTACAGAAAAGTTAGAAAATGATAATGGTGAGTTGCTTTTATTTGCTAAAGCCCATAGGAGGAAAAAAGTATAATTTCAACCTGATTTTTCATTTAAGAAAGAAAAAGCATAAAACACAGATTTGGATTTCTTTGAGACGTAAGGTAAACTGTAAGATATACAATCTGAGTCTTAATATGCTGCTGATATTTAATATTATATAATTCATAAAGATTAATATTAGTTTTCCATTTCAGTATTTATAATAATTCAAAGTGAATATATTCACCTTATATAATTAAAGCAAAGCATAACACAGTATTTCAAAATCATATGATCTTTCATACATACTCAACCTTTACGTCTTAGAATATAAGAAAAAAATACATTAAATTTCAGTCACTCATTCCATATAAAATATCTTAAATTATTTAAATTGAGTTCTGATTAAAGTTAAAATGAAATCCTCCTCAATAGGGCATACAAGGTTTCTGGGACTTATGCAAATGAATTTTTGTAATCCAATTCCACACTAGTCTCAATGGTATTCATTATATTTCATGAAAGTTCATGGACTTCATCTTCTTCAGCTCTAACATGGCAGGGGCAAGTGTGAGTAGAAGGAGTAATTATTGCTAGACTAGTATGCAGTGAATATCTTAACTTACTGAACTAAAATCTTTCTGATAATTAACAAAAGTAAACTTATGATAGCTTTCTGCATCTAACTCATGCAGCTTAATGGTCCAAAAGAGTTATAGCTATACTCAAGAATATGAAAACATTTTAGGGAGCAGAGGACAAACTTAAAAAAAAACTAAATCTATGAACTCATGTGCAAATTACTGGAAAAAGCAAAATAACAAAATGTATTCACTTATAAAATAAACCCAGCAACATTTTATATCTTTAAGAAAACTCCATTATTAAATATGTCCTTCATTAATTCCAAACATTTATTTTGTTTGATTTGGCATTTAGTTTATAAAATTTTTGTTACATTCTCAAAAGCTAAAAAAGTCATTGAAGTCTTTGTAAAAATATTCCTTATCTCAAGAAGTCAAACTGGAAAAATTCTAAAATATTTTATAAAAATCATACTTTCATCATATTGGATATTGAAAAGATCACTTTTTAAAGTCTTTTTTTAAAAAGGTTTTTGCAAGGCAATGCAGTTAAGTGGCTTGCCCAAGGCCACACAGCTAGGTAATTATTAAGTGTATGTGACCGAATTTGAACTCAGGCCCTCCTGACTCTAGGGTCAATGCTCTATCCATCTAGCCACCCCTAAAGTCTGATTTTTGATTAGAATCCATTAGAGTTGAAAGTAGGAGAGTTTCCAGACCACTAAAGCAATTTTTAATCTCTCCTTCTTAGATAATTTCATAATGTTTAATGACAAATTGTACAAAGTTGTGTTGTAGTTCTGATTTGGGAATTTCTGTAATTTGAAAAAATTCTGCTTCTCACTATGTGAAGTTTGTATGTATCTTGTGTTTGTGTGTATGTATACACATCCTCAGAAATAGTTCATAAATTCTTGAGGCTATTTTTCATGTTGAACTATGCTTTACCTTGCACTTTAAAGCTTGAACTGCTTTATTTTTCCCAGAGGGAGAGTGACTGCAATATATCTAACAGTCTTTGAAGTGTACTCTTTAAGTAATATAATATATATTGTTTAAAAGAGAACCCACAAGGGATGGCTAGGTGGCACAGTGGATAAAGCACCGGCCTTGGAGTCAGGAATACCTGGGTTCAAATCGGACCTCAGACACTTAATAATTACCTACCTGTGTGGCCTTGGGCAAGCCACTGAACCCCATTGACTTGAAAAATCTAAAAACAACAACAAAAAACCCCACAGAGTTAAAACCACAACAGAAGAGAACAATGAAACACATACATAGGAAAAAATATAAACAAAGAAAATAGAAGTTAATTTTTTTGAGAGAGTAACTAGAACATTGAAAAATTCACAAACATCCTCATAATGGAGGTGGTTTTTGGCTAAAATAACAGGTGGTTATAAAACAGGAAACCATCATATTATTTCAGAGATACTTATTTAGCTCCCTCTACAATTGTTTCCAAATTCTAATATTGGTAAAAAATCCATTATAAAATGATATCATCATACTTAAGAAAGATAGTTATGAGGACATTTCTATAATATAAAACTTATGAATTCAGTAGGATTTGCCCTTAATTTCTTTAGCTGAAAATGTCAAAGATATTCATTTAGAAAACATTGAATTTCATTCACATGAAATAGCAACTCAAATATAAATTGTGAAAATTCCAATTTGACTCAAGATAATTAAGTGTTTTTAAAAAAAAGACTTTCAATGACTGCACTTTAGCAGCTGCAAATATAGCAAAATATATCAATACAAGCACCATGTGAAAAATCAGATGAACAAAAAAAATCCTTATGAGGAAATGAAATTAGCAACATGACAGTTTAACAGCAGCTTCATAAAACTTGCAATAATAATGCTTTTAAGAATAAATAATAATTGATCTTTTACATTAAACTGAGTCAAACATCCAATACACCATTATTATATACATTATCTCCCCCTCTTTCCCCTTTCCTCCTACCATGGACATCTATTACTTGTGAGAAAGAGAAATAATGGTTTTCAATGAAAATATGCTAAAAAGTGTTTAAAATATCTACAGCTCATAATAGTATTAGATTTTAAAATCTGGCTCAAATACAGTACGATAGTTGCTCACCAAAGAGCATGTAATAGAAGATATCCTGCTTGAAGTCTAAATGGAAGAATATTCCTAAATAGATGGTGAGATTTTCCATATACTTTTGTTTATGGATGACATTGCTGATCATATCTAGTCCTAAGACACTAAATGTCTCTCTTCACAAATCAATCAATAAATCTATAGCTGATTGAGAGATTTCTTTTGACTTCCCCTACTAACCAATAACATGGAATAATTTTGGTTCAATTGATTTCTTTGTTAAAGAATGATTATTTGACTTCACCTGTTAGGTTGGAACTGTAAATACATTCTTTTTTTTAGGTTTTTGCAAGGCAATGGGGTTAAGTGGCTTGCCCAAGGCCACACAGCTAGGTAATTATTAAGTGTCTAAGACTGGATTTGAACCCAGGTACTCTTGACTCCAGGGCTAGTGCTTTATCCACTACACCACCCAGCCTCTCCCTGTTAATCCATTCTTGCAACATTTTGTGTCCCATTACATTTCTGTATTAAAGAATTATATTAATTTAATTTTTAAAATAGAAATTAGCTAGTATAGGTTTTGAGGAAATTTACAAACATGGGATATTTTTAAATTTCCAAATCAAGGGGGATAATATTTGTAAAGGTCTTAGAATAATGCTCTTAGAACACAGTGAGCATTTTCCTATATCTAATTTTGAGTTTTAATTCTTAATTTCCTAGAAGTCAGTCATCATGTATAAAAATTTTATTTTGATATTTTAATTGTCTTTAGTGACTCATGAGAAAAAAATAAAGGGGAAAATATTTTTTGGAAGAGAAATAGCATAGCTATTTCCATGAAAGAGAAAGAGTGGCACCACAGTACACAAATTCATTTTTGGGTTAAGGTAATTGTTTTGTTCAAATAAGCGGCAATTTGGTTATACTTGCCCCCTGACATTTCTCACACTCAATTTTTCATACAAATTTGTCACACTCCATCTCCAGTCTCTGGGAATTTTTCATTAGCTGTTCCCTCTGTCTGGAATGCTCTCCCTTCTTATCTCTGACTTTTAATTTTCCTTTTTGTTCTTCAGTTTTTTGGTCATTCTCAGTATATGTTACTCCATGGACTACATCATGCTAGGTCTTTTTATTCTTCATTATCTCTCAAAATCTGTCCAAGTTCATGTTTGTTGTTTCCATGATATTATCTAACTATCTCATCTTCTGTCATTGCCTTTTGCCTTCAATCTTTCCCAACACCAGGGTCTTTTCCAATGAGCCCCATTTTCTCATTATGTGGCCAAAGTACTATCAGCTTCAGTATTTGACCTTCCAAATGAATGGCTTAAAGTATTGATTGATTAGATCTTCATGCTTTCCGAGGGACTCCCCAGCATCACAATTTTAAAATGCTAATTCTGTGGCACTCAGCTTTCCTTTCAATCCTATTCTCAGAGCCATACTTTACTACTGGAAAAAAAATCAAAATTTCTGTATTTCTGTACAGTTTCACAGTAAGATGATGTTTCTGTTTTTTAGTATGCTGTCTGAATTTGCCATAGTTTTCCTTCTAAGGACAAGTGACTTTTAATTTCATGTCTGCGATCACTATCTGCAGTGATCCTTGAGTCTAAGAATATAAAATCTGATACTTTTTCCATTTCTTCTCCCTTTATTTATTAGGAAGTAATGGGACAGGAACCAAGATCTTAGTTTTTTCGTTTGTTTGTTTTTCCATGTTGAGTTTCAAGTCAGTTTTCCTTTGTATCTCTAATTTGGGGGAATTTTTTCTTAAATAAGAATTCATTGGTTTCTCTTACTCTTTTAAGTCAGTAGTTTGTCCCTTTCATTAACTGCTTAATGTACCTTAAGTCAACCCCAATTCCACAAGCTCTCTTATCTAACTTTTGCCCCACATAACTTCTCAATTTTATTTATGAGACTTTTTTCACTTAGGTTTTTTGTTGCAAGGCAAATGGGGTTAAGTGGTTTGCCCAAGGTCACACAGCTAGGTAATTATTAAGTGACCGAGGCAGCATTTGAACTCAGGTACTCCTGAGTGCTTTATCCACTGGGCCACCTAGTCGCCCTTATGACACTTCTTTTACTAATTTTTCCTCTCTTTCCCCCTTCTCCTTAAGTGATTAAATCAAAATTCCTTTTCTACTCCCCTCACATAATTTCTTAGCATTTTTGTCTTTCTGCATATTCCCCTAAAAAGTACTTATTACAAAGTTCTTTTTATTAAAAATTTTCTTTCTCTGTACTTTTATTATTTGATTCATAGTCTGTACACTTATTTCTTCCTTCTTTAGATTCTTTTTACTCTTCATGGAGCTAAATTTTTCAAAATATTAAATGAGTTCCAACTCCTAATCAATTTCAATACTATTGTTTTTGTAGATCAATTTTCCTTCATCTCTTTTCTGTTTTGCCTCATTCTTAGAGTATCACTTTATGGGTAATAAAATAAAGACAGAAAAGTATCCTATGGTAGAAATTCTTTTTTAATATCACTGTCATTTTGGGAATATATCCCTCCCCAATGAGTCATTCTTTGTAAAATAGAATAACATATAAAAGAAAAAGATACTGCAGTAAAACTAATCAAAACATCAACCAAGTCTGAAAATATAAAGGACAAATTCCTCCCTTATAACAACAGTCAAGCAAAACAAATCAACGTACCATATAAGACTAAAATGTATGCCTCATTACATACCTCCTTTACTTTGCTGAGAGAACAAGAAACATTTTCCATAATTAGTCCTCAAATGTTACTATGTGGACCAGTCTTGAGGTCCTTCAATTTTTGTTTTACTTTCTATAATTAAGGGATTTTGTGAAATCTGTACACCTAGCTGTGCATACAAGTCTTCACAAATTTCTCAGCATTGTTGTCCATTATTTCTTATGGCAAAATATTATTTACATTCTGATACTTTAATAGATCATGAAGCACACCATTTGTTCAGCCATTCTCCAGTCAGAGGAAAATCTACTTTATTTCCACTTTTTGTTACTTCAAAAAGTTTTTCTTCACCTAGTTTGTGGAATAGAACCTTTCCATGTATTTCTGATTTCCTTGACTAATTCCTGGATCAAAGGATAATTTTACAATTCAATGATTTTTGAAGTACATTTCCATATAGCAAAAGAAGTCTTAAAATATATAATCTTAAAATTTATCTTAATGGGGTGGAGTCAAGATGGTGGTGTGAGGGCAGGAATTCCCAGTAACGTGCCCCCCCAAAACTCTGAAAGTCGTCAAATTATGAATCTAGCTAAAATTTAAAGGAGCAGAAATCACAAAAAAGACTGAGTGATACAATTTCCCAGGTAAAGATAACTCAGAAACTGCAGGAAAGGTCTTTTTTGCCAGGACTAGGGGCTGGAAAGAACCACAGTGTAGCCAGGATGGAGCAAATAAGTGCTAGACTTCCAGAAACAGCTCACAGGGTGTCTGGGTCTGAAGCAGTGTGTGTGTGTGTGTGTTGGGGGGGCGGCGGTGTTCCAGATCTCTTAGTCCAGGGATCGCTGGGACAGCTTGAAGGAGTTGTGAGAGAACACTGCCACAACAGAGTGAGTGTGGAGCCCAGACCAGCACTGGTCCTGGAACAGCCCTGTGGCAGGAACCTGCAGAACCACCCAGCAGATCCAGGTCACAATCTTGGGCCCCTACTACCATAGACAATAAAGGAAACCCCCAACAGCATGAGGGCAGAGGGGAAGGCTTGAGGTCATCCACAGCTCAGAGCACAGGTAAGAAAGCAGTCAGAGACTATTATATGACTATGGAGGAATTAAGGTTCCTGCAGTGTGTCCCCAACCCCCCCCCCCCCCAAAGTCTTGGAAGTGAGGTAAATCAGTCATAAGCTGTGAAAATAAGCAAAGAGCAGAAAAAGAAGAACCTGACCATAGAAAAATTACTTTGGTCCCATGGAGGATCAAAATACACACTCTGAAGATGACAAAGTCAAAGCTTCTGTATTCAAAGCTTCCAAGAAAAATAGGAAATAGACTTAGTCTATGGATGAACTCAGAAAACTTAGAAAATCAAGTAAGAAAGGTAGAGGAAAAATTGGGAAGAGAAATGAGAGAGAAGCAGGTAAATCATGAAAACTAAGCCAGCAGCTTGGTAAAAGACATTAAAAAAACTATGAAGAAAATAACATGTTAAAAAACCAATTTAGGCCAATCGGAAAAAAGCAACCCAAAAGGCAAATGAGGAGAAGAATTCCTTGAAAAGCAGAACTGGCCAGCTGGAAAAAGAGATAAAAATGCTCTCTGAAGAAAATAACTTTTTCAAACATAAAATGGAGCTAAAGGAAGTTTTGAGAAGACTGTGAGAAATCAAGAAACAATAAAACAATACCAAAAGAATGAAAAATTAGATGAATGTGAAATAACTAAATGGAAATAACAACTGACCTAGAAAACAGATCCAGAAGACATATTTTAAAAATTATTGGGCTACCTAAAAGTCATGACCAGGAAAGTCATGACTAGGCTTCATCTTTCCAAAAATAATACAGCAAAATTCATCTAGAAGCAGAGAGTAAAACAGAAATTGAGGGGAATCTACCAATCACCTCCTGAAAGAGATCCCCCCCCAAAAAAAAACCTTCCAGGAATATTATAGCCAAATTCCAAAGCTCCCAAGTTAAAGAAAAAATACTATAAAAGCTGCCAGAAAGAAACAACTCAACTACCATGGTGCTACAGTCAGGATTACAAAGGATTTGTCAGCATCTACATTAAGGGCTCATAGAGCTTGGAATATGATATTCTGGGAGGCAAAACAGCTTAGTTTACGACCGAGAATCAACTACCCAGAATAAACGGAACTTCCTCTTTTTGGGAAAAGATGGACATTCAATGAAAAAGGGGACGTTCAAACTTTCCTGTTGAAATGACCCAGGGCTGAACAGAAAGTTTGATCTCCAATACAGGACTCAGGTGAAGCATAGAGAGTATGGATAGGAAGAACCAATTATGTAGAACTTAGTGCTGCTGAATTGTGTGTATTCCTGCATGGGAAGATGATATCGATAACTCATATGAACCTTCTCATTTATATGAGCAGTTAGAAGGAGCATATATGGACAAGGCACAGAAGGGAGCTGAATATAATGGTATATAGTATAAAGATGGAGTCAAAGTGTGATAGAGAAAAGTACTGGGAGGAAGGGAAAGGAGAGGTAGAATAGGCTAAGATATTTCACATTAAAGAGGCAAGAAAAAGCTTTTGCAATGGAATGGAAGGGGGGAGGCAAGGGGGAAGGAGTGAGTCTTCATTCTCATCAGAAATGGCTCAGTGAAGAAACAGCATACACAATAGAGTATAGAAATCTATAGGGAGTAGGTGTCAGAAGAGAGGGAAGATCTTAGGAGAGTGTAATCAGATACTTCTAAGCAGGGACAGGGTGAAAAGAGAGAGAGAGTAGAACGAATAAGAGTGGGGAGGGAAGAGAATGGAGGGAAATACAGCTAGTAATAGTGATTGTAGGAAAAGATTGAAACAACCTTGTCTGATGGACTTATGATAAAGAAGGCAACTCATCCCAAAGACAATGCTGATGGAATCTGAACACAGACTTAAGTGTATTTTTTTTCCTCTCACTTCATTTCTCTTAAGGTTTCTCTACCTTTTTGGGGGGGGGGGAGTTTATGCTTACTTTCACACACAACAAGATTATTATAATAACATGATAAAAAAACCATAGATCATAAAATATATCTTAAAATCATAAACTTTAAGGTTGGTCTGATACTTATATAACACTATGCATGTTATTTGGAAAATTAAAAATCTCAACTCTATCCTTCTTTAAATTTCGTAATTACAAGTGCTAGAAAAAGTTTGAAACTAGAAAGTAAAGATGACTTGGGATTTACTCCTAGTTCTAAAACTTACCATCATGATTTTTAGGCAAGTTACATTAATTCTGTGCTTTTAATATAATATAAATACTATTTGGTCAACTTTTAGAAGTAGATAAAATAAGATATCATTCATGAAAGTGCCTTGGAAAAAGATACTGTATCATGCAAAGATTTTGTCATAATCATTCTATCATAGGTTCTGAAAAAGGTGAGGTGCAATATTCTATTTGACTGATTCTATACCTATAAATTAATTTTTATTTACCATATACAGATGAATGCTACATTTTTGTACAAATTATGTTTTGGTTTTAATTCAACTGTATATAAGCCTTGATGAGTTTTGGAAATATATAACTTGCATAAAACACCATGAATCTCAAATAAATCTTAATAAAAAATTTATTCATATCTTATATAGATATAAAGGAAGTTATTTTAATAGCTAAATCTTAAATCTGGACAAGATCTTATAATCTATTCCAAAGATAAAATTTATAAATAATATGCCATCTTACATTTGAAGATGATGCTATAAACTCACCATCAGAGAAACATTGATTGTCCACATCCCCTATCCCTCTAGACCACAGAACTATTCATATTCTCAGATTCAACTCTAACACTCATTAACAAAATGGTTGACTAAGGCTATGACAGCAGATTGCTGTTGCCTTAGGAAAAAAATGATTCAAATAGAGATTGAACCCATAAATTTAACTGAACTATTATAATATACAGTTGACTTTAACATGTAAAGAACAGAAAGCTTCATACTTTTTGAAAATAAAGGCCACTTTTTCATTTCCATGAAGTCTTGAGATTATTGTGATAGAAAAACCCCTGAACTAAGTAAGAAAGGGGCACTTATAGAGACTGGTTTAGAGTTCCTTGAAGTTAAACTTCAAGATTTCCAGTAGATAAATATGCAAGTTGAAAACATTTTTTTGAATATAATGAGTATGAAGTAAGACCTTAAAGAAAATTGAAGGAATTATGGTTGAGAAGACTAAGATATATAAAAGTAAGAATGGATCATAATAGCAGGGTTTTTTTAAACAACTATACTTTTAAAAATAGTGGTTAAACCTAATAATTATTAGATTATATGTTTCCCAGAAGTCTTTCTTCCTGGATTCTATTCTATAGAAAACCCCCTAGAGAAGTATTGTTTACTTAGAATCTCATAGAGGATTGTAATCATTTTGCTTCCTAAACTTTATGATACAGTATATGAGAATTTATGAGAAAGTTATGAGAAAAAACGCAAAAATACCATGGCTTTAAAGTTTAAGTTAATGGTGCAGACTATCTACAAAACATACCCATATATAATTCTGACTATATTAAAATCATTTTGGGAAAACAATTTTTTAGAGAATATTAAAGCATCCTACCCAAATAAAGTCCATTCCCCCAGAGAAAGAAGGGGATATGTAAACAGCTGAGATATTGATGCTGAAGTGTAACTACTGAGCCCAAACATTATTTTGCCAGTCTCTGTGTATATTATATTTACTTGATCAAAAGTCATTATATTCAAAAGTATCTGGCTGGACTTATACGAGATCAGCCTTCTCAACATGTGGACTCAAGGGATTTCCAAGACCCTTCCAGAGAAAGCAAGGTCAAAACTATTTTCATAACTTTATTTTGCAAGGATGGGGTTAAGTGACGTCCCCAAGGTCACACAGCTAAGTAATGTTAAGTGTGAGGCTGGATTTGAACTCAGGTTTTCCTGACTCTAGGGCCAGTGTTCTATCCATTTCACCACCTAGCTGCTCCTTATCTTCATAACTTGAGATATTATTTGGCTATTAAAATACTCATCCCTCTTCCAATTAAATATCTATGTGAGATCAGATTTTCTTTATATACTTCAACTATAATAATGTATCGCCAGAGATACCATGCAGAAGCAGATATAAGAATCTAGCTGTCTTTTGTTAAGCCAAATATTTAAAAAATTGCAAAAATATGTAAAGTACAACTTTCATAATTTATTTGTCAATAGTTATTTTTCATAAAATATATAATTTTGTTATGTAATGGGTTCATTGCTATTAGTCTTTAATGCATTATAACCTGTCCCTTTCAATTTCAAATGTGGAAAATATCAAAGGATATAATCCAAATAACAAAACACTTTATTTTAAAGTTATTTTTATAATTTTTAAGAATATAGACATACTAAGACTAAAATAATTGAGAAACTGTCCTAGACTGTTGCATTTGTAACAGGTACCAGTTCCTTTTGTTAATGTCTACACTTAGGAATCTTAAATTACAGAAAAATCTAACAATCTCCTTAGTGGTTTTTATTTGTGTAGATATATGAAAGGATAATGGGAATCCAGGTAGCTTTGTTGAATGCTTTGTATTAAAAGCTATAAATTACACCTGAATAAATTTCTGTGACGGTGATTTATTTTCTTCCTTAGATTCAAAGAATTCACAAAGATCTGAGTCTCTATGCATTTATATGGATAACAATATAAACTCATTTATAAAACATCCCTTCCTGACCAATATTCCCTAATAAAGGTTGTTTTGTAATTAAAATATAATATCCCTGAGGACAGGGATTGTCTTGTTGTTTGCAAAGTTTGTTTGCCACATAGTAAGCGTGTAATAAACATCATTCATTCATTCATTCATTCATACCAAGTTTGTTTGTTCCTTTTAATAGCAGAAAAGAAGAATTTTCTTCAGAGGCAGAAACTAATTATAAAATTAGGGGCTAGGGAAGGACTAATTGTCAAAAGACAGGAGATTTATTTAGACTTTAATTAATAATAATTTATTAAATAATACTTATTAAATTTATGGTCCAAATTAGAGTCTCTGACACATGTAACCTGTTTTATTATCAGAAAACTACTTATGAATCCTGGAAATTAGCACTTACTAACAATTTTGATATTTTGATTATGATAGTATAATACAAATTCATGATATTTCTTCTGATCACACAATCAATATCTCTTCATCAATCAGTTAACAGGAAATATAAAGTTGCCTTTTTTTTGTTCCTTTTGCAACAGCTCTCTCATTGAAATACACACACACACATACACACACACACACACACACACACACACACACACACACACACACACACACACACACACACACCCATAGATACATAGTGATAAATGGAGTGGACTTTAATAGATTCTGAAGTTGATAAAAGCAGACTGTTAGAGTTTGGTGTTGCTATATTTCCAAGAACAAAGCTGTAAATAATTTCTATTCTTTTGAGAAAAAACCAAATATTAAATATTTTAAAATATCTTTATCTACTCCTGTTGGTTGAAGGTAATCTTGTCCCATCCTCTTCTTTACATTTCCAATCACGTATTTTCACCTGAGCTATGGGGATTTTAAGTAAGCTATTCCTCTAGAATCTGTCCTTTGAAATATATTTTCACAAAACTATATCTCAGTTGACCAGGCCAGTGAAGTTTTGCATTTTCTTTTCAAAATTCTAAATTTTGAAATAAGGTTTTTTTAAAATGAAATGTGGAAGCTTTTCCACATTTTTATAGGTTACAGAATTTAGGAGTGCCTAAAAGTTCCTAGAAGTACATTAGACTACTTTGCAAACTTTGAAGGTTACATTTAAAACTAGTAAATTAAATATTATTTCATTTCTTTCATTGATTAATTGGGTCTTAGTGGATAAAACTTATAACTGGAAATTAAAAACCACTATCACCACCATTTTTATCACTCTTAACAAAATAATAACCCAAGCCCTCAAAAATATAAGATAAAATGAGTTTAACCAGGATTCACAAGGCTCATGCTAAAGACATTTGGCATTTTTTAAAGCTTCAGTAGCCCAGCAGGGGGCAAAACTATCTAAGTTACATTGATCAAAATCAGAAACTTGTCAGTAATTCTTCTCTTTGTTTTTAAAAAATACTTTGTTTATTTAATATTAATATTAACATTTAGAACCTTATAATTTAATTGTTCAAATATTAATCATTTGGATTCAGCAAGTACAAAGCAATCAACACATTTATTTAGATTTTGCTGTTAACTTCAATATTTGTTGGTGGGCTGGGGAATGTTATAAGTTATTAGAAAGCTTCATAACATTAATTATTAATAAATATTAAAGATTTTAAAAATCCATAATATTATAATGATGTTAATCACATAATACAGAGAAGCTTTGGGGGTAATATTTTTTGAGTTCCACATTTTTCTACACAGCCTCCCTTCCAGCTCCATTCACCATTGTCAGTGAAGAATCCAATAAAGGTTATACATGTAGAATTATGTTTAACATATTTCCATACTAGTAATGTTATGAAAGAGAAATCAAAACTAAGGGGAAAAACATGATAAAGAAAGAAAAATATAAAAGAAGTTTTAAAAAGTGAACATAGAATGCTTTGTTCTGCATTCAGACTCCATAGAGGTCTTTCTCTGGATGTGGAATAGCATTTTCAAGGGTGTAATGTTCTTTAAAAGTAAAAAATAAAAGTTTTAGATACTTTAAGAATTACTATTGAAAACTACTTGGGAGGGGCAGCTAGGTGGCACAGTGGATCTCAGAGCATTGGCCCTGGAGTCAGGAGGACCCGAGTTCAAATCCAACCTTAGACACTTAATAAATGCCTGGCTGTGTGACCTTGGGCAAATCACTTGACCCCATTGCCTTAACAGCTGATCAAGGACCCTCCAGGATGGAGGAGAGGGCCTGAGCATAGGCAAGAGAGAAGTCAGAGCCTCTCATAAGACCTTGGAGGAATTAAGGTTCCTATAGGTTCTTCCAAAGCCTTGAAAGTGCAGTAAATCAGTTATAGGCTGAGGAAATAAGCAAACAATAGAAAAAGAAGAATCTGATCATAGAAAATTACTTTGGCCCCATCGAGGATCAAAGTACATACTCAGATAAAGACAAAAAATTGAAGCTTCTGTATCTGAAACCTCAAGAGAAATAGAAAATGGGCTCAGGCTATGGATGAGCTCAAAAAATACTTTGAAAAGTAATTAAGGGAGGTAGAGTCAAAACTGGGAGGAGAAATGAGAGCAATGCAGATAAATAATTAAAAACAAATTCAGCAACTTGGTGAAAGCAATACAAAAAACAACATATTAAAAACCAGTTTAGGCCAAATGGGAAAAGCAACACAAAAGGCAAACGAGGAAAAGAGTACCTTAAAAAGCAGAACTGGCCAACTGGAAAGGGAGATTGAGAAGAAAATTTGAAGAAAATAACTCCTTCAAATGAAGAATGGAACTAAAGGAACCTGATGACTTTGCAAGAATTCAGGAAGAAATAAAATTATACCAAAAAACCCAACAAAAAAAACAAGAAAATGTGAAATATCTGAGTGTAAAAACAACTGACTTGAAAACAGATCCAGAAGAGATAATTTTATAATTATTGAGCTACCTGAAAGTCATGACCAAGACTTCATTTTCCAAGAAATAATACAGCAAAGAGGCAAAAGAACCTGGAATGCAACCAAGAATCAACTACCCAGAAAAACTGAACATCCTCTTCCAGGGGAAAAGATGGATTTTCAATAAAGCAGGGGAATTTCAGATGTTCTTGTTGAAATGACCAGAGCTGAACAGAAAGTTTGATCTTCAAGTACAGGATTCAGGTGAAGCATAGAGAGAGAGTGGATGAGAAGGGTAAAATATAAGGGACTTAATGATGATGAACTGTGTGCTATTCCTGAATGGAAAGATAATATTGATAATACTTATATGAACCTTCTCATTTAATAGAGCAGATAGAAGGAGCTTTTAAAGATGAGGCACAGGACAGAGCTGAATTTGAAGGTAAAATACATTGTAAAAATAGCAGTGGGTGCAAGAGACATGTACTGGGAATAAGAGCAAGGAGAGGTAGAATAGGCTAAGATATTTCATACAAAACATGTTTCATGTAGCTTTTGCAATGGTATCAAAGTGGGGAAGGTGGGGGGAAAGAGGGAACCTTCATTCTCATCAGAATGGAAACAGCATACACATTCAATAGAGTATAGACATCTAGAATAAAAAGGAGAGAAGGGGTACAGTGGGAGGGGATATGAGTGATAGAGGAGAGGGTAGATCATAGGAGAGGATAGTAAGATATAACAAATTTTATTTCCTTTTTGCAAGGTGGTGGGATTGGATGGCCTGTCTGGGACCATGGGGGCTAGGGTTGGTGGGTCTCTGGGGGTAATCTGGGGTAGGATGTGGGCTGGAGGCCTCTTGGCCCCAGAGCCAGTGCTCTTCTCCCCTGAACCCCTCGGTTGCCCCAAAGCACATTTTTGAAGAGGGACAGAGTGAAAGGAGAGAGAAAATATAATATACTAGATGGTAGTGGGGTGGAATGTATGGAGGGAATTACAATCAGCAATAGCAACTGTGGGAAAATATGGAAGTAACTACTATGATGGAGTTATGATAAAGAAAGTGATCCACCCAAGACAGAGCTGATGGTATCAGAACACAGACTGAAATGCATTTTTTTCCTCTTTCTTTCACTTTATTTCTCATGAGACTTTATATTTTTGGTGAGGGAAAGGGTATTATGCTTACTCTTAAGAATATTTTAGTAATGTGTAAATAAATTTTTAAAAAATTAAAAAAAATAATATAGCAAAATTGCCCTGAGATCCTACAAGCAGAGGATAATAGAAATTGAGGGAATTTACCTATCACCTCCTGAAAGAGATCCCAAAAGAAAAACTTCCAGGAATATTATAACCAAACTCAAAAACTCCAAAGTAAAAGAGAAAGTACTAAAAGCTTCCAGAAACAAACAATTCAACTACTATGGCTCTATAGTCAGGCTTACACGGGATCTGGCAGCATCTACATCAAGGGCTTGTAGGACTTGGAATATGATATTCTGGAAGGCAAAAAGAGTTTGGTTTACTACTGAAAATCAACTACCCAGCAAAACTGAACTTCCTCTTTTAGGGGAAAAGATGGACTTTCAATGAAACAGGGGACTTTCAAACTTTCCTACTGAAACAACCAGAGCTGAACATAAGTTTGATCTCCAAGTACAGGACTAAGGTGAACCATAGAGGGGCTGGATTAGAAGGACTAATTATGAAGAACTTAAAGATGTTGAACTACTTGTATTCCTGCATGGGGAGAAGATACTGATAACTTTTATAAACTTTCTCATTTATAAGAGCAGTTAGAAGAAGCACATATAGACAAGGCACAGGAAGGAGCTGAACATAATGGCATAAAATAACTCTTTCAAATGAAGAATGGAACTAAAGGAAGCTGGTGACTTTGCAAGAATTTAGGAAGAAATAAAATTACACCCAAAAAAACCTTCAAAATTAGAAGAAAGAGTAAAAAGATGGCATCAGTGATTGATAAAGAAAGTACTGGGAGGAAGAAAAAGGAGAGGAAGAAGGGGCTAGGACATTTCACATAAAAGTCAAGAAAAATGATTTACAATGGAGTGGAATGGGGGAAGGCAAGGGGAATGAGTGAGCCTTCATTTTCATCAGAAGTGGCTCAAAGAGGAAATAACACACACACAACTTAATAAGGTATAGAAAACTATCTTACCCTGGAGAAAAATGAGAAGAAAGGGATGGGATATGGGGAAACGGGGGGGGGAGAGGGGAAAGGGTAGTCACATCCAACACACTTCTAATCAGGGACAGGGTGAAAGGGGAGAGAGACAGAGAGAGATTGGAATAGATGAGAGTGGGGAGGAACAGAGTAGAGGGAAATATAGGTAGTAATAGCAGCTGTAGGAAAAGTATTGAAGCAGCTTTTCTGGTGGCTATGATGGGGAAGGCAATTCATACCAGAGACAGAGCCATTGGAATCTGAACGAAGACTGAATTACACTTTTTCTCCTCTCTCACTATTCTTGAGGTTTCTCATCTTTTTTGAGGGTAGGGCAGGTTTATGATTACTCTCACAACAAGATTACTGTAATAATATAAAATTAAAAATAGCATTATTTACCTTTTTTAATTAGAAAGAAAGCATTATATAGTTAACAATAAACTAGAAAAATTACCAGTGAATGTTTTTTAAGATCTAGTTGGGAAAAAAGTGCTATATAAATGCTAAACATTTTTGACTAATAAATCCAAAGCATTGTAGAACTTAGAGAAGCAGAGAGTAAAGAACACTCTCCTGATCATTGCAAGACCTCATCTCTATTCCTTATTCATTTACTCATTCAGGAGTCACCTGTTAAATACCTGCTATCTATAAAGTAAAGTTCTAAAATTGACTGACTTTAGTGATCTTGGACAAATCAATTACCTTCTCTAAGCATTTATTCCCTTCCTAGTAAAATGGGGGTACTAAAATGGACTTCAAGTTTAAAAAAAAGATCGATTCTATTACTAATACAATACTTTCAAAACTAAAATGTCAGAATGTTATACATTAATGATTATATTTATACCCACTACACACAAGATAAATAAACATCATCAATACTTATACTTATATCCACTAGGATATATAAGGTAACTAAATTTTTGGGAACATGTGAAAGTACTTAGATATAATCACTAAATATATCTTTTTCCCTGATCATTATAATCAGGGTTTTATATGCCAAGAAGAAAATGTTATTTTCTTTTTTAATGGATAACTACAGCTGTTATTGAAAATAACTTTATATTTTCATTCACTTAGAAAAAATTCAATCCTAATTTTAATTGCCCTACAGGAATTACAAATCAATGACTATGTGAAACAAGGGTCTTAATTTCAGGTACACTGAGTGAGGAAGTTCTGTTACCTTTGTGCATAATCTGTATGTGGAAGAGAATGCAGAGCTGCCTAGCTATTTAAAATTCAACCAAGCACGAAATTCGGTGCAATCACAGATGGAAATAACCATGCTCAGATTATTTCTCATATTTCTGCTCCCCAAAGCCAGAAAGTTATTTTCCACTAGTTGATTTTTACCACCAGATTGCAGCTATAAATCCAAAACAACTTCTGTTGACTTGTGTTATATGTATGAATGTAGAAAGGTTGAGAGTAACTACCCACGATGATGTTAGTGAAAAGTAAAAAAGAGTTTTTTTCTCCTTTAAAACAGGAAAGGATTGGGTAATAAAGGATGGCAAGAGCGAGTATCCAAAGATGACATGTGTATTCCCCTCCCCTAATTGACCTTAAAAATAAACCCAAGACAAAGCAAAATAAAAAGCAAGTTGAACACAGTTTAAAAAAAAAGTTTTTCACACATTATATCAAATAGCCATTTCAAAATGTGGAGAAAGTATCAAAAATGACACTCCATTATTAGACATTCATTCAATGTTAATGCAGGGAAAGTTTTGTTCAAGATTACTCATCTTTCCCTTTCACACTAAATAATGGGAAATTACTTTGGTTAAGGTGGCCCAAGTGGATAGAGTGCTGTGCCAGTGTCAGGAAGCCTGACTTCAGATCTAGTCTTAAATGCATTCCAGCCCTGTGCCCCTGAGCAAGTGTTTGACCTCTGCTTTTCTGTTTACTCATCTGTAAAATGGAGACAACAGCATGTTACTTCCAGTAATAAGATGAAATAAAAATTGCAAATTAATTTGCAGACCTCCTCCTATAATCATATCTTGATACAAATTTGCTAGTTAAATGACCTTGGAAAATATATCAACAAAACAGATTATTTTCAGTTTGAGTACAAAGAAAATGTGTAAATTCATTCTCTCCCTCACTACCTGTTACCACTTCTACAACTGAGTGATCATTTTAACTGATTAAGAACTTTTAGAAATGATAACTAAAGTTGTAAAAATCATACAATGATTCAGATATGCTAGAAACTTTGCTGAAGAGATGTATGGAAGAACTTAGAATAAGAAATTACTAAGTATTAAGTTATTTTAACAATTATTGATGAGCTATGGCACATAAGAGAGGGAAAAGCTAATGCAAATGTTGTAGTAAATAGCATTTCTGCTGAAAAATTTAAATATAAATACATTCATTTCCAAAAGAAGATTTTTAATAAATGAATAATTAAATTGGAGGTATAATTTTGTAAAATGATAAATTCAAAAATCAGAAAACATTCTCAGATCATTTTGTCCTGACTCTGGGTCAGAAAATGTAACCACAAAGCAAATACTTTATAACAATGAAATTATAAAAATTGGGAAAATTTCCAAGTTCCAAAATATTCAGAGAAGCTCTTTTTTGCAGTGGCAAAGAATTACAAATTGAGGGGATGCCCATCAATTGGGGAATGGCTGAACAAGTTACTGTATATGAATGTTATGTTGTTCTATAAGAAACCATGAATGGTCGGTCAGACTTTAGAGAAGCATGGGATGAATTATACAAACTAATGCAGAGGGAAGGAAGAAGAATCAAGAGACCACTGTACACATTAACAACAGCATTGTGTGATGATCAACTATGATAATTGCAGCTCCACTCAGCAGTTCAAAGATCAAGGACACCTTTGGGAGAACTATTAAGGACAATACCATACATATCTGAATGAAAAAACAAAACAAAACAACCATCAAAAAATCCCCACAGAATCTGAATGGATTCTAATTCACTCTTTTAAAACTTTTCTTATGTTTTTTTCTTCCTATTCCATGGTTTTCCTTCCTTTCTCTTAATTCTAATTCCTTATATACAAAATGACTAATGTGTAAATATGTTCAACATAAATGTACAGGTACAATTTTTACCACTGAGGGGAGGGTAGCTGGGAAGGGAGGGTGGTAGAAAAATGTGTAACACACACATATACATATACATATACATATACATATACATATACATATACATATACATATACATATACATATACATATACATATACACACACATATATACATATACATATACATACATATACATATATGCAAGTATATGAATGTTTAAAAACTTTCACAACATGTAACTGGAAAAATGAAATAAAACATCAATCAAAAATATATCTAAGGCAATTTCTAGCTGTGAGACCTAAGGCAAGTCATAACCTCTAATCCTCAGATTTTTTTATCCATAATATGAGAATAGCAATTTAACAAGATTTTTTTATATTATGAGATAATGAATATAAAAAAGTATATAAATATAAATTTCTTAATACTACGACTATTATCATTACCATCACTACTACTACTACTACTACTACTACTACTACTACTACTACTACTACTATCACTACTACTAGTACTAATACTGTAATTTAGTATTTAACATAAAGATTTATCTTTTTTCTCCTCTCCAAAGTATGGTACAGTGCCTTACATGTAAAAGAGATTTAACTATTTGTGGAATGGAAGTGATAGGTGATGATGACCTAATAACTGAGGGGATTTTATACTAGTTGTAGGATAATAATGAGACAAAAACTCTTGAATTTTTTTCTCTTCATGATACTATTGTGCTCCTGAATTAGATTCCAATCTTCATTATTACCTTTGAATGTTATCTATATTCAATCAGTAGCCAATTCTTCTTATCACCTTCAATATCTCATCCTTAGAATTACTTTAATATAAGAGATCCTATTTCTTAAAGATCATATAATTTAATTACTTCATTTTAAAGAAGATTCCATTGAGACCTTGAAAAGTAAAATGATTTTTACCCAGGCTCCAAGAACTGGTTAATGGCAGAATTAGAACTTGAACTAATATGATTTTCAGAGTCAGCCCTCTCACTGAGCTATATTGCTTTATACGTAGGACTTAAAATTGGCTCTTTATAAAAACATCAGCCAGTAATTCGTACTTATTGAAGGGAGCTAGTATAGCAATGTATAAAGATTTATGGATTTAGAGGCAGGATCTGGGTTTAAAGCTATCTTTCCACTATTTAGATGTGCAAGTTTAGATAAGACATTTGACATTTCTGAGGCAAAATTTCCTTATCTATAAAACGAAGAGGATTGTATTAGCTAATCACTAAGGACTTCTGCTGCTTTAAATCTATGAACTTATGATGTTTACTGTCAATGAACTCATCATCAAAAGTCATACAAAGATTAACTTTCATCTTTACATTATAAAGTAATTTAAGATTCAAGAACAATATGGCCTGTTTTAGAGTCAGCTGTCTAGTACTGCCTCTGAAGCATACTAGTGCTCTGATCACAGGACAAGTTATCTATCCTGTCAGTGCCTCAAGCAACCCAACACTTTATGTTACAGACAAATTTTAGAAGTGCATCAGTGAGGCAGTTTTCAAGGGGCAATTATTGTTCCATACAGTGACTACATTATACATCCTGACTCTCCACCCTTCTCTGTCTCAGTCAGCCTCTAATCTCTATCACTTTCTCTATTTTCCTAAAAATGTGATAGGCACATTGCTGCTTTCAATGAGTTTATAGTTCTATCAAGGGAGAAAATATGTCCACATAAATAGGTATGTGCATACACATAATATATGTGTGTGTGTGTGTGTGTGTGTGTGTGTGTGTGTGTATGAGATTAATACAAAGGAACAAAAGGCTTCTTCCTTCTATAAAAGGAAAGGAAAAGCTTTGGGTCTAGGTTTAAGGAAGAAGAATTTTAGGTTAACTTGATCTTAATTTTCTGCCAGCTTGGTAAACACATTTGAAACCTGTTGGGTTTTTCCCTTCAGAGACCACAAGTAGCTGAAGAGGAGAAGGGAGCTTGGGAACAATGTATGGAAAGAAGGGTAAGTTGAGAAGCACGTATTCATGGTGGCACCCTGACTCCAGTAGCATAACACTAAGTTTCTAGCCCAATATGAAATCTGCAAAGGGAAACCCAGGGTGTGGATCCCATATCTAAGGGAAACAAAATTCTAAAATTGGAATAAACAAAACTTCCTGATTGGCTGTTGAGTCTTATGGCAATCTTCTGCTGCTCAAACCCAAACCCAAGTCAGGAACTAGCATAGTTTAGACCAGGATGGCAGTAATCAGACTTGCCCTGGATTAGGTGACTATGGGAGCACTGAGAGCTTGCTGATACCCACACTAAGCTATTTTTTTTGAAGGCAATGGGGCTAAGTGACTTGTCCAAAGTCACACAGTAGTAAGTATTAAGTGTCAGGGACCATATTCGAATTCAAGTCCTTCTAACTCCAGGGCCAGTGTTCTCTCCACCATGCCTCCCAGCTGCCCCAAAGCTATTCTTATTTTTAGGTTTTTGCAAGGCAAACGGGGTTAAGTGGCTTGCCCAAGGCCACACAGCTAGGTAATTATTAAGTGTCTGAGACCGGATTTGAACCCAGGTACTTCTGACAGGGCTGGTGATTTATCCACTATGCCACCTAGCTGCCCAAAGAGGTCTTTTTTTTTTGTTAGGTTTTTGCAAGGCAAATAGGATTAAGTAGCTTGCTCAAGGCCACACAGCTAGGTAATTATTAAGTGTCTGAGACCAGATTTGAACCCAGGTACTCCTGACTCCAGGGCTGGTGCTTTATCAACTGGGCCACCTAGCCACCCCTCCAAAGCTATTCTTGATAAATGAATAACAATCCTTAGTGTATTATAAAAACAGTTAACAGGCCCAATTCAGACACTCCCTCTGGGAAAGTGCACAGAGACCCACCTAACAAGTGTTCCAGCCTATGCCAGGCTGGAAGAATGAGCGAAGAAAAAAAAGAATTCCACTATAAAAAGCTCTTATGGTAACAGGAATGCTTAAGGAACAAAATCCAGAAGATAATATTTTCAAAACATCTCAAAATCTCAAAGTCAAACACACCTTTGTCACAAAATTAATTAGAATTCCTGGAAGAAATGAAGGAATTTTTTTTAAAAAAATGAGTTTAAAAATGCCTTTGTAACTCCTATTTGCCTTATTTTCCCTTTTATTAAGTGAAGATATAATATCATCTACCTAGAAGGGTTGCTGTGAGGGTCAAACATAATACAGATATTTGCCTAATACAATGACTGGAACATAGTAAATATTATGTAAAACTACCACTCTATATACACCACCCCCACTCCTCTTTTTTCCCCTTCTTTTGGATATGGCCAATGTGTAAATTTGTTTTCTTTTTCTTTTTCTTCTATTCTCATTTGTGGGAAATGGTGAGGTTAGAGAAGAAAATAAATTTTTGCTGATTAAAAAAACTTTAATGTTAAAAAGAAAAATATTTTTAAAACATTTATTACATACTAATTCTCTATACCTCCCAAAAAGTAAATCACTTAACCTCTGAGGGCTTCTTCCTCTTCTTTAAAATGAAAGGGAAAAACTTTTGGGTCTAGGTTTAGGGAAGAAGAATTTTAGGTTAACTTGCTAGCTTGGTAAATACATTTGATACCTGTTGGAAGTTTTCCCTTCAGAGACCACAAGTATCATTTGTTTAAGTAGTACCATTCCATGAGGTTCAGGGTTTCCCATTTACTCCTCTCTTTTTGTCATTTGGGCCAGCTTTTTGTTTCTATAATTGTGACCATCTGAAGGAGAGCAAATGGTTCTCAGCTCTATCTATCCTCTTCTGAAGCCATCAGTCAGTTTGCAAACTGCCCTAAAGCTTACAAGCTTTTTTTCTGGAAGGAAAAGGCTTTATTCATGGACCAGTCAAGGTTTTTCATATGCTTTAGTGGCCATAGACCTAGGAATTGGCACTGGATCTGTGATATCATCAGTAGTTCCAGGGTGAATAACTGCCTTTATCAAGGCTGGTCAGTACCTAACTCTGTTAACTATGTATAGAGTTTCCCAAAGTACTGTAGGTTAACTGACTTCCTTAAGTTCACCTAGATTTAAAATATAAAACTGTATCAGGACTCAGATTGAAGTTTCCCTGGCTTAGAGATAGGATCTCTAATCACCAGTCTTAAACATCCATGTGTCCAGCTGTATGCACGCATGTATGTATGTATAGTGGTATGTATACATGTGTGTTCATAACATAAATCCACATATGTATCCTGAAGAGTGACAGTGATCAATTTTCTCTAATATTTTCTGATATAAACAAAATTCATGAACTCATACTTCTACTTACTGCTAACAGTTTTAATAACTTTGTAATCAACTTTTATGATATTTTTGTATGGATATGTATAAGAGGCAATGTGTCATGGGGAATAAATATTAAGCCTTTGTGCTAAGAGAACCTATGGTTGAGTCCTGACTCTGACACATAGTGCCTGTGTCCCAGCAAACTCTGTAAAGACTATAAATTGCAGAGAAGGCATTGCATGCATGAATAAAGGGGATTTTCCTACTTTGGATTTCTCTATATTAATGTAACTGCAGATTTGGTCCCTATACTATTCCCTACATATAACGGAATGCACCTGGGTGTAAGATTATTTTTAAGATTTGTGTTTGAGGAAAAATAAGAAAAGAATTCTTTCTTTCTTTTGAGTTTTTTTTTGCCAGAACATCAGAGCAGAGTTGGAAAAAGATGACTATTTTTCCTAGCTGTTACACACCAGATACACATTGAGATCATACAAATGACTTCTACATTGCAATAACTTTGCCAGCAAACTGTAAAATCTCTCCCATATGAAGATAGTATCAATTTATTCTCAAAGTAGCAGAAACATTCTTAACAATCCACAACTGAGGAAATACAAAATGATTCTTGCTAGTGCATATATGAATCCTGTAACACTGACCGAAGTAAAAAAGTGTCAATATTTCATAGGATCCTAGAAACCATATAGACTGATAATTCAAAGAAACTTTAGAGGCTTTCCAAACATATAGAAAAGAGGCACAGAAACTAAGTGAGTTGTCCAGGGTTACATCATCAATTATGTGTCAGAGACAGAATTTGAATCCAGGTCTTCCTGTTTTCAACTTTAGTGCTCTATCCATTATAAGCATGCTGCTTTTATGTCAACAGGCAATTGTTTGTGGGCAAGCAGCTACATAACCTTGTTTTTACTTGGCTGACATAGATTACTGACTTGCTTTTTAAGGGAATATATAATTTCAAGATGTACAGTCAAATTCTCTTATTACCTGGGAAGGAACAAGAGAAGGAGAGAGGGACAGAGAGGGGGAAGAGAGGGAAAGAGGGGTGGGTGGAGAGAGAGGGAGGGCAAAGGGAGGGGGAGGGGAAGAAAGGCAGGAAAGCAGCAGAGGAGGGGGGAAGGGAGATCATGTTGGGAACAGAGGGAAATAGTCTAAGGTGGGAGTATACACACACACACACGCATATATGTGTATATGTATATACATATATATTTGTATGTATATTTTGTACACACACACACACACATACCTACATAGATACTGTATATATACACTGGACTTTGGAGGACAGGGAATCTCTAGATGAGAGGATGGATAAGGCAGATGAATTATAAAGTCAAAGCACAGAATGGTCCATAGAAATTATCTGTTTCAACCATATCACTTTTCTGATGAAAAATGATGGGATCCAGAGAGTTCAGTTGATTTTCCATATCCACCAAGAAATGGAGCTAGAATTATAACTCAGGTCCACTGACAGAAAAATCCAAAATCTATTTTGCTGAAATGCTATTCA
Source organism: Macrotis lagotis (assembly GCF_037893015.1). Taxonomy (NCBI): domain Eukaryota; kingdom Metazoa; phylum Chordata; class Mammalia; order Peramelemorphia; family Peramelidae; genus Macrotis; species Macrotis lagotis. Next base: position 120,517,919 of record NC_133660.1, on the reverse strand, counting down.
TGCAAGCAATCTGAAATAAAGGTATTTTTCATTATGTGGAATAGATTCACTTCATTAAAATTGTTAATAAAGCAAAACTCTGTACATCAACCTCAAATTCCCCCCCCTTTTATTCCCATTAAGACATCTGAAATTTATTCTTGGAAGCAGTTAAAAACCAAAGGAAGAAAAAAAGGTAGAAAAAGAAGAGCTAGAAAGAGACAAGGTCATTCAAGAGTTCATTTTTTTCCCTCACTAATAGAAGTAAAGATTTCTATACTACTTTAGTTTAATAATTCATTTTTGGTGTGGCAGGAAATAAATGACAGAGGTGCTTGTCATCATCTACATCTTTGAGAAAGGGAATTCACTGGAGATGCAGAATGCAATGAGAGATCACAGATATTGTAGTCAGATGATGTGGGATTGAATCCTGAGCTCTGCCCCTTATTACCTAGATGATCTTGGCTACTACAATTTACTTTCCATTCTGAAACCCAGTTTCCTCATTTGTTAAATTAGAGGGTTGACCCAGATCTCTAAAAAACCATTAAACTCTAAATCTTTTGAAACTAGGAGGTTGGGACTGAAATCAAAGTCTTCTGATATGAACAACCAGTACTTTTTCCCCATTCAACATCAAATTCATACTTGGTGAGTATTATTTAGGGAGTTATTTTTCATCATACAACACATCTATAAGGATCATTACTCAAGTCAAAAATAAACAAGTTCTTATTATTGCAATACCCTCCCAGGAATCTGGTTTGTGTTTTTCCTTTTTAAAAAGGTAAAAAAAATACATTAAAAAAATTCAAGTTAAAAAAAAAAACTAATGTGATATGATGTTGTTTCCACATCACATTAAGATACATGACTCTTGAAAAGAAATGAACTGTGAACTGTAGTCAATTCTCCTTTTCATTTTTTCTCTAACAAACTTTGCTGCCTGTATTAACCAAGATACTAACTTTATACAATCACTCAATAGTTTTGATCTTTTCAACTGTAAGATGAAGAATTCTATAATATGTATGTGTGTGTGTGTGTGTGTGTGTGTGTATAAATCATGCTATTTAAATGACTAAAAGAAATGAAATATGATTGAATGAAGTCTGCCACTCAATCACAGGCCACCACTTCTGGTAAAGAAAAGAAGGGTGAACTAAGGCTGGTACTCATTAATCAATGAACAGTAGCCTAATTTTCTCACCCCTACCAAGCACTGCCACTAAGCAAATTACTGCTACTGTTATGGAGCTGAGAATAAAGCTAATTTTATTTTTGTTCCACTGCCATAGCTACTAGCACTTTTAAAAATGTTTACATCATTGATCTAAAATTGTTTGAAAGGTTTATGTGAGCAATTCTCTTTCTCTCCTGGGGAGGTACAGCTAAGGTACCTCATTGTATACAATAAGGCATTAGCTATACCATTTAAAGTTTAAAGAACATAATGTATTATTTCAACAAAATGTAGAGTTCTACCTAGTGGGTGGAACCCACCTCTTTACCATTCAAAACAACTTTTCTTAACTGATACCCTGCTGACCCCAAAGGGAAATTGATTGCCCACACAAGTGACCTGCCAGATAATGATGTTAAGTTTTTTCAAATTTCTTAAGGCAGTGGTATGAAGTATCCGAGGGTCAGGAAATGAGATTGATATATTTTTATTGTTTATCATGCTCAGCATTTGAATCAATTTATGAAAATAACAGAATATATTTTTATTAAAATCTTCTCTAGAATGAACAAAATTTATAAAGGAGAGGCAGACTGAAGAGAAATTAGCTATTCACAAGACTGAAAATTCTTCCCAATCTATTCAATAGATTATTATGATTCAACAAAATTATCAGCTTTCTAATTTTGAGCCTCTGGTATGTTTTAACATATCCCAGGGCCATTTATCTTTCTTTTTTTTTTCTTTTTTTGCTTACCTGGTAATGCTCTTTAGTCATATTAAGTTTATAGCCTAATAAAATCTAAACTTTTTCAAATAAACCTACCTATCCAATATTTGTGGATTTTATTTTTTAAATCCAAATTTAGAATTTATTAATTTATAAAATAATATCTCTTAAAATATCATTTATGTTTGATTTGATAGATTTTTATACCAAGAACTGGGGTTTTTTTTGTCTTTAAACAACTCTTGATTGTCAGGCACTAGCCACTGCAGACTCCTAAAGAGAAAACAGATGTAGCCCTCAAGGAATAGCACCTTATGGAAAAGTAAATGCAGAATATATGCAAAGTAAATGCAAAATAATAGGGTGGGACAAAGGTACTACCAAATAAGGAGAAAGGTACTATCAAATAATATCTCATGAAGAACATGCCACTTGGAGGAAATTTCCAAGAAGTAATGGTCTGGGGCGGCTAGGTGGTACAATGAGTAGAGGACCAGCCCTGGAGTCAGGAGTACCTGAGTTCAAATTTGACCTCAGAAACTTAATAATTCATTACCTAACTGTGTGGCCTTGGGCAAGCCACTTAACCCCATTTGTCTTGCAAAAACAAAAAAACTAAAAACTAAAAAAAAACAAAAAAGAAGTAATGGTCAATGGTGAGAAGGGATTTTCATGCAATCTTAGAGAATAGCAAATAATTCAGATCAGAATATAAAATGTGTTGAAGAGGAAAATTAAACATTAAGTTTGATTAAAGGAGGTTGAAGGCAGGTTGTCAAGGATTTTAAATACTAGAGTTGCTTCTATTTTCTCCAGGAGTAATAGGGAGTCATTGGAACTTCCTGATCAGGAAGGTGGCAGAGTCACACTTGTTTTTCAAAAATATCAATTTGGCAGCTGCGTGAAGAATGGATTGGAGAGGGGGCAGGCTTTAAATGCTTCTGCTCTTTGATTTTCACCCAAGGATCCTAATTCTTCCTTCTGGGGACAAGAATATCAAATCTATTTCCTCTTTGCCAGAAGGACTCTTCAAATACCTGAAGACTGCTACCATGTCGCCCAGGCTAAACAGCAAGTGAGCCTGGTATGAATACCCTGTCTTCAATGCACTGAACATTCTGTTAACCTTCTTTTGAAAGTATTCCAGTTTAAAATGAGAGGAATGGGGGAGAAATGAGAACTTAAAATTGCAGAACTGAAACACATACTTCAAGAATGGTTTGACTAGGGAAGAGTATATAACACAATTATCAGCCATCTAATTTTGAGCCTCTGATATATTTTAACATATCCCAGGGTTATCTATCTTTTTTTTCTTTTTTGCTTACCTGGTAATGCTCTTGAGTCATATGAAGTTTATAATATGATAAAATCTCAACTTTTTCAAATAAACCTAACTGTCCAGTATTTGTGGATTTTATTTTTTAAATTCAAATTTAGAATTTATTAAATTATAAATTAATGCCTCAAATATCATTTATGTTTGGTTTGGTATATTTTTATACCTAGACCTTTTTTTTTTGCCTTTGTTTGTATCGCCCAGTATAGTGCCTGGCACAAGTAGGTACTTAATACATATATATTTTTTACTTAGTGTCATCTGCAAATCTGATTAAGTATATTACCTAAATCTTCATCTAAATCTTTAACAAAAATGTGCTAAGACAGGTGAGATCTGGAATCACTCAATTAGAGATCCTTTAATCACTATTCTTTATATCTGATAATTTTAAAAGTTCTTAATTCACTTAACTGTGGGTTATTATCTAAGTCAAACTTCTCTACAAGGTTAGCATGAGAAATAGCAAAATTCTTTCCTGAAAGTTAGATATATTAAGTCTATGGCATTTCCCTGATCTATCACTTAAATAATCCTGTCTGAAAAGGAATGAAGTTAGTCTGGAATAACCTGATCTTGATGACGCTCTGCTGGGTTTTTTATGTTAGTTCTTTCTTTTAAAAATTCTCACAAATCATCCTTTTTAACAATATATTCTAAAACCATTTCAGGAATCTAATCAAATTCATTGCTCTACAATCTAAAGCCTTTATTTTTCCTTCTGATTTTTGATAAAGAAAAAAATTGGTTGTTTCCTATCTTGTAGCAGCTCTCTTTTTTTCTATCCAACTTTTCAAAGTTGACACAGATTCAGCAATTACATTTGCCAGTATTTTCAGCTGTTTGTCCAGGTGTGGTAATTTGAATTAACAAAATTCTTTACAACTTGGTTTTTGATTTCTTCTTACTAATTTTTGTTCTGTTCTATCCAGTCCAAAAACAGAAAAAAAATTCTTCAAGTTCCTCTACTATGATTATCTAAACCAGTCTCCTTTTTTAAATGTTTCTCTTCCTCTTAAAACAAATTTTAAAAATCCAAGTTGATTGTTCTACACCTTTACATGGGGATCCTGGGTCAGAGATATAAAAAAAGAATGGTCCAACCAATGAACTAAGGGAGTTGTTGGGTGTCACAGAACACAGTGGGGAACAGATTCCAGCACTTGCTTAGTCTCTTATGTCTTAGTCTATATGTCTCTAATTCTTTTTTTTTGGGGGGGGGTTGAAATAAAGACAAAATATTTTATTTCATAATTAGAGGGGAGGAAGGCCTAAAATGTATTGTCTACATGAGTTTCTAAATCTCTAACAGTCTTTAGGTTGGCACCAACTACCATTTGAAAGCAACACAGCCATACTGTGCCAAAAGAAAGCTTTATTAAAAGGAAAACAAACATTCTGCATCAAGAAAATTATAGTAATTCAGTTAAATAATAATAATTTGCATTGATATATTACTTTAAGGTTTAAAAAGCACTTTAGCAACAATCTTGGGAGGTAGGTAGCATAAAGAATATTATCTGCATTTTTATAAATAAGAAAACTTAGGATCAGTGACATTATATATGACTTGTTCATAGCTACATAGGTAATATGTTCATGACAGGATTTAAACTCAGGTCACTTTGTTTCATTACCCAATGAGGCACTATCGTGTGTGTGTGTGTGTGTGTGTGTGTGTGTGTGTGTGTGTGTGTGTGTGTTTAAAAGCAGAATTAGAGACAACAAATGGAAATTACATAAGGAAACAAACACCACATTAGGGAGGAAACCTAGTTATTCACTATAATGGCAATGAATCAGCCTTCTGTTAGGCAGTAGATTTTCTATCACAAGATTCAGCATGGACTGGAAGAACATCTACTCGATATTCAACAAAAAGAATTTTTCCATTAGGAAATTCAAATATATAAAATCTCTTAAAGAACCCCTTTGACCCTCAGATGATATAATTCTCTGACTATAATTAAACCCAAATCATTCCCTTTAAAACAAAAACAAACAATATAAAATAAGATCAGTAAATTAAGCTTCATTATATTAAGTGCACAACTATAGAATATCTTAAAGACTAGTAAAGGGAAAGGACTAAAGTAAACTATTCCACATATCATTATCTTATTACAGAGAATTTTTTAATAATGTTGTGACATCCCCACACCTAACTTCCCTGAAAAAAGGCAAATATTGTTCTGCTCCTCCTTTTAATGTACACTCCTTATTCGCAAATTAGTATGTAAATAACTCACATTATAACAAGCTATTTTGTATTATAGAGACAATCATAAATTCAAACCTGTAAACTTCAAATCATACACTGCAAATACAAGTATTAATAATAAATCTACACATAAATTTAAAATTATTATCCTGGCATTTTTTGAGTAAATATTTCATGTTGAGTAAACAAGGGTTTTAATTTACTACCTGGTTCTTTTAATGAAGATACTATGTTCATGAGGATTTGGAAATTACATCGTATTTAGTTACTTATTGCTCAAAGAAAAAATAAAATCTCATTTACATCCAAAAATAAGAAAAGAGATAAATATTTGTTTTATACTTCAGACACAATTAAGTATCATATCTTTATATTTCGCTAAACATCTTAATTCAAAATATATATTGCAGTGATGTGTTCATTTTTGGACCGTTCTCTAAGGATAAAAATAATTTAAGGTAAATGAATATTCACTTTCTGTTTAAAATGGTTTTCTTCTGTTCCTGCCTTCTCATTACGGGTCATATAACTCTACTTTCTATTAAAGCAATTATTCATATCCCTGCTAAATAAAACTTAGTTTCACTGCTAAAAGTTCCCTGCTAAGTTCAACAATGATTTCAGCAAAGAGAAAGGAAACTGAGTTAAACCAAAAGGACCTTTGAAAGATTTCTTTTAATTTTCTGAGATGCCTCCCCTTTCACTGCAAATGCTTTCACATTTTGATAGCTGGGTAAAACCTCTATTTACCCTGGTAGATGATGTTTAAAATACTACAGAAGAACATAAAAAAATCAATACTTAAAATTATGTATGAAATTTAATTTTGCTTTTCCCATATTTTTGTCATAAACATTTGGTAATATGGCACAGTGGAAAGAATGCTAGATTTTGAGTCAGGGAAGATTTGAGTTGAATCCTACTTGAGAGCCTTATCAACTGTGTAAATTATGCAGGTCTTTTAACTGATGTCAAACTTAGTTTCCTCATCTGTAAAATGGACCCAACAATGGAAGCTAGCTCTTAGAGTTTTTGTGAGGAACATATGAGATAAATGTGACATAATTTATAAACCTCAAAGCTCTACAAAATATTAGCTATTATTTCTTCCTAACACAGTTCACAAGATTTTGAGATCATAAATTCAGAACTCAAAAAGAACTTAAGAGGCATTTAACCTAAAGTTTTCTTTTGTACAGATGAGGAAACTGGGTCCCAGAGAGGCTAAATGTTTGCCAAACTTCTGTATATATGAGGTAGAGAATCAGGATCTGGTCTCATTTCTTTTCCTTACACTATTACCATCACTGTACCTCTGATTTTTCATCTATCAAATGAGCAGTTTGGAATAGATGACCTTTGAGGGTCTTTTTAATCTAAATCTATAATCCTATGAATTGAATTTAGTCATCCTTAATATTAGCTCTAATCTTATTTTTACTGTGACTTCCATTTTTGCATATTTATCAGGTCATATTTATCAGCACTTATGTCTTCCTAGTAATTTATGACTGAAAATGAGAAGATACTATAAAGAAAGAGAACTGAAAAGCTAATCATCATGACTTAATTAGACATTGGTCTGCACATTAAGTGTTTCTACAAAAAGAAAGAAAAGACAAAGAAAAAATGTCATCTCTTCTTGACATGCTGGCACAGTAGAATGAGTAGTTATCTTCTTCTTGATGTTTAATAACCATAGAAGAATGAGAAAATGATCTCCCTCCTCCCTCTCCCCCCCCCACAGACACAAACAGCCCAACAGCCCCCTCTCTATTTGTTCACTACATTGGTTGTTTGGATTTAACAAAGAATTGCTTCTTTTTATTTGAGTCTCAAATAGACAATAAGCAAGAAACCACCCAAATACTGCACAAAAGAGATTACATTTCAGGATCTGAGTAATGCTGACTTTCCTGGAATATAACATCTTTGGTCTAACAAGTGTTGTTCAGTCATTTCAGGGGTGTCTAGCTCTTCATAACCCCATTTGAAGTTTTCTTGAAAAAGATACTGGGGTAGATTGCCATTTCCTTCTCCAGTTCATTTAACAAATAAGGAAACTGAGACAAATAGGATTAAGTGACTTTCACTCAGGAGAATGAGTCTTCTTAACTCTAGGTCCAGTGCTCTCTATCTGTTGAACCACCTAGCTGCCTTTGGTCGAGCAATTTGTAGCAGTCAAAAGAATAGCAAATATGGACTCAAAGAACTTGGATTTAAATCCTGGCTCCTGCAATTATTACCATTCTGATCTTGTTGAATTTACCTTTCAAAGCATCAATCTTCCCATCTGTGAAGTGTGGAGTTTAGAAATGAAGAAAATGAAGGGATTGAACTAGAATACTTCTGGGGCAGCTAGGTGGCGTAGTGGATAAAGCACTGGCCTTTGGAGTCAGGAGTACCTGAGTTCAAATCCGGTCTCAGACACTTAATAATTACCTAGCTGTGTGGCCTTGGGCAAGCCACTTAACCCCATTTGCCTTGCAAAAAAAAAAAAAAGCTAAAAAAAAGAACTAGAATACTTCTGAGATTCTTTCCAACTATAAATGTATAATCCTATTTAAGGTGACTTTATTTCTATGCCACAAAGAAATATCAGAAAAGAATCACCAATATTTCTACCATTTTTCAGGTATGAGCTTTAATTATGATAATGCTATTTATGGCTTTTTTGACCTTGGACAGCTTATCATCTCACTGAGTTTCAGTTATTTCATCTATAAAATAAATAGTTTGGACAAAAATGAACTGTGATGCTTCCATATCTAAATCTAACCATTTTTGCTATCCATATTCTATAGAGAAATGAGGTCTATTTACCAAGTTACTTCTCCTGCATAATGTAAAAATGAGTTGTGAATTCAAGCTTTAGGCACAACACTTAGACATTTATCTCTGAACCTAAAATATTCTAATATTTATTGAAGCCACCTTACAAACAGATCTTTAATAGACAGTCTAGCTCTCTAGTCAAATGACTAGACTCTCAATTCTGATGATCTATTAATTTTCCTACTTTTTCTATGATTCCTAGCTGGTAGAAGAAATACAAGAAGGAAGGAGATCTTTTGGTCCCTCCTCCCTAATGTCTAACAATTCAATTAAATTCAACATATATTTATTCTATTTATGTACAAACCTGCCTGAGGAACATTTGACTTCCCAAATACCTCTGATTAAAGAAAAAGATCCTATATAGCAAATAATTTGCTGAAATAAATTTTATTTTCCATTAATAGTTACTACTTTTTAATTACAACTGCAATTCTGTCACAGTCATTTATTTTGGGAGAAAGCTGGTAGATAAAAATTATTTCTTATAAGCTGCTTTAAGGAGCATATTAATAACAAATACAACAAAAATCATAGGATTATCTCAATAGATACAGAAAAAAGTTCTTGAAAAATGTTACTTATTCCTATTAAAAACTCTTGGAAGCATAGGAATAACTGGAGCTTTCCTTAAAATGATAAGTGACATCTATCTGAGTATGTATTATATGTAATGGGGACAATCTAGAAGCCTTTCTAATAACAGGGGTGAAGCACGGATGCCCATTATCACTACTATTATTTAATATTATAATAGAAATGCTAGCTATAATAATAAGAGAAGAAAAAGAAATTGAAGGAATTAGAATAGGCAATGAAGAAACAAAAATTATCACTCTTTGCATAAAATATGATGGCATATTTAGAGAATTTTAGAAAATCAAGTAAAAAGCTAGTTGAAATAATGAACACTTTCAGCAAAGTTGCAGGATATAAAATAAACCCACATAAATCAGCATTTCTATTTGCTGTCAATACAGTCCAATAGGAAAACAGAAAGGCAATGCAATTTTAAAAAATGAAGACAATATAAAATACTTGGGAGCCTAAGAAGAAAAACCCTAAATTATATAAATACAATTACAAGATACTTTTCACTCAAAGTCAGATCTAAATTTACTTATTCAGTGCCAAATCAAACTACCCAAAAATTCATTCTTTTTTATTATATATTTTATTTTTGTTTTCCAATTTTATACAATAGTAGTTCCTACCTACAATTTTTGGTAAGATCCAAAAATTATTTCATAGTTTTAGAAAAATCATTTTTAAAATCATCTAAAAGAACAAAAAGCCTGGAGTTTTAAGGGAATCAATGGAAAAAAATATAAAGAAAGGTAGCCTTATTGTACCAGATATCATACTATAAAGTAGTAATCATGAAAACAATATGGTAGCTACTAAGAAACAGAGTGGTATATCAGGGGAATAGATGAGGCACACACTACACAGTAGTAAATGACCATATTAATTTAATGTTTGACAAATCCAAAGATCCAAACTTTTAAGGAAAAAAAATTCACTATTTGACAGAAATTGCTGGGAAAAATGAAAATAGCAGAAAATAGGCATAAACTAACATCTCATACCATTTTCTAAGATTAAGTCAAAATGGATACATGATCTAGACATAAAGGATGATATCATAAGTAAGTCAGAGGAACATGGAATCGTTAACCTATCAGATCTATGACTAAGGGAAGGATTTATAAACCAAATATGAGATAACATTATGTGATATAAAATGAGTAAGTTTGATTATTTTAAAGGTTTATACAAACAAAACTAATGTAGCCAAAATTAGAAAGAAAGCAAGAAAAATGTATCTGATTAACTCATTTCTCAAACATATAGAAAGAACTGAGTCAAATTTATAAGAATATGAGTGGTTTCCCCAACTGATAAATGATAAAAGGATATGAATAGGCAGTATTCAGGAGAAATCATAGTAAAGTATAATATATAGTAATGTAAAAACATGCTCTCAACAATACTGATTAGAGAAATGCACATTAAAACAAGCATGAGATACCACCTCACAAATATCAAATTTTCTAATATGTTAGAAAAGGAAAATGATAAATATTGGAGGTGATGTGAGAAAATTAAATCACTAATGCTCTCTTAGTAGAGTTGTGAACTGATCCAACCATCCCAGAAAGCAATTTGGAACTAAGCCCAAAAGTGTTGTAGCAACATTACTACTAGGTTTATATCTCAAAGTGATGAAAGATAAAAAATAAAAGACTCTTTATGTGCAAAAATACTTGCAGTAGCACATTTTGTGGTGTCAAGAAATCAGAAATTGAGGGAATACCAATCAATGGGGGACTGGTTGAACAAGCTGTGGTATATAATTGTAATTGAATTATTACTGAAGTATAATAGAAATAATGAGCAGGATGATTTCAGAAAAATCTAGAAAGATATGAACTGATGCAAAATGAAAAAAACAAAACCAGAAAAATATCTGTACACAGTAACAGCAATATTGGACGGTGATCAAATGTGAAGGACTGGGGCAGCTTGGGAGGACCCAAGTCAAATCTAGACACTTAATATTCACCTAGCTGTGTGACCCTGGGCAAATCATTTAACCCCATAGCCTTCAACCCCCGCCCAAATGTGAATGACTTAGTTATTCTCAACAATACAATGATCTGATTCATGAATTCCAAAGTCATGATAAAAAATGCTATCCACCTCTTGAGGAAAAACTGATGGAGTCTGAATGACGAATAAAGTATACTATTTTTCACTTTCTACATTTTTGTAGGGTTTTTTTTGATCTGTGTTTTCACATGACTAATATGGAAATATTTTCATGATTGCTTTTATTGTATAGCCTTTATCAAATACTTATAAACTTAGGAAGGGAGGGAATTTGGAATCAAAATTAAATTAGAAAAATCAAATTTTAAAATTGTTTTCACATGAAACTGAGAAAAAAATGAAATAAAAACATTCTTAATAAAAAAAAAACCTGCCTAGGGCATTTAAATATTATGTATCTACTTTAAGAAGACTCCTTTATCTTACATCCATAAGCAGAAAAAATTCTCACACTTCCTTGTTTATCTTTATTCTGAGATATCAATTTACAAGGTGATGTCTTTGTTGACTATAATTTCTAGTCAATAGACTCCAAACCACAGAATTTATTAAAGATTTTTCAATTAGGGCTAACCTCTGGGCAAAATGGAAACACTGGGAGTTGAATTCAAGTGCCAGCTTACTGCTCTTTAGATTTTTATTTGATCCCTGGTTTTTGAGGTGAGGATGGCATAGAGAAATTGTGAGTACTTTTTACAACTCTAAGTTACACTAGCAAGTTTCGGCACTGAATGGCTTCCAAGTAGTTTCTTGGATTTGTTTGATTGCTTTTTTCCACCCTCAGTCACTGAATAGCAATAACCTCACTATGAAATGTGATGGTAGAGGAGGAGTTCTAATTGAATTTAGAAGTATACCATTCAAATGTACTTTTTTTCTTAAACTATACTATATTCCTAGGGATGAACCAAAAAAAAGGAGCATATTAGGCTCTCTCCTCCCCTCAATTTCAGCACTCCCTCAGGTATGAGAGCTGAACTTGGAGTTTAAGCTTTAAAACAAAGGGGAAAAATCATTAGAAATGCCTCCTTGTGAAAAGAAACATCTAATAGTATGCAGGAATTTCTTTGGCTTGGAACACTGGCAGGTTTTTTATTTGCTTCTTGTTAAAACATTAATGCTTTTTGGCTTTTCCAATCATTAACAGTTTCATCTTATGGCTCCCTATGGAGTTACAAGCTGATAAAATTGTTCACTACTCCTCAAACAAAGGACTACCATCAGAGAGGCTTCTCAATAAAAGCTGCAGAAGGGGCCTGTTCTAGCACCTGATGCTTTCCCCCAATCTTTCAATTCTCTTATGCATGCTACTTAGAATGTAATTTTCAGATAGCTATGGCAGCAACAGAAAGTATTCTACCTACAACTTAGATTAAGCTACTGTAAAACTTTATTACTTTTAATTAATGTAATCCCCAACCGTTTTAAATCATTATTCTAACTCTTAAAGGGAATATTTCCATGTTAAGAATTTCTGTTCCAGCATCTGATTTCACAGTCCCAGTTTTTCTTCTTTTCCTCACACTGTTACTGAACATGTAGGATAGTTTTCCTGCACTCTCCTGTTATAGCCCTTTTGTGGCATGAAATTGTCTTCAGGGTATTCTCGTTGGATATGCAGCCAACACTTTGAACACATGACCTAAATTGACTCTTTGTCTTTCCCTCTGTGATAACTCTCTTCAGTCAGTCTTTTCTTGTCTATTTCCACTACCTTATCTATCTCATTTTTACATATTTTAAGTGTCTGAGCTTGGATTTGAATTCAGGATATCCTGACTCCAGGATCAGTGCTCTACCCACTGTGCCACCTAGCTGCTCCCATAACCTTAGGTCAGGAACTTGTTTCACATCAGGATATGTACTACCTGTCACTTTCTTCCCACTTTTATTGATTTGCTTTTTCTAATTCAACTCAGTTGTTCCAGATTGTTTGTTCAGTTGTTTTTCAGTCATGTTCCCAGTGCTTTGCCATTTCCTTCTCTAGCTTTTTTTCTAATAGATGAAGAAACTGAGGCAAACAGAATCCTGTTGTGTCTTGCTCAGAGTCACATAGCTAGTGAGTGCCTGAGAGTGGTTTTGAACTCAGGAAGATGAGTATTCTGTACTCCAGAATTGGCACTCTACACTATAACACCTAGCTTCTGGTTCTGGATTAACTTTCCTAAAATGCTACTTTCTTTACATCATACCTTTAGGCACCTAAAAAGAATCCTCACTCTTTAGTTAGCTACTGAATGAATACATTAGATACATTCGGATTTTAGTTGGGATTTTATATAGCTTGCATTTTAATTCTTTGGTTCTTTGCTGTTTCTATTAACTCATGGAATTATTCTAATAAATGTTATAATACCAACTTAAAAAACAAAAAAAAAAACAAAAAAGAATCCTCACTCTCTAAAGAGTAAGTTGAAAACTTTTCCTTCAAACATTCAAGGCCTCTCATAATCTGGATCCTCTGCCATGCAACCTAATCCTTTCAACACTCACCCCTGCTCTAGCCAAAACAATCTCTTTTCTATTCACTGTACAAGAAATAGTCAGTTTTCCTCATGGAGTAATTCACTAAATCATACTGACTAGAAACTTCTACAAACTATTGTTACACTATTTAAAATGGGTCCTCACTGCACCAAGGCAATCACTTCACCCCACACAAATGATTCACTACCCCACTCACTAGAATAACTAGATCAAAGCATTTCAACCTTCCTTGAGCTTTTTTATATTTCCTCTCTTCCCATCCCCTCAGCAGAGGATCTAACCTCGCAATTAATCCAGAAAGAAAGAAAGAAAGAAAGAAAGAAAGAAAGAAAGAAAGAAAGAAAGAAAGAAAGAAAGAAAGAAAGGAAGGAAAGAAGGAAGGAAGGAAGGAAGGAAGAAAGAAAGAAAGAAAGAAAGAAAGAAAGAAAGAAAAGAAAGAAATCATTATCTGAGTGCTCCCTGTTCTTTTCTGCTCCTCATCCCTTATCACTTGGATTTCTCCTCCACCAAATACTCTCACTATTTCTTCCTTTGCCCTTGTTTCACATGAAGAAGTGCCAAGGCAAACCTTGCCAAAGCAAATCTCTCTACATGACTCAGTCCTAATCCATCTTCTCCAACAGACAGGTCCCTCTATCCTACTCTTACGTTCAATATTTCCATATTTACTGACTGTCTCTGTTGCCTAAAAACATGCTAATATCATTCCTATCATTAAAAAAAACCCTCATTTGATATAGCCATGATTAAATTTGAGAAAACTTTCCACTTTATCATTCAAATGAATGAAGTTGCTCCCTCTAAAGTTACCAATGATCTCTTAAATCACCAAATATAAAGGCTTTTGATTAGTCCTCATTCTTCTTGATCTTTATGAAGAGACCACTCTCTTTTCCTGGATTCTCTCTTCTAAGTTGTCTTTTAAAATTTTGTTTTGTTTTGTTTTTGATATTGCTTTTTCCTTGATCTCTTTCTACTTGTCTGACCATTATTTTTCAGCCTCTTTTATAGATCTTCCACTAATCAGAGTGTTCCCTCAAGGGTCTGCTTTGGACCATCTCCGGTTGTCCCTTTAACAATCTTTGTCTTGAGAACTCATTATCTCCCCTAGGGTCAATTGATTTTTTTTTATGGGGAATTACCCTTAGATTCATTGCATCTACCTCTCTCTCCTCATCTCTTGTCTAGAATCACCAAGTGCTTATTGGACATCTCCAACTGGTTGTCCTATAGCCATTTCAAAATGAACATATCTAAAATGAAACTCAAGGGCAGCTAGCTAGGTGGCACAGTGGATAGAGCACCGGCCCTAGATTTAGGAGTACCTGAGTTCAAATCTGGCCTCAGACACTTAATAATTACCCAGCTGTGGGGAACTGGGCAAGCCACTTAACCCCATTTGCCTTGCAAAAACCTAAAAATAAAAAATAAAAATAAAATGAAACTCATTATTTTCTTCCCTCTTGTTTTTGTACTTTCCTATTATCAGTAAGGAAGCCAGTATCCTCCTTCAAGTTCTCAAACTCATTTCTTCAAGATCTCAAACACATCATTCTTGACTCCTTGTTTTCACTCAACACACATATCCAGTCCCTTACCATTGTTACCACTTCTGCCTCCACAACATCTCTCATATCTCTTTTTCAATTATAGAACCATCAGTCATGTACAAGCCCTAATCATTTTATGCCTAGGATACTGAAAGAGTCTGTTGGTTGGTCCCTGTGTTGAAAATCTAACCCAACTTCAGTCCATTCTCCATTTGGCTAATCTTCTTCAAGTGCAGACCTGACTACATTCAACAAACCCCATTGGCTCCCTATTCCTCTTAGAATAAAGTATAATATATTCTGTTCACTTCTAAAGACCTTCACAACCTGGCAACTGTCAATCTTTCCAGCTTTACCTTTTATGCTTATCTAGTAACACTAGTCTTCTTACTGTTCATTTCTCAAGACACTCTATCTCTCACCATGGTATCTTTTCATTGACTGTCCCTAGTGCCTGCCTTTAGACTATCCCTAGTCACTACTAACCCTTCCTGCTGAGATATAAATAAATTCCAAACAACTAGGATTACACTATGGAGGTCCTTTATGGTCATCTAGTTCCCTTATTCCCTTCATTTTTATATATCAGGGAATACATTTAGAGAGGCAAGGAGACTCACTGACAGTCTTACAATCATCCATAGCAAAAATAAGATCTGATCCCAAGACTTATGGCTTCAAATTTTTTGCTTTTAGAAATTCTTCTAGCTAATAAAAAGTAGGCTTTTATACTACATATTATATTACGAAAGGTAATATTAAACTGAAGTAGGTGACATAAATTTTTCATAAATAGAAAACATCATATAAATAATTTAATTGTGTTGTTGGTATATCTGTATTAAATTTCAATCAATACTTCCCACGGTAAGTGTACACTAATTGAGAGTTTTAAGTTATGGAGAGGTTCTTCAGGAAATATTAATTTACTTTAAGCAAATACTTTCTCCTTTCAAAGTATTCCTTAAAAATTATATCCTAAATTTCATTTCTACTTCACAATAGAAAAAATAATGTAACTTCAAAAAGAAGGCAATCTAATAGATAATTATATCAACAAATATTTCTTGATGTCAGGAGAAAAGAAGAGAGGCATTCACCATGGTGAATGATGGTGAACTGCTGAGAGGACATAGACAAAAATGGCAGAGGATGGGTTGTGATCTGCCTTACTAATAAGTGATCCATTTGACTAGCTAATCATTTCAGACCTGGATACAAATGTTCTGCCAAATCTTGATGTATGATACTGGGCAAATAAACTTTAAGGACCTCAGTTTCTTCATCAGTAAAACAAGGGACTAAACAGCTGTTCCTTCAGATCCTTTTCAAGTTCTAAATCTAAGATCTATGTTCTCTTTTCCTGAGTTGTGTAAGGTATTAAGTAAGTTTCAACAACATAATGTATATGGAATAGTGCAATGAATGAGAAACACAGAACATCTAGAAATATTTCTTAGCTTTGAGGAAGAATCATATCACAAGAAAGTAAACATATATGACTTCCTTAATTAAAATATTCAAAGTAGTTGAGTGCCTAAGACATGTAAAGCAACATCACCAGGTTGGGCACTAGCAACACAAAAATAAAAATGAAATAGTATGTTTTCTTAGAGAGATTGGACTTATTTGGAGGAAGGCAGGTAAGTTATAGATATACAAATAAATATAATGTAGAATGTGATAGGGAGCAGAGAGGTGCAAACTACTCTTAAAAATGTGTGAGGGAGGGGCGGCTAGGTGGCATAGTGGATAAAGCACGGGCCTTGGAGTCAGGAGTACCTGGGTTCAAATCCGGTCTCAGACACTTAATAATTACTTAGCTCTGTGGCTTTGGGCAAGCCACTTAACCCCATCTGCCTTGCTAAAAATAAAAAATAAAAAATAAAAAATAAATGTGTGAGGGAGGGACTGCTTTAAGCCTAGGATTCATGGAAGAGATGCTTGCTACTTGAATTGTTCCTTAAAGGACAAGAAGGATTTCAATAAAAAGACTAGAGGAGGGCATATATCCAAGCACAAGAGACAGCTGAAAATGAGAAAGGATCAGCTAAAATTCCAATTTGGTTGGAATGTAGATTGAAGTATGGTATAATTTGAATATAGCTAGAAAGGTAAGGTGCACTCAGATTTTGGAAGACACTAAGTTCAGTCATATTTTATTATATAGGTAACAGGTAATCACTAAAGGTATCTGAGCAAGTGAGTTTCAGAGTTAGATCTTTGCATTGAAAAGATCATTTGGGCATCTGTGTGAAAATTGAATTAAACATATTTAAAGAGATAAAGATATGGAGGCTGGAAAACATGTTAAACTCATTCTTCTGAGAGTAGTCAATCAATAAACACTTATTGGGTACCTTCTATATGCCAGATATGCTAAGACCTAGGATACAAAGAACACAAAGTCTGTTCTTAAGAAGTTCATAGTCTAAGGAGGAACACAATATACAAATTACTATGAATTACCATGTAAGTGTATGAGTGAAAATGAAGAAATATATGTGAAAGTTACTGGAAACTGAGGAGAGATGGGTAAAAAAGGAGTCAAAAAAATCATAGAATGTGGGGCAGCTAGGTGGCACAGTGGATAGAGCACTACCCCTGGAGTCAGGACAACCTGAGTTCAAATCTGGCCTCAGACACTTAATAATTGCATAGCTGTATGACCTTGGGTAAATCACTTAACCCCACTGTCTTGCAAAAAATCACAGAATGTTAGAGACTATGAGACAGATAATCCAATCCAACTTCCTTACTTTTCACATGAAAAGTCCTCAAAGTACCATTGGGAATGAGCGACAGAGCTCAAATTTCAAAACCAAGTTCAGTGCTCTTTGTACTATAACCTCCTCAAGGTTCTTGGTCCTAGGACACTGGGAAGGGAGATACCATATACAGAGATGGGAAGCTGGGAGGTGCTGTAGAGTTAAGAGAAGGAGGAAGAGTTTTGTTTCAGATATGCAGAGTTGGTGCCATGGGAAGGGACATCTAGGTAGACATATCCAGCAGGCCAAGAGAAATGGAGAATCCCTGCTCAACTTCAAGACTGGTGCTGGATACATTCATATAAACATAATTTGAATTTGCTATTGACTCTCAGAAGTGAATTATGAAGTCAACAGCTTTGTCTGATGTCACTATCCATTCAGGCTAATTTCCTATACCTTTTACTCATACAGAGCAATAAAATCATAACTGATGATCACAATGTTAACCATGAGGCACTGCAAGAGATTTTATTATCAGTAAGGCAGGAAAGTGATCAATGCCTTAGTTAAGCAAAAAATTAAATGACTCCTGGGGATTCTAGATAATTAATGATTATGTTTGGAATACCAATTTTATATGATGAAAATCTATCCAAGCTTCTTAAAAGATGTGTTGCTCTGGGCCACTTAAATAACTAGGCTCTATTTCAATTTCTAAATGCATCATACAGCAATTCATATATTTTACAGTTACAAAGACAAGAATAAAGTCTTAAAAAAGAATAAAAGTAAACAAAGGATAAAATGTTAGTCTGCAAAGCACAAATCATAGAATCAATAATCTCCAAAATTACTATGAATATTAACTCAAAATTTAAAAAAAATTCAGAATTAACAATAAAATTTTAGATATAATTAATCCCTTTCAGAAATTAATGACCCAATTCAAGAAGAATGAACTAATAGAGAGAAAACATTCTAATAACACTTCCAAAACTGAAAAATTGACCATATGGAGGGTGTGGTACCAAGTGATGAAATGTCAGGCTTCTGGAGATGTCCCAAAATGTCATTAATTTGAAAGTGATTTTCTAACATGCAGACAAAAACTATACAGGCAAAACCAACAGAGATTCTACCTACTGAAAAGGTGGTTGCTTAAGCAATCAAAGAAGTGAGAAATTAGAAAATATCAGATTCACTGTAGGAGAATTTCTAATACAAAAGCATACCAGACTGTTTCAGAGATGTTTCAAGTGCATACAGCAAACTCAAATTAATCTTTATTTCATATAGTCATAACAGAAGGATAGTAAAAATATGAATACTTGTGGTTTCAATGTGTAAAGTGCTTCTGGATGCCCTTTAATCCCAAAGAAGTCATTTGACTTACTAAAACTGAGATATAGTTACTTTTACCGACATATATACATACAGGCAGACATAGAAATAAATATAATGTATACTCCTAGCATAATGTTCAATTCTTCACAATTTGGCCTCAACCTACTTCTCCAGCTTCATTTCTTACACATGATGTTCTTAAGGGTCTCCATGCTTTTTCAGTGACTGTTCTTTCCCAAGAAATTTGTTTCTTCCTCATTCCTATCTCATAGAATTCCTGATATCCTTCAAGTTGAGCTTAAAGACAATGGTTTTCTCCACAAGAGACAATGGTCCTTCCAAGAAAGACTACCCTCTTTATTCTAAGCAAACTTGCATATATTTTGTGTCTTTGGCTATGCATGTTGTATATGTGGGTGTGAAGACATATTTGTATGTGTATATATTCTACATATAAATATGAATTTAGCCACTGCCTTTCAATGTAAACTCCTTGAGAGTGGACAATAGGGGCATTTCTGCCTTTCTATCATCAATACCTAATACAGTATATGCCATACAGGAGGAACTTAATCAATTCCTAATATTTATTGATAAATGGTTTATTAAAAAGCCTCTTGAATTTTGATGAATCTTGTAGAATTGAGGGATCTTAAGGACTCAAAATTCACCAAATCATTTCCTGGATTTTATTTATTCTGTACAACAGAAATTTATTCTACTGTGTTGTCCTTGTGCTTTTCAATCATTAGACTTGGGTTCTAGTGTGGGTCTGTGATTATGATGCTGAATAAGTCACTTAATAAGAGATTTGGATTAGATGACTGATAATGGATTAGAAGATGAATTTTTCTCTCTAAAATGTTATGCCTTGATGATGATTTCAAGGGTTAAAACTTAGATATTTATATCCACATGATATCATTCTGGATTAGTTTTTTAAATGAATTTGTCTTAACTTAATTCCAAATTTTATTTTCTCCATTGTGCAGTATAATTTTTGTAACCACATCTATGTGACATCAATACTTATAGGGGACTGACTCAAAGAGTAAAAGCTTCTCTCTGAATGTATCAAAAATAATCATCTCATTGCATCTCATCTCAGGGGCAGCTAGATGGTTCAGTGGATAGAACATCAGTCCTGGAGTCAGGAGGATCTGGGTTCAAATTTCGCTTCAGACACTTACTAATTACTTAGCTGTGTGACCTTGGGCAAGTCATTGCCTTGCAAAAACAAATGAACAAAAATAATTATCTCATCTCAGCAATGACATATTTTTCAGGTCATCTTTTCTACCACACAACTCTGGGATTTACATTTAAAAATTAGACTATAAATAGACTATAAATAATCTAAATAAATGAAGTTACTCTAGAACCAATCATGAAAAAATTCAAATCTAGAGGAAAGTGTTTGTAGGCTTGGCTAATATATGACTTTTTAAAACACTACAACTAAATACACAAAAGAGAGAGTCCTTAGATTAACTACAAATATTGATAAAGAGAAAATCGTGATTTCATATTACAACTTTGCAAATCTCTTTCACTCAGTTTTAGAAAGAACTGTCTATAGCATAGAAAGTAACATGAAAATGGTTTCACCTTACTGGATTTGGACACTATAGCCTTTCCAGCCCATTTCATACAAGCACAGATTTATGTGATTTTAAATAATAATAACGAACTCTCATCTATCTTTCCCCATCACAACTATTGTGGTTAACCTATGCTAATTTCCAATTAACACCTATGATTTGAAAATAAGAAAATCAGAACAAATATGTAGGGTTTTAAGAATATTATTTCTCCTTGATAAAATGGTTATAACTCAGTACTATGAAGTGTGTGCTATATTGGTATTCAGAGGGACTGGAACTTCATTTGAATCCCAGTCCTACCAATTGCCACATGACCACGATCAAGTTATTAATTTCTTTGGACCTTTGTTTCTTTAGCTGTAAAAAGAGGGAGAGAATACCTTTCAGGTCCCTTCCAGTTCTAATCCAGATCTGATATTCTGATTGCTTCTTGGTTTAAATGCAGAATCTAAGATTATTATTAATATGAACCTATTAGAGTTAATGCTTATCTGGCAGCCCTTGAAGAAACTGCTAGATAATGAAGGAAAAAAAGTATTTATACTCAATCAAATATAAACTTGGGCTCTGCACCTTGTTTAAAAGACTACTTTATATAAAATATGGACTGTAATTCCTTTTCATTCACCTATAAAATCTTAATAAAGTCTCATCCACCTTCACTGTCCTTTGGATGATCTCCTAGTTCTTTCAGTAGGACATATAAGAGAATATGTTTGCTGATTAAATACAAGCTTTGACTTTAAGATACATATAGTACAGAAAGAGCAGCTTTAAAGAACATGGGACTGTAGTCACTGGCACGGTCACATTCAAACAATATTCCATTCACTCACAATGTACCTAGAGTGAAATGCATTTCCCCCCTTTTCAAAGAACTTGAACAAACTAGAAGAAATACTTTTGACTGGCTGAACAAAGTTAACAATTTAGAAATATGTCCTTTATTAAAAAGTTAATAGGAAGCCTTGGATTTCATATAAGACAGTGTTAGATCACTGCTGTCAAGTTACTTTAAAAATATTTCTAAAAGCTTTTCAAGAATGCTAAAAGTTACTGCACAAATATGCTATACATGAGGGGAAAAAAGTAGAAAGGAACACCCACAGGAACATTTACCTTCCACTGCTCTTTTGAAGAAAACTTTGCAGCTGCCACAGGTCACCACCCCATAATGACATCCTGAAGCCTCGTCCCCACACACCAAACATATTTTAGAAGGTCTTGAGGATGTAGTTGAAACACTTCGTAAAGAAGAACTGTAAAAAACAAAACAAGATTGAGATTATATGAAATGTAACATTATTTCATAATTTTGTAAAAGAAATGCTTTGTAAACTAGTTATAGAAGGGACAACACACCAGCTTGGCTATTCACTAGGGTCACCTCACTGAGTTTAGTTTTCCTCACTTTTATATCTTTTTATCATCTAGTTCACAAAATTGCTATGAGAATCACATAAAACAGAGAAGACCTTAAAATTCTACAAAATTGTAAGCTGCTATTCTTTATTGGTAGTTCAGGTTTTCTCATTAGTGAATTGTAAAGTCAGAAGGAAATCTTTAGAATTCTTCATTCTCTACACAGAAGAGAGGAATAGAACCTTGTATTCCTGGGTTTGAAAGAGATCATAAAAAAAGAGTTGGACTATCACTTCCCTGAAGTGGAAGGGAAGCAGACTGACAGGAAAGAGAGGAAAATACAAGAAACAAGGATCAAATTTAAAATATGATCCAGAATGTAAAATATTGTGGCATGTTCACATTGAACCTAACTGTGTAAGCTCACATTGAACTTAAGATCTAAAGATCTTGCTTATATTTTAGTTTTCTCTAATAATTTCAGTCAATTATAATTTATTAAACAATTAGTATGAACCAGTCATTTGTATAACTGCATGAAGTAGAGTAAATCATGGTTTTATAATAAACTCAATACTTCTCATATGTGTTCTATTGATTTTGGGTTTATAATGTTACAATATTTATCTTGACTAAAGTAGAACTCCTGCAAAGTAATTTTATAAAAGTATATATATAAGTCTCAAATTCACATTCAAAATTCAGTTTTTCAAAGTCAATTCCACCTAGTTTTCTTATTTCTGTTGAAAATCAAAGGAGTGAAATCTTAAAGAGCAGCCTGACTGTCTCTTCAACATCACTTCCACATAACATTTTCACTTCTTGTTAATTCTATGACCACAGTATTGCTTACATTTATTTTTTCCTATTTATTGCTTACTGACTTAGTTTAAGCTCTCATTTATCTAGGGTATTTTAAGAACCTACTATCTCATTTTACTGCCTTTAATTTCTCCCTTCTTCAAGTCATCCTTCATTCAGATGCCAAAATAGTTTTGTGCCATTCATTTGCCTCATATCTTTTAATGACCTCTCAGTACCAATAGAATAAAAGCCCGATAGTTAAGGTTCCCCACAATCAGGATCTAACATCTATTCTGCCTTTTTTTTTTCATTTTCTTCCCACTTTATATTCTTTATTTTCTCTAAACTTTGCTTGTTCTTCAGTCTCATTTAACTCACACATCTCATTCTCATAGACCATTCCCCATCCCTAGTCCTCCCGTTCTCTCTCTAATGTGAAATATTTCAACACTCTTAAGCAACATAAACTTAACACTTAAGCAAATAAATCTATGTATCCAATGTTCAACTCTCTCCCGAATTCTAGTTCCTGGGTCTTCATTTGCCTGTTGGATCTCCCACAGGTATCCCAAAATATGTAATCAGAATTCATTGTCTTTCCCCTTGCATTCTCACTTAAGTTTGTCAAAGGTACCATCTTATTTTGGGGCACCAAGGTTTGTAACCCTGGGAGTTATCCTTCACTCTTCATTCCCACTCACCAGTCTTCTCCCCTCCATTCCCTCCACACCGAGTCACTTCTTACATATGTACCCATTACCTCTCTACTTATGCCATAACTATCCTAGTCCAGGATTTTATCTCTCATTAGAACTTCAGTAATAGTTGCCTAATTTCTCAAATGAGTTAATATTTACAAGGGGCTAGATAATGCCTGGTTCATAGAAGACCTAATAATAAATGCTTATTCCCTTCAGTATCTCACAAATACAACTCTTATCAACAAGACTCTCTCAAAGTAATCCATTCTCATGACTGCCAAGTTGATATTCAGAGGATGTTGGTCTGATACTGCGACTTTCCTGCCAAAGAAGCTCCAATGTCTTTTTTTTTTTTAAATCTGTAGCACCTAGCCTAGTGACTTGCAAGTATAGTTGCTGAATAAATACTGCTAAATAGAATTAAAACTTCAAAATTTCATTGGTCCTTTACTTTGGACTTGGATACTTGAGAAGATAAGGCTCTGATTACCAAATGAATCATTTTTACTTTCTTTACCAAAATGAAACAAAACCAAAAACCCCTACTCCTTTACAAAAATTCTGTTGTTCCTGGGATAATTATAATGGAATCTGACTTAATTCATCAATATTCTAGGAAAAAAACTTTAAGCAATTTACTTACAAACTCTGAAGAGACTGTCATATACATTGCATTCAAAGAATTAAATACAAATACAAACATGAATATTTGTCCAATTAAGTGGACTAGGCCATGAGTCTCTCCCCCCCCCCACTTACTTCCCCATCTCTGCTTATTCATAATTTCTAAAAAGAGAATAGCAGTTTGGTTCTTTATTTTGAAATCATACTCCTAATCTCATTATATTAGAACATAAGTTTAAAGAAGGCAGACAGTGCTAATGAGGTCAGGGTTGCAGGTTCAATCCCCATATGGTTTATTTGGCTTGGCACAGTAAAAAATCTGTTCTATGACCACAAACTGTACTCCAAAGCTCAACCAGCTGTCTCACAAATATAAATCATTATTCACAAGGGAGACTGGGCAACAGAGCATGAATATCTCAGCATAACCCATCACCATTAAAAAAAAATCCCAAAGTACACTATTTGTTGATATTGAGTCAAATAAGTTGTTCTTTTTTTTAAATGATCTTTTCTAATTTTTATTTATTTTTAATTCCCCCCAATTACATATAAAAACAAGTTTCAATATTTACTTCGAAAACCTTGAGTTCTGAAGTCTTTTTTCTTCCTCCCACCACACTCCCTCTCATTGAGAAAGCAAGTTACTTACTCTAGGTTAAAAATGTATAGCCATGAAAAACATTGTTACAATAATCTTGTTGTAAAAGTAAACATAACCCCACCCCAACAAAAAATGAGAAACCTCAAAAAAATAAAATGGAAAAAACAGCATGCTTAAGTCTGTAATGGACATCATCAACTCTGTCTTTGGGACAGATAACTTCTTTATCATAAGTCAGAGTTCTCCTGGGTCACAGCATTGCTGAGAGAAGGTAAGTCAGTCACAGCTGATCATCATTAGCCTTTTCTTTCCTGAATTATAGTCATCAGTGGTCTGCTATTATTTTATCTGAAAGTCTCATCATCATCATATCAGAGTGTAACATAATGAACTTAATTTCTTCCTCCTTTGCCCTTTTACTCCTTCAAACTTCTCTATTTCCATTTAGTCAAGCATGTTGGAATCATCTTTAATTCTTTTCTCTCCCTCTTCCTATACTATACTACCCTTTTGCCAAGTCTTATAAAGTTTTATTCCAAAATATATTATTTGTGTAGGTTCCTTTAATTATATTCACATGGTCACTATTCTAGTTCAAGACCTTATCTGTCCTGGACAACTGCATTAGTCTCCTAATTGGTTTTCATGCTTACATTCTACTGGCTTAATAGGCTTTTCAACACATTAATTCATTATTGTAAACATTCAGTGAAATTCATTCACATAATATCATATAAACAAGCGTCAAATATTAAAATCAAAAACAGATTCTGTGTATAACATGAATTTTTAAAAACTTCAACAAAATGTATCCTTCTTAACTCATAAAATGAACTGAATAATTGTTTTAGAAAATTTTTTCTTGTGCTTCTTGAAGTAAATTGTTTAGACATCATATTTAACCTGAAATAATAACTAGTTCTAATTTTATTATTATGTTATTTAGCATGTGCTATTTTAAAATATACATATGTCTTCTTCAATTCTAAATGATTCATTAGTACTTTCAGACAGCTCATCACAAACCAGATTTCTTTTTTCATAGTAATTCATAATGAATATAGGTACTAAATATGGGTTATAACCTCAGTTGGATGAATAAAGTCACACCTAAAGTTATCTGGCAGCCACTAAAGATACTTTCTCACTAAGATGAAAGAGATAAATAGTCTAGGAAATTGAAATTTTAAAGAACAATTACTAATCATTTCCTTCCCAGGTTATTCTTCTTCCATCTTTCTTAACACAGTAGTTGTAAAAGCACAATTCAGCACAGTTTATGCCATTAATAAAATTTGACAGAGGAACACTGCTTAATAAAGTACTACCTGGCTATAAGGTATGTAATTTCTAGATACAATATTTTGCTTAAATGAATTCAATTTACCTGAAAATGAAAAATATTTTCTTCTAAAACCAAAATACCAAATTATACTTGAAATAGTTTAAAGCCAGTAAAATATTTTGAAGTAGAACTAAAAACAAAGGGAAAAACAATATGAATCAAGGTAGAAATTATTTGCATCTCCAAGATCAAACTTCTACATCCATTAGATTTTTTTTGAAACTATACCAATCTTCAATAAGTAGAAATTCATAATTTGATACCACAAAAATTCTTTAGCCAAAGATAAAATAATGAAATTTTCTCAGCATTTGACTGAAATTTTTGTAAAGTATTATGACAGAAACAAGAATAAAATAGAAAAGCCAAACAACTACTATCAATTATATTGAATACCTTCTATGCATAAGATACTGTTGCATATTACAAGCACAGCTCTACTTTTAAAAAAAACTAAGAGAAAATGAATGGTGGAGAGAGAATTTGGAACTCAGGATTTTTAAAAAATGTTTAAATTTGTTTCAACATAATTAAGGTAAAATAAAATATTAATTGTGAAAAACAAAACCAAAATTTATTATTTTCTTATTTTTAACACACTTTTCTTTTTGTTTTTTTTTTATTTTGTAAAGGCAGTGGGATTAAGTGACTTATCCAAGGTCACACAGTTAGGTAATCATTAAGTGTCTGAAGTCACATTTGCACTCAGGTCCTCCTGACTCCAGGGTCAGAGCTCTATTTACTGTGCCACCTAGCTTCCCCTTAACATTTTTTTCTTTTTTCACTTTGAGTTCCAAATTCTTTCCCTCTTCCAACTCACTGAGAAGGCAAGCAATATTTCAATTATATGTTTGAAATCGTGAAAAACATTTTATTAGCCATACTGTCAAAAGAAAAAGCAAGAAAATTACATTCACTTCATCAATTTTTTTCTCTGGATATGGGGAGCATTTTTTAATGATGAGACCTTTAGAATTGTCTTA
Source organism: Macrotis lagotis (assembly GCF_037893015.1). Classification (NCBI taxonomy): domain Eukaryota; kingdom Metazoa; phylum Chordata; class Mammalia; order Peramelemorphia; family Peramelidae; genus Macrotis; species Macrotis lagotis. The sequence goes on along the minus strand of NC_133660.1, from coordinate 120,490,897 downwards.
GATCATTCTATTGAGTAGCCAAGTCTCACAGTTGAACATCATTATTGCATCACTGTTAACTATGCACAATGATCTGGTTCTTCTCACTTCACAACATCAGTTCATATAAGTCTTTCTGTGTTGGATTTTTTTCTCTGAAACTACCATTCTTAATATTTCTTTTTCTTTTTTTTTTAGGCTTTTGCAAGGCAAACGAGGTTAAGTGGCTTGCCCAAGGCCACACACAGCTAGGTAATTATTAAATGTCTAAGACCGGATTTGAACCCAGGTACTCCTGACTCCAGGGCCGGTGCTTTATCCACTACGCCACCTAGCCGCCCCCTATTCTTAATATTTCTTAAAGCACAATAGCATTCTATCTCAATCATATGCCAGAACTTTTTCAACCATTCCCCAACAGATAAACATCCCCTCAATTTCTAATTCTTTGCTACCACAAAAAAGAGCTGCTGTGAATATATTTATACATAAAGGCCCTTTCTCCTTTTTCTTCAACATTTTTGAGGTACAGATCTGGTAATGGTATTCCTGGATAAAAAGATATACATAGTTTTATAGTCTGTAGGGACTTAGCTCTAAATTATTTTCCAGAATAACTGGAGCAGTTCACCACTCCGCCAACTGGCTGTATCCTTATTTTACTTCATCTCTTCTAACATTTTTCATTTCTAATAGGCATAAACTAATACCTCATAGTTGTTTTAATTTTCGTATCTCTAATCAAAGCTTATATAAAACATTTTTCATATGATTGGATAGCTGATTTTTTTTTACAAACTGCTTATATCTCTTGAATCATTTATGAATTCAGGAATGGCTCTTATTTTGATAAATTTAATTCAGTTCCTTATATAATTGAGAAAATAAGACTATCAGACAAACTTGTAAATTTTTTAAAATTTTATTTTACTGTCTGTAGGGTCTTTTTAGCAAAATGTAGTTTTCCTGATATCTCTTTAAATTGGTCTATTTTTGCTCTTGCTTTGAGATCATGATTGCTAACCTTTCCCTTTTTTTAAGTTCAGCTGAAGTATATTAAATTCTGCACTATCCTTTATTTTAAGTCTGTGTATATATGTTGCAAGTGTGGCTTGTATAAGCAACATATTGTTGGATTCTTGCTCCTAATCCAATCTGCTATCTGAATGCATTTGATGAATGAATTCATCCTATTCACCCCCATAGTCATGATTACTGTGAAATTTCCCTCAATACTGCTTTCTTTTGTTTGATCTTGTCTCTCAGAAGTCTTTTTGCTTTTAACCTCTTCCTCCCTTTATCTGTTTTCCCTTTTTATCAACTTACTCCCCAGTCTCTTATCCACTTCCCCATCTCACTCCTTTTGAACAAGGTAGATTTTTATTCCTGGGGGTGTGACTGTGTGTGGGCCTGTTTCTGTATTCTTCCTTTTTTGAAGAAAATCCAATGAGAGGAATTGGAAATGTTCAAACTAGAATCTAGATTTCTATTTCTTGAATTTTTTTTTCTTATTCTATCACCTGCACAGAATAAAGAAGGTAAATATGGCAGCTAAAACAATGAGAAAACTTGAAAGATGACTATGATCAAAGCTCTTTGTAACTTAGCTCCTACTACCTTTTGGGTTTCCTTACACCTTACTTTGTCATATACTATTCCATTCAGTGATCCTGGTAGTAGTCTCTTGGTTGTTTTACCAACAACACTAGAAGCATTTTTCAAATCCTTCTTAATTCTAATGCTTTCCTTCTTTTAATTATTTCCCATTAATCCAATGTATTTAATCCAGCACATGGTTTATCTGTATATTTGTGGTCTTCCCTTAGATTGTGAAAACTTAAGGATAGAGACAATCTTTTGCCTTTGTGGTATCTTTTGCACTTAGTATAGTGCCTTCCATGTAGTAATCAATATCAAATAATTAATAATTTATTGATTAATATAATGAGAAATGATCAGGGAATGAAAAAATTTTATCTAAAATAGCTTGAGGAACTGTTATAATATAAGAAAATATACTGTCAATAAAGCTAATCAACACCATTTGATAATTTTCAACAACATTTTATATCTCAGAAAGATTTTTGGTGATTGATTAGAATTGATTTTGTCACTTAGTCAACAAACATATTAAATGCTCAATATGGACCAGAGACTGTGAAATGGCCTGGAGATACAAAGACCCTGCCTTCAAGAAGTTCATATTTTAACATGAGAGACAAATATGAAAATAACTGTTATAAACAATTTCTAAACAGAATAGATGCAATATAATCTCAGAAGATAAGATACTAAAGTTTGGGAAAGACAGGTAGGTATTGATCAGATTTGGAAAGGGGTGAGGAAAACTAAATGGTGAAGACAAGCAGAAAGAGAAATGCCTAGCAGACCATCAGTGAAAAGACAAGATGGCAGAGACCAGAGTGGCTGGTGTGAAACTGAGAAGTAGGTCAATTATCACAGCATGTTGAAGACATGAAAGCTAAGAAGGGGATGGGTTTTTAAAAGCCAAATAGAGGATTTTATTATTTTGTCTTGACTAATCATAATTTTATTGTGTTTTTCTCCCAGTGGGTATGGGTAAGGTGTGGAACTTGGGGGGGGGATAAAATGCTTGTTAATTGAAAGCAAAATAACATAGAAAGTCTTTTCTATGGGAGGGAGTGGGGAGAAAAAAAGAATTATTAAAATCAAAACACCTTTATTACTATTAGTCAATGGATACTAATAAGGAAACTATCATGCTGATTTCTAATGTGTTTTTTATATTTTAAAAAATGATCCTTTAATTGAAATATTGAAAAATATTCATCAAATGAGATACAAAAGAAGTGTCATATTACAAAAAGTTAACTAGAGAATATTCAGAAAGATAAAAATAGAACAATCTTTTCACTGAAATTTATAAAGAAAATAAAATTTACTCTTCAGCGAAATGGTAAAAGAGGTTAAAATGAATAAGAAAATGTATTTTTTTCTGCATATAGAAGGTACTGGCCATCTTATACATAAAGTGCTTCCTGAAAGACCTACAGGAAAACATAAAAAATCAACTTGTGAAGAAACAACCTTGGCTAGTAGAAAAGTTTAGTCAACTGACAGTTCTTCAGCTATTCTGCTGACCAAAGGAGAGCTGAACCCCTGGTATGGGTTGTGTGTTTGTGTGTGTTTGTGTGTGTGTGTGTGTGTGTGTGTTTGTGTGTGTATGTGTGTGTGTATGTCTGTATGAATATAAGTCATCTGGTTTACTGCTCTATAGAACCATCTACAACCAAAGATAGTGATAACCCTTCATTGTCCTCTGTAGTTCAAGAGGGAGAAACAGAAAGGGAAATGTTGGCTTTGTATTAGTTTTTCTGTGAGCTAAAATTATTAGAAAAGAGGTTTTGTTTTAGAATCTCAAGGAGGGAAAAAAGCAAAATTCTGTTGAGTAAAGTAGAGCTGGATGGGCTTTCATTGGATTACTCAAAAAGTCAACCTAATGAGTTTTGCATTTCTCTGGCTTAAGGAAGCTACTTGTAACTGAATAAATGAATACTGGTTATTATTCATTCATTCATTCATTTATTAATTTGTTTTTGCTAATAGAGCACAACACTTTCTCAGCATTTGGGAAAGGTAGCAGTGACCTAAGAGAACTCATCACTATTTAATTGACTCAAGAGTATCAGATCTTTGCCCAGAAAAAGATTGTTTTAAGACCAGAAAGTGAGCACTTGGAAGAGAAGCAGTTTTGCAAGGGTCAATCTGGTCCTGAAGAGACCAATGACATCAAAACATTCAGTCTAGAGTTGAATTTCCCTTGATTCATGAATTTTCCCTTTCATGTACCTACATGCTAAGTTTCTATAAGTTGTACTCATTTTCTACCACAGGTACTGCATGCTTTAGTGCATTTGTCACAGGTTATTGATTAAATTATAATATTTTGATTATTACTGCTTTTGTCTTTTATTGAGTAAATTTTATGATTATTATTGCTTTTTGCCTTATTGTTTAGTAAATATCATTTGAGGAATGGCTGAATAAGTTGTGGTAGACGACTAATGGAATACCACCATGCAATCAGAAATGATGAATTCAATGATTTCAAAAGAACATGGAAAGATTTTCAAAGAATAATAAAGAGGGAAATGGGCAATACCAAGAGAACATTGTATATGGCAACAGCAAACAATTATTTTTATCTATTATAAATTTCCAAATTAATTATAAAGGATATATGAAGAAATATTCTATCTGTAGCAAAAGAAAAAATTAATAAATTATACACACATATAAACCAATTTATTTGTGTCTGGTGATAGCCATCTCTAGGGTGGGGGGAGAGAGGAAAAGGAAAAAAGAAATTTACATTACAAGTTAATTGTGTATTTGAATATAATAGCAAAATGTGCACAGTAGATTTGCAATTTCATGTGCAACCATCTTTTTATAGTATTATGTTATAGAAATATTTATTTTCTTCCATAAATTAAAAATAAAATAAGTTTTTTAAAAATTCAATGTTTCATTTTGATTGATTTTGTTCAAATGGGGAGCACTAAGATGGAGGCTAAAGTCTGCAGTAGTGTGCCTTACAAATATATATCTTCCCTATCTCATCATATATACCAAGGTTAAACGTAAAAGTCTACAACAGAGTTTAAGTAATGGTAACATCATCTATCCTGGTTGGCTAGCAAGCAAACTGATATAAATTTATATTGGGTGAGCAAGCCAGTCCACAGAGTGAAATTGGGACTCCATATAACTTCATGTGGAATGGCAAGGAAGAACTTGGATGTCACTATTATTATTATTGTTACTGCCTAACAACTAGGGTTTTTATACTGTCCTCTTTCAGAAAGGAAATAAAAAGAGGATGATTCAAATGTATGCTTTAATAGCAAACCACTAAAAAAAAGAGCAGTTTTATTTGTAACACATTTCTTATTGCCAGAAATTACTTAACAAGAACCTTAAGAAAACTCCCAAATTAATTTAAATTTATATTATTAGTTAAGACAGTCAAGTGATAGGGGAAGACTTTTTTAAGAATCATAAATTTTTTATTATTTATAAATATTAATACAAGTGAAAGTGCCAAGTGCAAAGTCCTTTTCTTTTGTTTTTTTTAAAATATTTTTCTAATGTAATTTTTTTCCAATTACATGCAAATATAGTTTCCAACATTGATATTTTGGAAGATTTTGAGTTTCAAATTTTTCTGCTTTTTTTCTTCCCTACCCCCTCCACATATGAGAGAGTAATATGATAAAGGTTTTATGTACTATACAATCATGTTTAATATATTCTAAATTAATCATGTTGGAAAAAAGAATCAGCACAAAAGGGGAAAAAATCATGAAAAAAAATTTAAGTGAAAATAGTATGCTCTAGTTTATATTCAGATTCCATAGTTTTGTTTTTGTTTTTTTCTCTATGTGGATGGCATTTAAATGGAATGATTTTTCAAAAATATCATAAAACATGAAAATATATAGAAAGTGTTTTATGTTTTTAAACATAGCAATAAAAAGCAAAGATAGAGAACCAAAGGCTGCCTGCCATACCACTCCACAAGCTGCAGGAAGCAAAACAGGACCAAAAAATCTGAGCAACTTCTAAGTTAAAAACAGAGAAAGATGTTTTAGACTGAGAAGAGAAAGTACAAGAAAAATGGTGTTTAAAGTATAGGTACTAACTAGTAAATGATCAGGAGCTCTGAAAGTCATATGCAACAGAAGTAAAATGATTCAATGGACTAAAAGTCAGATTGGATTCAGAGTCCACAGAGACTAGTGGTTAAGGCAGACTACTAGGCAAGCACTCACAAGCTAAAACATGGAAAAATCAGAGATCAGGACAAGGTAAGGACTCAAGACTAGATAAGTATAGATGCAGAGACACTGGACAAGAGAAGAGGAAACTCAAAACCCTACTGGAAAAAGGACCCTCCCATATGATGTCTTATTAGGACAAGTAGGGTCAACTCAAGTCCTGCAATGCAGCAGTCCGGTAGATACAGATAAAAAAGAATTAAAGTATGGAAATATTGTGATAGGAACAAAGGTTTGCAGAGAATAATTGATCATCCACATAGAGTCAGATAATAAGGAAGGTGAGAAAAAATAAATCTGTTAAAATGAAATCAGGTCAGTAAAATCAGTAAAATTTTCAGAATATGATAAGTATTTTGGGGGTAACTTCTGTTAAGAACAGATGGTGTTCAAAAAGACAACTGGCAAATGATTTAGCAGATTACTGGGAAGGTGGCTACATACAAGTCTGGTCAGAAGAGTTATCTAAAAATGGCATAAATTGGAAGGAAGCTGTAAAAAAAGTTTAAAGAAGGAAACAAAGTTTGGCTACAAATGAATTTTGGGCACAGAGAAGTAATTCTGAAGTTAAAAGGTATTTGTTATAGAATTGTCACTTCACTATGTTTGGGTCCTATGAACAAAAAATGCTTGTCTGAATGTGGGAAGACATGAATATCTCAAAATGGAACAACAAATGAGATCCTTGTGAAGAGATAGTTATATGATTAAAAATGGAATGAAGGAGATTTAATTAATGGATACTCGTTAGCAAATTGCCTTCAAATAAAATTTTTAAAACATTATTTGATAGCAACAAAAGCCAAAAGTAGGAAAAATAATATTTTACATCACTTGATTCATCTTATTAGTTGCACTGGCTAAAGAAAAGGCATTGAATATAAAACTTTTTAGGAGAATTTTATTCAAGAAACCATAATTTTTCATCTAAGTAACAAAGAAACGATCAGTAAGAATACTCAAGCTCTTGCACTAAAAAAGTGCACTCACAAAGAAGTCAAATGCCACCCTTAATGCTATCCAAGAATAAAAGGAAGAAAATTTCAACTCTTTATTCAGAATAGTGAGTTATAAGGGAAAATCACAAATTGGAGATTGGAATAGATCATTTACATAATACTTTACAGTCAGAAAATCACTTTACATACATTATCCAGTTTGATCTTCTCAATCACCATGTAAATTAGGCAAAACTAGCATTATATCATTTTCTTTTATGTAAGAGAGAGGTGAAGTTCAGAAAAGTTAAAGGAAATTTTTAAAAGGTCTCACATCTAGTTCAGCCTGTCTTCTCTTTCCAAATTGTTGCTTGTTTCATGTAATGAAAACTCTACATGAGGGGCAGCTAGGTGCTGCAGTGGTTGGAGCACTGGCCCTAGATTCAGGAGGTCCTGAGTTCAAATCTAGCCCAAGACACCTAATAATTACCTAATTGTGTGACCTTGGGCAAGTCACTTAACTCCACTGCCTTAAATAAATAAAATGAAAAATCTCTACATGAGATTTTGAACAATATTCTAACTTATTTTGTAAATAATCGATAGAGAATTAGAATTATATTTTTCTTAGGTCAATTTACTCACACAACCAAAGCGACTCTAAAGTCATTTACCTCAGGCTCATTTGTAAAGTGGAAACAGTAACAGTACCTATCTCTCAGGGCTATTGTAAAGAACAAATGAAATAACACAGTTATCATTTCACATCGTGATTTTTGCCATTGGAGTTTTCCATAAACTACAGGTCAGCATAAGAAATTTAATGGGAATTTGAGGGGGGGGTTACAGAAGCTGCAGATTGTTATTTGAAGGTCAGCAGGTAACAAAGAGCCTATGACCAAATATTTAATGCGAATTTCACAATAAGGCACTATAAACATCCAATAAAAAAAAAAAGAAAAAATTTGAATTTTTTCTCTGGTATGAAATGAGGGCCAAAAAAATTTTTTTAGAAAGATTTTATTTATTTTGAATTTTACAATTTTCCCCCCATTCTTGCTTCCCACCGCCCCCCCCCCCAGAAGCCATTCTGTTAGTCTTTACATTGGTTCCATGTTATACAATGATCTCAGCTGAAAGTGATGATAGAGAAATATATCCTTAAGGAAGAAAAATAAAGTATGAGATAGTAAAATTAAATAATAAGATAACATTTTTTTTTCTAATTTGAAGGTAATGATCTTTGGTCTTTGTTCAAAGTCTATAATTCTTTCTCTGGATACAGATGGTATTATCCATTGCAGAGAGCTGAATTGTCCCTTGTTGTTGCACTGATGGAATGAGCAAGTCCATCAAGGTTGATCATCACCCCCATGTTGCTGTTAGGGTCTACAATGTTTTTTTGGTTCTGCTCATCTCACTTAGTATCAGTTCATGCAAATCCATCCAGGCTTCCCTGAATTCCCATCCCTCCTGGTTTCTAATAAAACAGTGTTCCATGACATACATATGCCACAGCTTGTTAAGCCAGAGGGCCAAAAAATTTTACTCAGATTTTCTAGATTATGCAGATGCCACATCTCTAAACAGCATGACATGGAAGGAATAAGTCTATCTGTAAAGTGCTTAGAGCAGTACTAAGTATTAAAGAAGTGCTATCATCATCATCATCACCATTACTATTGCTTTAAAATGCTCAATTTATAGACAAATATTCAACATATAACCCCTTCAAAAACTGGTATCTTCCTCTTTGCTGGAAAGGCTCATGAAATCTATGGGAAAATATAAGATGACTTCTTGGAAGATTATGCTAGAATATGCAATTAGTAAAATACCAGAACTTTGATTTTGCTTTTGTTAACATTGCTATATAGTTTCCACTAGCTGAGTTAGGAACTCATCCACATCTTATCAACTAGTGTGATTCTTATACATATTTTCTCCTAAATCTTCCATTGATGATATAACCAATGGGCAGAAGGTCATCATCATCTGCTTTTACATGAAAAGAATCTGAGGTTACTCGTATTGAAAGAAAATTATTCTTTTATTTCTTTGATGATAACCTGGCTTATCCTTTCATAGGCTACTTGAAGGCAAGGACTATGTTTTATGCAAACTCTGCATGGATACATTTTTTGAACAGAATAAAGCCTATTAATTTTTGCCTATTGTAGTTGTATCTATATACACAATAGTCTCAGTATTAAACAATTTATATATCAGCACAAGATAGGTACTTTATTATAGGTAATAACTCCTTTTACCTTTTCCTGCTACAATTTTTATTCTATAATTAATAGGTAGATGATGAGTCAATTGAAAGAGAAGTTGTACAAATATTTAACTATGTACTTATAAATTCAGGTCCAGACTTTAGACTTCTGCTTAGGGCATTCTCAATTATTGTAAACCTTTACTTTACCTGCTCAATTCAGACATTTCTACCTTTCTGGTCTTATCTTCATAAATTCTGCAAAGCTCCCTTAACCAGCTTAGGTGATCTCTGACCCATCCATAGACTCAATAAATACTGTGTATTAATGTTTTAAAATTTAAATTTAACCTAATTTAAATTTAAGAGCTGCTGAGATGAATCAAATGCAAATGTATGTAAGAATGTTAGTGAATTAATCGTAATTAGTTCTTACATTTTTTAATGGATTCAGTTTGGCAAGGTAGACAGTCTCACCTTTCATTTCTAAATCTTTTGCACTTAAGGGAAAAAGAAGGGACAATACCACAACCAACTAAGCATTCAAAGAATGCCTAAACTTGCATTGTTACAGCAGAGCATTAGATAGTATAGAGTAAGGATTTTTTGAGAGGAAACAAAATTTATTTTTCTTTTCTAATTATGTGCTTGAAGATAGAGATGGAGAGTGGGGGGGAATCATAATACAACCTCACTAATTGAAATGGATATTGGGAGTAGTTTAAGCTTACAAATTAAAGAAATGACTTCTAAAATTTTACTCTAAGAAATGTAGCATTATTACTTAAATAGAGAAGATGAGAATTAGAATTTTCCCAACCTACAAGCCACAATTGATTCTTCTGGGCAAAGAAGTTATTCCATTGGGTCCACAAATCTATATTTGTTCCTAAGATTATTATTATAAAGTTTTCTGAGGTTTAACTATATAGAAATCAGAATAATAAAGAAAAATAACTTTCATAAAAGAAAAAGTTGTATATCTTAAAGTCCATATGCATTACTATTTTTAAAAATATGTGGATGCTATTGTGACTAATAAAATAGAACTTCATTTAAAAGTTTTATTGAATTGTCTAGTATTTTTTCAAACAATGAATATAATTACCTTTACAATTTTAAACTAACCACACCTATCATTTTAGAGTAAACAAAATTTATTTTTACATTAGGAACAAAGTTGTAATGCTCAGGATCAGATATATGAGTACATTATAATATAAATGGATCCTTAACTCTGTTTGCCTTAGTTTCCTCATCTGTAAAATGATTAGGAAAAGAAAACAGCAAACCACCCATGGCTTTGTCGCTTAAAGTACAAACAAGGTCACAGAAAGCTGGAAACAACTGAAATGACTGAATAACAACAAACCAATAAGTAAAATTAAGTTGAAATAAAAAAAAATTCAATTCAGAGAACTGACTTTAGCACTAGGAATACCAAGAATAAGATATTACATTATAAAAATTAGGAATTGATAAAAAATATTTTTTTCATTTCTATCTTTTGCTGATCACTTCAACAGTCATTGGCTCAACCATCATCTCTTTAACTCATATATACACACACACACACACACATACATAAGCATTATTAGAAATTTCTCACTCACACCAGCAAAATTACAGGTCCAATTAAAATGCATCTCTAGATTTGATCTCTCTCAGGATCTCAGGTGACCCATCACTGTTTACCAGATATATTCATCTAAAAGAATAGGGAAGTCATGTTGACTTACATTTTAAAGGGAACTTAAAGAAGTTGGCAGCCAAAACTAAAAGCTCACAATGAGCTATGGTTCAAAAGGAAGTTATAGACAATATGAAGATTTTATTTTCCCTCAAATTTCTACTGGGAGAAAAATAATAACTGAAGAAGGTTTAGAGTCTGCTCAACACTGATGTGATTATAAATGATATTAAAGAAAAAATCAAAAAGACAAAATTTTAATTTTGATCTTTTGTCTGCCAGAGGAAATGGATACATTGGAAATGACAGAAACATATTAACAATGAGAAGACATCAATGATAAGTAAGGATATTGCAAGAAAGCATCTAAACTACTATCCTTGATGAAATGATCTAGACAGGTGACTGATTGATTCCTGGTAAATTTCTAGGATCAGTCATTCATGAATTGATTAATTAATATTGGTGGAGTTGTGAACTCATTCAACCTTTCTGGAGAACAATTTGGAATTACGCCCAAAGGGCAATAAAAATGTGCATACCCCTTGATCCAGCAATACCACTACTGAGTCTACACCCTGAAGAGATCATGAAAAAGGGTAAAAACATCACTTGTACAAAAATACTCATAACAGCCCTGTTTGTGGTGGTAAAGAATGGTTAATTGAGTGAATGTCCTTCAATTGCAGAATGACTGAACAAATTATGGTGTATGTACATTATGGAACACTATTGCTCTATTAGAAACCAGGAGGGATGGGAATTCAGAGAAGCCTGTAGGAATCTGCATGAATTGATGTTGAGCAAGATAAGCAGAACCAGTAAAACATCGTGCACCATAACAGCAACATAGGGTTGATGATTAATCTTAACAGACTTGCTCATTCTATCAGTGCAACAATCAAGGACAATTTGGGGGTATCTCCATGGAGAATACCATTTGTATCCAAATAAAAAATTGTGGAATTTGAACAAAGATCAAAGACTATTACCCGTCATTTAAAAAAAAGACTGTAATGTAATTTTGCAGTCTCTTATATTTTATTTTTTTTCCTTAAGGATAGGATTTCTCTTTTAACACATTCAAATCAGATCAATACAGCATGGAAACACTGTAAAGACTAACAAACTGTCTTCTGTGGGGGTGGGGTGGGGGAGAGAATCAAGATTGGGGGAAAATTGTAAAATTCAAAAATAAGTAAATAATATATTTTCCTCTGTTGAATCAAATGTTTTTTGATAATAAGTAAGCAATGAGTATAAAGGAATCTAGTATCTCTACATTTTCCAGTCAATTATGAGATTGCAGTAACCTACAGCAATGTCAGTTATCAAAGTCCACTTGTTGTCTAATAATCCCACTGAGGATGACCTCAATTTGCATATCAATGACTCTAATAAAGATTATATGCTGACAAGAGAACGGATATTTAGGTTAGTAATTTATATATTCTCAGTCAACTTTTTTTTTGTATTAATATGGTCTGAAGATTTTTCCTAGCTTTGATATCTCCACTTCTTTCAAGATTTTTTTTTTTTTTTTTGGTGATTACATGACTCAATGAGTACAAAATTGGGTCACTTGCAGTACAAATTTTCTCCATATTGACTCTAGCCATTTCCCTCAATTTCTGTTACATATTGGGTATCATTTCAACCTTCCATATAAATACTTCTAGAAATAAATTGTTAGAGCTGTTGTGTGGTGATTTTATTGTCCTTGGTGATGAAAATTGTTTAGTATAAAAATCTTTGTAGATCTTTCCATGTTTTTTCTGTTTTCATTTTTTCATATGTATTCTAAAGTATCTTCTGGATAACTGCCTAGTTGACTGTCTTATCAAGCTTTCTTCAAATTGATTTTAATCTTCACTGGTTCTTTCTTACTCATAACAATGTGTGATCATAATCATCCATCATCTTTTTCATAATATTTTGAAAATCATTTATATTCTATATAAACTAGTCAAATAATAATGACTTTGGCTTCTAGCTCTCTCTATCTCCCCCCCCTTTTTGGCAAACCATGTGCTTGCTGACAAAGATGTATTTTAGTTTTTTCATCTTTTCACAGCAGTAGATTTATATGGTTAATCTATATTAAAAACTATTCTTCATTTTTATTATCAATCACATCTTTAACACTAGAATTACTAGATACCTCAATTACTGTAAAAATATAATTTTTCTTTGAAATAAAATAAAATCTATCTCTATTCTCTTTACTGAACAAATATAAATATATTATATCAATTTATACAAATATATTCCTTTAATGTATTCTTAAATTCTGGTCCTTCTAATGTTGTATTGCATGCTCAATTTTTTCCTATTATTTTTTATTTTTGCTTTTAATTAATTCAGATCTTTGTTCTAATAAGTCAATTGTATGACATACACAAGCAGTCATGTGCAATAATGAGCTATTTCCTATATGGTAAAATGCAACAAATTTCATTTTTGCAGTATTATTCAATGTTCACAATACTTAGCCTTTATAAATTCTTTTCATGAAAGTGTTCATGAATTAGGCAAAAGACCATGTAGTCTGAGTCTGTTCTCATCCCTTTTTCTTACCAATGCTTTTCCAATATGCAGTTTGTACTATCCTCATGTTTTTCCATCTTTGTGACTAAAGTCACACATCAAATTATATGATTATCTAATTACACAAGCTACAACTATTCATCATGAGTAGTACAATAATTCCATTAAACAATGTTTCTTGTTCACTTTCAAGTAAAATTAAAAGTAACTCTCCTAACTCCTTTGCTTCTCCAAAGAGTAACTGTAATCTCTTTGTTTTTTTCCTTATGATTTTTGATAATAGAAACAATATCACAGGACCAAAGAATTTCCAGTTTTCATATTCCTCTGCTGTAGTTACTACAAAAAAGATTGAATCTAAATAATGGAGATTTTTTTTCACAATCTATTTTGCTAGATGTTTAAAGCAGTACAAATAATGCTTATAAGGAAAACTTCAGATACTATTATAATTGATACTGGGGAAGAAAATGTGAAGTCTGTACTATAAACAGCAAAAAAGTCTAATGTTTATTTTTGTCTAAAAGAGGAATAGTTTTGTTTGCTTGTTTTAAAGAGATTAGGTAAAATATGATATGGGGGAAAATTAGGCATCTAAGAGGCTAAAGATTTCATTCCTGTCTTGGCATTATCATTAACCATGTGACTTTGGACAGGTCACTTTACCTGTTGACATCTCAATTTTCTCACTTGGAAAATGAGAGAGGTGAACTAGATATCTTTGAAATAACTTCAAACTGTGAAATTCTATGATCCTGTTAAAGAACTGTGAAAAATATTTTGCATATGACCCTTCCACAGTCAAGATGATCTGCCTCACTGTCAAAAAGCATCAATATTTTACTTTATTTTTAAAAATTGTCATGAAATTAGAGTTTAGCAAACAGCAGACATATTTTTTGCTAATTAGGACAAGGTATGCCCATGGGTGCCATATAGTTTCAAATCAATTTCAAAGCCTTTTGGTTCAAGAGACCCTCTCCTGCCTCACAGCCTGGAACAAAAGCAAATTCAACTAATTCTTCCTGGGTTTATATCTAAGCCTAGATATCCAATATTATCTGGGTATATGTGTGTGTGTGTGTGTGTGTGTGTGTGTGTGTGTGTTTTGTTCTTACTTACCTCTGCAAAGCAGAAGAGGGGGGAAAAAAGTACAATTATCAGCAAAGCCCAGTCCAAATTAGTATCTATGGTCCAAATCATACATAAAGGAAAATAAGCACATCATGGAAGCAATCAAAATGCTGTGGTCCAGAACTCTATTTGCCTTGGTAGGCTCTTTGCTTTTTACTACAGAGGTACCCAATTTTAAAAACAATAAAATATTTCTTTAGTCTTACTCTAATTGGGAAAAGATTTCCTTCTTGGCAGCTTTGCTTTTCCCTTTAAAACACTACTTAGAAGTCATTGTGCATCTGTAAGCACCAAAAGAAACAATTACATTATAGACCCACTCAGTCAGAAATCATGATCATAGAAATTTAAGGAAAATGGAATGTGTTCATAAGGGCAGGAGGAGAATCTTAAAAGATGTCACCTGAAAAATAATTTGCTTCCTAAGAGAATATATATATATATATATGTGTATATATATATATATATACATATATATATTATATGTATGTATACACATATATTGCAATTATTCATTGAATTTAAAGACATGAAAATGATAAATTCAATTATTGAGCTGTTTTCAAACTTTTCTGTATTTTGTATCTTTTTCAATATAATGTTACTTTTATATAAATAGTAGACATTTATTCTTCAGGAGAATAAAAATTATTAATTTAGCTAAAACAACTTTAACAAAAACATAAAAATATATAATGTCAACAAAACATGGAAAGAAAACCTTATTAATTTTTAAAAGTAACTTTGCTATGGACAGGTGCTCCATATTCCAGATGATATTGGTGTTGCAATGGAGTAAAAAAAACTGAGTTCAAATATTGTCTCTAGCATTTACTAGCTGTGTGACCCTAGGAAAGTCACTTAACCTCCCCTTACCTCTATTTATTTATCTACCTCCTAGGGTTATTGGGAGAATTAAATGAGATAATGATTGTAAAAAGCTTACCACAGTACCTAGCATATAGTAAGTGTATATAATTTTAGTTATTATTGTTATTAGTATTAATTATTATATGTATTGTGGTTTATAAAAAAATTTGCTTTGAGTTTCAATATGCACAATTGTCAAACTTCAAAACAAGCCTGAAGTAGAGGGAAAAGCACAAAAATCTTGGAATCAAGATCTGAGTTCAGATTTCAGCTTCAGTTTTCAAAACTCTGAGTAATTTTAAACAAGTAGATTATCTGGGGCTTATTTCCTTCATCTGTTTAAATAAAAAAAAGGAGATTATACCATATGAGCTATAAGTTCTCTTCCAGTTCTAAAACTCAGAAACATGAAGGTGTCAGGAAAATGAAGAAGGTTAAGACTATTTTGAAATGATCAAACTACTACTTAACAAAAATAAAATAATAAGAAAAATAAAGACAAAGCACATGACAACCAAATTTTTGTAATTTTAACCATGATTTTATTGAAATGGAAATTTTTTGAGTGAAAGTTTTACCATAAGAGCTAATTAGGAAAATCATGTAGGTTCAAGGACACTTATATGGTCTCTAAGATTCACAAACTACTATAATAAAATCCCTTTCATCCAGAATATTAGGGCTGCAGTGTTCTAATTCACTAACCACAACTAGAATAAGAACACATTATATTTGACATTAAAACTTAAAGCTATAAACTATGATTAAATCATGCTCTTGATCTTTTAAAGTATTTTCATGATACTCAGGTACCCTAGATTTATTGATATAAGTAATATATTTAGAAAACTAAGATATTAATTAAAATATTATTCCTCAACATTGTAATTATTAGAACGATCTCACTTTTCAATGGAATTCCAATAAAGAAGGTATTGCGTAAGTCACTATTCTTCTACTATAATAAAATAACTGCTTTTCAGAGTTAAATAAAAGAATCAAGATGTAAGTTCCTCCTTGGTAGGAGGTTCATCCTTAAGACACATTTAAAAATTGTTATTCTATTAATGGTGGTGGTTGTGGTACTAATATTAGTAATAGTAAGATATATTAAAATTACTTCATTCTTATCTTTTTTTTGTTTGTTTTTTTTTGCAAGGCAAATGGGTTAAGTGACTTGCCCAAGGTCACACAGCTAAGTAATAAGTGGCTACGGCCATATTTGAACTCCAGTCCTCCTAACTCCAGAGCTCATGCTCTATCCATTGTGCCACCTAATAACTACCAATGCTTTTATTCTTCTCGTTTTTATGACATTCAGATAGAAACCATTCTGGGATAAGTTGCTATCCTATTATTCTCTTAAATTTAATTTATTATAGACTATTAGATAACTGATTTTTTTTTGTAAATGAATAATAACTAAGTTGTGAACTCATCCTTAGTAGGCTCATTGAAAGCAATTTTAAGTTGAAGAAGGTTTAAGGGAGATTTTATATACATATACATACACACATATACATATACATATATATTTCTATTACCACAAAGGTTTGACCTACTCTGCCAAGTATCTTATGTTTTAAACATTATCCATTCTATGTAATTTAGAGATAACAAGTGTTTGGTAGTGTGGCATCTATTTAAAATGTTCTTGATTCTTTAATTGGGTGGTTTTGGACAGCAATTCAGGCTATGATAATGCTTCAGTTCCTATACAAATTACAGATTCAGTACTTCAGGCTGACTCAAATGATATTATCCATTTCTGTTCTATAATCTGGTATTAACCATTAAGTTGGATCCCTTTAAAATAATCTTTTTGTTATTAAATTTGAGGGAAAATGAATGATCTGGACTGAGTACCCATAATAAACTCTTCCATTTTCAGGAACAAATCTATAGAACTCAGTTATTTGTCTGATGTTTCATTTTCAACATAATTCGTTGCTTTCATGTATACATGAACAGACTTTTATAACTGCTTATTCCAGTTATTCCTACCAGTAGCAGATGATTATTAACAGAAATAACCTGTCTGTCAACAAGACCAAAGAGTCCTTGGCAATTGATTTACCAATACATGGTAATAGGTTGTGGGTCAAAGCAGGATGGTATTAAGAAAAGAATCCCAAGAACAAGGTCATTTCTCTCACCCATCTTCCAATAGATATTGACAGAAGCAGAACTATCTACTATGTGATCTTCACTATTCAATTGATGATAACATTTTTTTAAATATAATGCCTTGTGGATGGACAGCAAGCAAATCAATAGGCTCATATACTCATAGATTTAAAGCTATGGCTCAAAGGTTAATAGATTTTAGTGCTGAAAGGGATTTCAGAGTTTACTCAGTCCAATTTCCTCATTTTATAAATTAACAAACTGAGATCCAAGGAAGTTAAATTACTTGCCCTAGAAATACACAATTATTATGTGCCAAATCAAAATTCATTGTCTTACATATCATGTCCCACCACACTGCCTCAGAGAGGAAAGGAAAAACAGGCAAATCTATTGTTTAACTGAACTGACTGATGAGATTGCCTTATGGGTAGGTGGAGGATTTGATATAGCTAGGAATTAAAGGTTCACCTAACTGATTTACACATAGGCCAATGGTTCCTCCCCCACATACCCTCAAGCTAAAAATCAATATCTTCAGATCTCAAAAGCATGGAACTTTTCCAAAAGAATTATTTTCACAATTTGCAGTATACATTTTTGTTTGGGGAAAGGAAAAGGGGGAGAAAAAGCTGTGAATGTATTTCCAAACGTGGGGGGTGGGTGGAGTGGGGAGCAGAGAGAAGCTATCCTATTTTTACTACCTGATCCCCTACCATATTTAATTTGTAGGACAACTAAAGTTCAACACAACATGATATATACATTCTCATTGTTTTTTCCTAATGAGAAATTCTAGGGGTCCAAAGGAAAGAAGGCACGTTTCCAAAATGAAAAGTCTTCATGAGCATGGTATTACTTCTACTATAGACTTCAACAAATTTTTATTCTGCATCTATATTTCCTATTTCCTTCATGGCAGAATACTAATTTCAAGTCATTTAAATGAAAGAGCCACATAATATGATATCTCTTGTTTAAATTAAAAAATAGAGATAAGAGCATGTAAAGATTTTCACAGAGGATTCTTAATCGCTGCTTTCCATTATTTAACAAAGAATTACTACATATGGCATGGTCACCAATTTTCTTTATATGTTTTTTAGAATTCTGTTCATAGCTGTTACTATTGTTTCTCACTTTGGACCATGTTATACTAGTTTCCACAAACCCCTTAATAAAGGAACAGGGAAGGTTTCCTATGTGATACTTTGCCAGATACTGTGTCATTGGACACAACACAATTTTACACTCAGATTATTAGTGTGATATGTATCATTCATCAAGCTGTCTTAGAATTATACTGATCATCAGCTAGTAATTCTGAACTTCTTCCTTAGCCATGGTTTTTAGAATTATATAATTAACCAACATTAGCTTTATATTTCAAACACAATGCTATCCTACTCATTTATTCTTGGAAGAACACCCCAGGGAACATGAGTGGGCCCATGTAGAATGCCAACTGAAACTGTCAATGTCTACTCTGTAAAGTTACTATTTGTATGTCTTAATACAATTAAAATCTAGAGCAGGTAGAAAAATTTTCAATGAAAACACTGTATAAGAAAAAAAATTTAAGTTCCCATGATAGTCTTATTTCAAAGCAATATATTATACATAACCTCTAACTATAACAAAATAAACTGGAAATCCCTTGAAATTTCTTAAAATATTTGCTATTTAATATTCATTGAATCATAAAGTCCTTAATGGTTTTCAACTGGTCAACTGAGAGCATTTATTAAAGTGCTTGATAATTATAAAACATGATATATATTAAGCTATACTGGTAGCATAAAAATATCTGGATAGCCATATGACTGAAAATGATATGGCAAACATAAGCTTAAAAGTCAAAATATACTTCAAAGCAGGAAATGGATGGACATTTAGGATTCCTGAGTACAACATATCCCTTTTATAGATGACGAAAATAAAAAACCATAGCAGTTAAATGCCCCATGTCAAAAAGGTAAAGATGGTAAAATTGAGATTTCAAACTAGGTCTCTTTCCCCCAAATCATGATGGTGGCTAAGGAAAAGGGACAAGGATTGGACCTCAGATCTCATATGAAATGAGAAATTTTCTCTATCAAATGCAGTCTGGTACTTGATTATGGGGAGCACAAAAATTCTCCCACAATCACTTTTCCTTCCAACTGGTACCAGTAAATCAGCAGGATCACACAGTCAGAATATGTTAAAAGGGAGATATGACTTCAGGTTTTCCTTTTTCTGAGACCACTCTATATTCTAATGCTGTCAAAATGATTATTAAATGAAAACCTCAAATATACAGAAGACACTGATGATTTGACTATTACTTATATTTAAATTTTATTTAAATTTAAACTAATTTTATAATTCCTAACGATGTTTTTACTATTTTAGAAAACAGGAAAAATATTCATGCCATGTCAATACTGTGGCAACAATAATGCAAATGGGCTATTTCATTTAAGTAAATTCATTTATTTTAGAAATATAATTTCTCACAGCATTAATATATATATATTTATTTTCATGAATTCTTTATTTACTTAAAAAAGTTACCATTTTTTTATCCTGAAAGTTTTACTCTTAAAAAGAAGAGAAGAGAAGTATCTGATTACCTGGCCTCAACAACTTCATTAATGTCAACAGCCTGACCTACTTAAATGAAAGAAGAGTTAAGTCACCCAGGGTTGCCCAGTAATTAGTTGCAAAGTTAACTTGGCAAGATGTTTTAAAATTTCTTCCTTCCTTTAGTAATTCTTTGTTTTTAAAAGAAAGCCTTTTAGGTACTGGGATGGGGGTGGGGAAGAAACATTTGAAAGTAATCGAAGGGCCATATTTTTGTTTGGATTTCTTTTTATTTCAAGTTCAATTTTGTGTTATCTCTGGTTAAGGTAAAGGAAGACTTTCCTAGACTTGGTGATCTTCTCACACATAGATACACAGTTGGATAAATACAAAGTTGGGTTGGAGAGGCATGCTATGAGCAAGCAGTACAATGAAAGAAAAGGGAAACATTGACTGTGGGTTGGAAATCAACTAGTTAAAAGTACAGGACAAAGTTTTGATCATTACATTCCCTCATCTTAGTGAATAGTAACACAAACATTGACTTTATTTCATTTTTGTCTACATGACAAAGATGTATCCGTTCTAAACGAAGGAAATATCTATGATAGTAGTTATTTAATCAAATATTATATGCGATGTGCACATGGGTCTGGAAGGAAGCAAAGATTATCTGGGAAAATAATATTTCTTAATTTTATTCTCATAAGGGGGAGGGGAAATTTTGAATATTGCAATTCACAGCACTAGTCAAATGTTCCATTTTCAAAATATCTTAGTTATTTTATGGGTACAATAGCTTTTGGGGGGGGGAAGATGATTTTTTATTTGTTGTTCAGTTATTTCAGTTGTGTTGGGTCTCTTAATGACCTCATTTGGGGTTTTCTTGGCAGACATACTGAAGTGGTTTGCATAGTAGAGAGAGAGTGCTATGCCTGGACTCAAAGACTCATCTTCCTGAGTTAAAATGTGGCTTCGGAAACTTAGTAGCCGTGTAACCCTGGGCATCTCACTTAACCCTCAGTCTGCCTCAGTTTTTTCATCTGTAAAATGAGCTGGAGAAAGAAATGGCAAACCACTGCATTTCTTTAGCAAGAGAACCCCAAATGAGGTCACAAAGAATTGGACATGACTGAAATGACAATGGAGATGATGACTGTTCTTTAATCCAGTATTTGCTCTCCCTGCTTTCTCCATCTCCACTCCCAGTCCCCTCAAAAATGGAGGATAGATAGCTCAAGGCAAAAAATTCTTTCAACTCAGATTTCTTCTTGGCACTGGAAATATGAAAAAGCGTCCACAAAAACCCTTCTTCCAATAGGCACCTCTAATCATCAGGAAGTTTTTCCAAGGGGCAAATTCCTAACCTGCTTCTTGACTTAAAAGATTTCATGAATCTGACTATGCCTATAGGGAAATTATAAGAAACATTACATAAATTTATTCTGTTCTCATTACTATTTGCAAAAGACAAAAATATACTTAGCATACCAATTTTCATTTTCATTCTTTTCCTTTTTTTACTTGCAATGACCTTCATTACAGGTATACAAATAATGATAACAAAATGTATAATATACAATTATAATTAAAATAACAGAAAAAGTTCAGTCTAAGTTCAGGGGCTGAAGAAAGGGGAGTACAATAGGTAAAACTAGGGAAGAAGGGCACATAATACTTTTAGATATTAGATCCTGAACCATTCTTCTCTCTCTGATTCTTCTGCCATCCTTTTCCATTACTAAAAAATTTTTTTCTTTAAAACATTTAATACATTGATGGTGCTAATTTTTGTTATTTGTATTTTATAAAAATTATGCATACTAGAATATGCTTAGCAATTATAGTTATATACAATACTGGTAACATCACTGAATAATCCCAGCAAATAACATTTTACTGCTAGATGATATGGAAGAGGCAATGAAGAGTGATGGAAATAACCCCCGGCTTTAAGATCCTGCTCTACCAGGACTGTTCTGTATCACTGGTCATGTCACTTAACTTCTATCATTACTTTTTTATCACAGTAAAATGAGAACTCAACAAACTCAATTAGGCAAACATTTATTAATATTATGCAAGCACAAATCATAATGTCCAAGGGAGTAGGGATACAAAGATGAAACATGACAAAACTATCTTTTCTCATATGTTGGGAAGATCAAATGAATAGATAAGCACTTGGTAAACCACAAGACGAAAAAAATACAAGTTTGGATGCTACGTACAATCTTTCAAAATATCTAATCAATATGTAACAGAAAGCCATGGATAATCACTTAACCTTTCTTAAATACAGTTTTCTCACCTGTAAAATGGAGACAATAACTTGAAATACAGGTTGCATGCAATTATTACATAAATGATTTGCAAACCTCAATATAATGTATCATTGGCAAATATTATTAATTAATCTCCACACATAATCATTGCAATTATTAGTTACTCATATAAAACTGGGTAGCACATCTTTTTGTTGTGGCAAACAACTGGAAATTAAGTAGATATCCATCAATTGGGGAATGACTGAACAAGGTATAAATGATGTGAGCAGAAACAAGAGAATATTGTACATTGTGACAACAACATTGTTATAATGATCAACTATGATAGATGTAGCTCCTCTCAGGAGTTCAATGAACAAGGACAATCCTGAGAGATCTGTTATGAAAAAAAGTCATTCAAATCTAGTGAAAAAACTACAGAGTCTAACTACAGAGCAAAACATACCATGTTCACTTTTTAAAACTTCTTTTATTTTTTCTTCTTTCTCCTGGTTTTGTTCCCCTTAGTTCTAATTCCTCCTTCACAACATGACTAATATGAAAATATGTTAAACACAATTGTACATGTACAACTTTTACCAGATCATTCACCACTATGAGGAGGGGATAGGGATGGGAGGGTGGGAGAAAAATGTGGAAATCATAAACTTGTAATTGTATAAAAAAATGTTGAAAACTACTTTTGAATGTAATTGGAAAAACAAAAGCAAGGGAACAAACAAAAAACAAAACAACATGGAAGCACAAAAAAGCACATAAGTCATGAGAGACATTGATTTAAAGCCTGTCCCTGATTCTTCATAGTCACTCACAGACTATCTGAGCCTTAATTTCCTCCTCTATAAAATGAAGTTAATAATACCTGCAATTTCCTACCCCATAAAGGAGTTACAAAAATCAAATAAGAATTTGTATAAAATGCTTTCTAATACTTATACTATGTTAATAAATTATTTTTCCTATTCCGTTTATCACTTCAAATTGACTTGGACTTACTCCCTTTAGTTTGATTTTATTAATTATAAAGCACCAATGTTAATAAATTATTTTTCCTATTCCGTTTATCACTTCAAATTGACTTGGACTTACTCCCTTTAGTTTGATTTTATTAATTATAAAGCACCACAAATTATTATTTAAATCTTTCTGTAATAGAACAGAAATAATTTAATATCTAGTTAACTTGTTTTTGATTTGTTTTGCCATTTGTTGATTCATTTTTCTAAATAAAGAAAATATTTGGATAATGTTCAAATCTATAGTCTTTTGATTCATTTTTTCCAAATGTTGCTATTTATCTTTAAGGAAATGAAAGCTACTCTGCAAATTTCTTTCTATAAATACTTTTAAAATGTATTAGAGTTATTGACCTTGTACTCTGTTTCGACAAAGCATTTATATCTTTGCCTCTTATTATCAATATTTCAACATGCTATTGAACCTTAGTCAAATAAATTTAATCCTTGCCTCCCACTATTATTTACATATAGTTGAGCTTTAGTGTCTCTCCTACAATTTGCTTTCTTTGACCCATTTTGCTATATAATCTAAATAGGGTTTGGATATATTCATTTTCAATTTCTTAATATTTTTAAGTAAGCTTAAAATACTGAGTTTCCATTAAGCAAATATGGGAGCTTTGCCACATTTTCCACTGTATTACTTCTTCCTCATTATATATTTAATTCTTTCATTAACATTTTTCCTTGAAATTTTCCTGCTTTTTTCCTAACTTTTCTCTTATAGTATTAGTGACTATCTTAAAAAATGCCTTAGGACATCATGTAGTTCCATTCTTGTTCACAGTATTCAGATAATAGATGACCTTCTGTATGAAAACTGGAGATTTCACCTCAGGTACAAGACAAGTCTGAGTCTAGATTTATTTTTGATAAATTCTTTAAATACTCATGTTTAAATATGATAGGTATTCAATGAAAAATTATGAGTTTGATTCATATTAAAATTATAAGTTAACTGGTAAAATATGAAGAATTGCTTAAATGCTGAGGAAATGCTTATGAAAAATCAGAAAGAAGAATGAAAGATACAAAGCCTTCAAGTGAGGAGATAATACAAAGGATCCTGTTATTTAAATATTCATTATTCACTATCCCCCAGGTTAAGAGACTGAGTTTTGTTTTTGTCCAGACATGTGGTTTCATTAGTTGCAGGAAACTCCCTTTACCAATGCAGATCAGCAGTGGTTACATAACTTACAGTTTCAGTGAGCTGCCTGGAACAGAGAAAGTCCTAGTGATTTGCCAGAAGGCTCAGAAGTAAGACCTGAATCTACCCCTTGCTAATTCAAAAGTTGATTCTCTATCTATTCTGCTCTACTGCCTTATGAACTCTGGGTGAGGAATCTAAAATTATCATTAAATGGAAATATTTACTAATTTGCTGACCAATTAAAAAATTAATCTAAACCAAAACATAACATCCACTAGCATCACATAATAGGCATGGATGGATTGTAAACTAAATTATTGGAAGGAACTAGTTTCTTAATATTTGTGTTTGTTGATGATCTTTAAGTTTACAGTACAAAATAAATTTTTGGAAAGGGTTGATGACTTAGATAGTGACAAAGGGTGATTGGAATAATGTCATTCCTTAGACATAAATAATGAAATATGTAGAAGTGCAAGTTTAGGCCAAGTTTCTTTAGCTTAATGAAAAAGACTTGCTAACCTGGCTTTCAAAGACTTTTCACACTTAGGATCTGATTGTTTGACTGAAGGAGGTTTTGTGGCCTCAGTAAGGCATAAGATTGAGTAGGCAGGTTTTCACTCCCCACTTAAAAAATGTAAGTTAATATACTAATTTTAGTTTCGTTTTTCAAAACGGAGTCCCAAATTTCCCCTCTCCACACCTTTTACTATGACTTATTGGTCCACTTTTTTGATGCATTCATTTTAATTGGCTTTTTCCTGATCCTCTAATAAAAATGACCTCCAGTGAATAAAATACTGTCATATGTAAACAAAGGAATTATTTAAGTATCTTTTGCTATTCAGTTTTTTTTTCAATAGTGTCCAATTCTCTGTGGAATTTTCTTGGCAAAGATATTGAGAGGTTTGCCATTCCCTTCTCCAGTTTATTTTAGAGATAAGTAACTCAGGCAGAGTTAAGTGACTTGCCCAAGGTCACACTGATAACATGTATCTGATGCCACATTTGAGCTTAGGAAGAAGAGTGAGTCTTCCTGACTCCAACACTGCACCAATATTTAAGACTAATGACTACAATATCCTTAGGTCCATCACCTTAGTGTTATCAACCTGATCCAAACAGCAGCCATAACTTGTTTCTCAACCATTAGCCAAAGTATTGTTTAATAAGCAGCTATTGCATCTATATTTTTTTTAATCATGAGACCACTAATCCTAGTTTACTTCGCATCTCTTCTTTCAAAATTTTCACCACGCTATACCATGGAGTCCTTAATTATGTCTACTTTACTAAACTCCCCTCCACTATCTCCCTGTTTTCTTCTTCCTTTTAAGTGTTTACTTCCCCTATCAGAAGAAATTGTTTTTCGTTTTCATTTTATCTGTATTCCCATGCATGAGCACAAGTCCAGAATATCATAAGTGCTTAAAAATTAATAAATGCTTGTTGACTAACTGCTAGATCTGAATTATTTTAACAGTCTCCTAATTGGTCCTTCTGTCTCCAGCTTCTTTCATATCAAATCTATTACCCATATATTTGCCAAAATTATCTACTTAAAGCAAAGTTCTTATTCACCAGGCATAACAAGTTCCAATAGGTCTTTAAGATAAAATGCAAATGTCTCAGTTTAGGATTTAATGCACTTCAATCTGGTTCTAATCTTTTTTTCCATACTCATATCTCATTTCTTCTCTTTAATATACTCTCTTTTTCAAATGATATTTCCTGAATTTACATAATCTTGGTTTCTCTGTGTAGAGTATAAATACCTTGTTCTTACAACATACTCCTTCATCTTTGACTCTCAGAATCCTTAGCATTGATCAAGGATCATATCAGAAACCATTTCCAACTAGAATCATTCCTGATTTGTAGACTTTTTAGTCCCATCAATCATACTCTACTACTTATCTCTATATATGCTGTAGCTTTCCCCTCTCAAATAAGATGTATTTTCAAGGCAAATAGTTTTTTTAGTTTGGTTTTGTATTTGTATTCTTACTTATGCAGCTCATAATACGTGTTGAATAAATGTTATGAATCGAAATGGCTGATGTGCTTTAGTGGAAAGAAAGCCTTAGAATTGTGTCTTTTTTATCATACAGCAGAAATTCTGAATGTTTCTATGCCATAATTCCCAGAAATCTTTGTGCTGTTTAACGACGTTCCCAGAATTTGGTCAACTCTGGTAGTTTGAATGGTCAGTCAATATTAATGATTAGCCATTAAGTGTGTGGACTGAGGAGGAGAAATGGTACAAAATGCCCATAAGAACCAAAATTATTCAGGAGAAGACAAAAGGCAAACAAGGTAAAAGTTTTCAAATGGAAACTTTTAATGTTCCTTGAGTTAGAGTGATTTGAAAGGCACCAAAAACCTATATAACATTAAGGTCAATGATAAGGACAATCACAGCATTGGTCAACATCCCAAGATATAGAAGGAAAAGAACATTTTTTTTTTAAATTAGTATTTTCAATGGCAGGATTTATAAATATTTCCATTGAACACTTAATGGAAAATGAAAAATCTCAATGGAAATCTACCATTTCTTGAAATTTGACTTTATTTTATTTTGGGCCCAGATTTTTCCAAGGGATGAAATTCAAATTTTAAAGCAAAAATTAAAAGGAAAAGATTCAATAAGCAGAAATTCATTTTACAGGGAGCTTCAAAAATATATTTATTTTGTACCTTGAGTAAAATCTGCACTTTAGATAATCATCTCAACAGAGAACCTAAAAATGTATATCGATTAGAGCTTTTCAAAGTATGTATAATATGAAACTAGTTTAATAATTAACTTCTTATTTTCAGATTGTGTCAAGGTCTTCTGACACAACATTTTCCCCTCTTGCCATACATTTTCTCTTACTGTTATGTGTAATTTATTTTTAAAACAAAGAATCATACATATTTTATTTTCTGCTTTCCTTACAAAAATGAGCAGATAATACATACATATATATATATATATACATATATATATATATATATATATATATATATGCATGCTACTTTGTAATAATGTTAAAACATTATAGGCACAGAGTAAGCAGCAAAAATCTGAATCACATTTATCAATTTAGGGGGGATATGCTTTTACTTATCAACTTAAAAACTCAAATTTTATTCATTAGAACAATAAAATACTACCAGATATAATGACATTTTAAATCATTTTCTTTTAAATAGATATTGGTGGTATTCCTCATGAAAACAAATTAGGAAAACTTGCAATTTACATAATTGTACATAATACAGAATAGCTATAGACAACAAGATTATGCCCTAGGAGAGGTTTATAAAAAGTAAGAAAATAAAGCTTAGGTGTTAAAGTGGTAAATACAAATACTATCAATTCATGATGCCTCAATTGAGTGTTCATAACTACACAGTTAACTTTTTATTCATTTTTTATTTAATGCTCTTTTTGCTTTTTATTTTCCTATCTATTACCACACTTAATTCAAGAGAAGACTTTCAATATAACAAATTAGTCAAGCAAAACATATCAATATACTGGTCATGTTTAAAATATGTATTTTATTCTACACCGCCAGTCTTTTTTAGTTCTCTAGTAAGATAGGGATTGGCATATTTTATCATCACTCTTTGAAAGTTATGATTATTCATTTTGCTAATCAGAGTTCTACAGTCCAACAATGTTTCTTCATATTGTAAGGCATTTTTTTTAAGTTTTATTACCTTTTGTTTATTTCATTATACACTAATTCATACAAATATTTAAATAGTCTCAGAATTATTCACATTTATTGTCCCTTACAAGCTGGCCTCTTTTCTTTCAAAAATATGACTTAACCATATAATTTTCTTAAAATTTTAAGTTATTTTGCTATAAATTACCTAATTTCCCCTCCTCTAAATCACTATAACTTAACATCATGTCAGTGGTCTTTTAAATCTCAGAAAGTAAGGTGGCCCTTCTCCTTGTCAAGTTGACACAAGAATTAGAAACAAGAACTCAAGTCTTCCTTAATTGGAGGTCAGATTATTAAACATTTTTAAAATATATTTTTCTTTTCTTTCTTTAAAAAAAATTAGGGAGATAATCAGGGTTAGGTGACTTGAAGAGGGTCATATAGCCGTCTAAAGCTGTATTTGAATTCTGATCCTCCTGACTCCAGAGCCAGTGCTCTATCCATTATGCCTAAATGGCACATTTTTCAAGGGAACAAAAATTTATGGTCAAAGAAAAGATAATTTTAGGTTAAATTTCAGAAATCACTGAACAAGTGTTTTAGTTCTCATTTTAGAATTTATATAAGAAAAGGGGTCACCAGATGATAGTAGTACTTTTTTAAAAAATTGTGTTATGTTTATGAAGGCATGATATGATCATCTGAGACATAAAAAGTACTAATACTAAAAATATCGCAGATCATTTGAACTATTCTGATAATTATCTCAGCTTTGGTTTGCTTGTGCAAAAGTCAGTTTCTTATTTTGTCTGCTTACATTAAATATATCTAGGACTGTATAAAAATTATTCATACTGAAAGGTTTTTTAAGCCAAACATTGTAAACACCAACTATCACCACTTTAATTCCTGTTTTGTTTTAATTTAATATAAAAGTTTTTGTTGGCTTACATTATGAATGCTCCACCAGCTTGCAGTTTACTCTCTTCTCTTCTAAACCTTATAACTGGAAATAAAAGGTAATTTGTACATGTGGCAGACCTTACCTTCCTTACATTACTTTCCCCTCTTCCCCCAAAACAACAAAAAAAATCAAGACTTAAATATGAATAAGTAACATGAGAAATAGGCAACAGGATGCCAATTTAGAAATACCACAAATTTGAATAAAAGGCCTAAGTCAGTATCAATGCATGAGCAATTCTCAATATTTCCACTGGAGGTAGGGGGTTTCATACACACAAATAATTTTCTTTTAAATGGACCATGAAGCCAATGTGAAATGGACTACTTAAGATTATTTCTATGTACAAGACAAACATGACCACTTAATGCTGTTTTTCCCTCTCCAATACAAATGCTTTCAGGGTTTGCCTAAATACTCTAAGGTGACTCTGGGAGTTTTACAAAAGGGATTTTTTTTGAGAGAGTAGTATTAAAATATATTCATTGTGATCTCTAATTGCATTGCTAAAACATCACCTTTATCATGTTTAGTTTTAGTTTGGTGTTTAGGAACCTACCCTATGCTTTCCCATCTCTGTATGTCATAGACAACCTTTGGCCTGGAAAAGTTTTTTTCTGATATCTGTCTGTCTGTCTCTCATACATACACACAGAAATACTATGTATTTTTACTTATTAATAGTTTGCATGCTCATGCTCTTTGATGTCAGTCACCTGTACCTATCTCATCGCCAATTTAACAGACTATAAACAAGGTAAGGGACCATGTTTAACTTTGTATTCCTCATAATACATTGCACAATGAAAGATGCTCAATAAAATAAAAAAGGCAAAAACTGGCATCTTTCTTATTCCTACTTCCTTCTCCCCACCCTGAATGTTATTTACGTGTCTGTATTCTCTGAAAGTTCAACAACCTTCTAAATCGATTCTTAAGTCTCCCTCCAGGCCAGGAGAGGTACAATCCATAAAGATAGCAAGTGTAGAAGAAGTAGAAAGGCCAGCTCAGCTTAGTAACTTGCAAAGTGTTTATTTCTTTATAACTTACTATTACAGTAAAAACTGGAAATGTTTATTATCCCCATTCTACAGATGAAGAAAATTATGGCTCAGAGGTTAAAATACTTTGTCTACTTTTATAAAGTCATTGTCAGAACTGGGACTCAAATTGGAGTCTTCTGACTTCAACTGTTATTTCCAGAACATCACAAGGGTGTTGTAGAAAATCTTTTATTGGTATAAAAGGTGATACTGTACATTCTTAGCACAGAGTAGAGAACAAGGCAGAAACTAAATGGATTGGGAGTTAAGAAGAAAGGGATCTTAGAATTTTGCAGTCTTACCAAGTTATAGAAAGTCTTCCTAGAGGCCTGGGAAAAAATCACAAATCATAAATGCCAAAAATATATCTTTCCTTAGAAGAATATACTAAAGATATTCCTTATAATCATAGTTTTAAAACACTACTTTGAAAATTCTCAAGTGGCATTTTTCTCTTTAAGAGTATCACCATTTTCATTTAGCAAATATGCTTTGCTTATCTGTGTGCCAGAGTCTCTTATGATGCTATCACATTTCTGGGAAAAGACCCAGAAAATAATATTCACATTTTCTACTTTTTCTTAAGGCCTATGGATATTTTAAAATGAAGGAATAAAAAAACTTAAGTTTTTTTTTAAACAACAGATAAGGAGAAACTAGTATTTCATATAAAAGAGAAAAGGCAAGCAAATGTTTTGCTTTTTCTTCAGGTTATGTGATCTGGAAATATTTCATAAAACTCTATATTACTTTTTACCCATAAAGTGTTCATAATCACATAGTAATTAGCATCAAGTGTTTTACACTGTAAGAAATTTGTATTTTTCAATGATTTGATTTTTCTGTGTCTTCAATTTTCCAATAAATGAAGAAGTGAATTAAAATAAAATCATTATTGATAATAGTATTTTCCAACATCTGAATCAAGGAGAACTTTGAATCTATTTCTCTTCTTCTATTATGCCCTTAAATAACATCATGAAGACAGATATAAAACATTACCAAAATCATTTTTAGGATTCTGAGTTACCTAAAATTAAAAAAAACCCAATAAATGTGATGAAAGGTAGAGCTTATATATAACGCAATCCTAAATAATTCCTTTAATGTACAGCTCAGCTTAGTAACTATATCTAGAAAAATATTTCCCCCTTACTTTTTGTTCTATTAAAATTAAAGACAAAATATTTGGCCATTTTAATTTTGGGTAGTAGTGATAAAGTTCCAATAATAAAAGTCTGAACTCTTACACCAAGGGGAAGTAAAACTAATAGGCAATTCATTTGTCTTTCATTGCTCAAATAATTAAAATGAGTACCATGTGTGTTTATGTGTACATAGATACAAATTCAAATATACAGTCTTCTATAAATCTATTATTCTTGAAATATTTTTAATAGATTTTAGAAAGTTAGACACACAGCTCTATAGTTCAGGAATTGCCTTAATCAGCAAAAAAAAATACATTCTAGCCAAGGAGAGAAATTGCAGTCATGGGAAGTGCAAGATCAGACATATACATGTGTTTTGAAAATTTATGGAAGATTATGAAATATTTTAAGTATGATGAATTGACAAAAAAGGAAGGGAAAACAAATCTGTTAGGGAGCTTCATGTGAACCAAGAGTAGAACTGATCATTTATTAAGATCCTACTATGCTCCATTATGTGCTATGATAGAAATAATGAATTCTCAACTCTGGGAAGAGAGTAAATTCCCATAAACATTTTACAGATAAAAACTTCAAAGATAACAATAAACAGATAAAACCATAGATTCAATAACCTCATTTTACAGATGATGAAACTTAGTCAAAGAGAAATTAAGCAACATGTCCACAATCACACAACTATTAAATATCAGAGCCATAATTTGAAACTGAACAATGATAATGAAAAATCACATTTGAATTTTATCACTTCAGTTTCCAAACTGATACATACTTGAATATTCAAATATTAAGTCAAAGATGGAAAAAGCAATTGGATCAGATCTTTGGAGATTCAAAAAAATCTGTGCTAACAGAAACATGAAATGAAAGCTTCAAATGACTGATATAAACAAACATTTACAATCAATTCAGTAAACATTTTAAATACCTATTATGGACAAGATACTATGCAGGTTACATAATTGAGAAGGTATCCAAGGTAGGTGGTCAGAGAAGCAAGCAAACTTTTAGAAAAGAAAGAATCTAGAGGAACTAAAGGAGGAGGCAAATAAGTATTCAAAAATATTAACACTGAGATATTTTTATTTATAAGGATACAAAACCAGCTTGGATAATTTGAAAAGATTGAATTCTGGTCAAAGCCTTGAGTGAAAGTGATCTTTGTATGATGCTCTACTATGTTGGAAGGGAGGAGATGTTATTACCAGCAAAGTAAGGTAACCACAAAATTGAAGGTAGGTCAGATTGAATACTAGGGTCAGAGGCCAGGTAAACATTACAACTAAGAGAGGAGACATAAATACTATAGAGCAAGATAAGGTGGGATGTCTAAAGTTCATGTAAACAGTTCAAAACCAAGAAATACACTGAAACCAAAGAAAGAGACAAGGATTCACAGGAACAGAAATTTGCAAAACAGGCAACCATTTTTTTCCTCCTCATTCATTTTCATTCCCCTACGTCTTCCTTTTCTCCCATCCCAACCTCTACTGTACACAGCCAATGCAATGAGGATGAAGAAAGTGAATCAGTTCCCAGATGGAAACTTTAGATATCATGCCAGTTTACAGAATAATCTGCATGGTACTGATTAGGGGCGTCAACCCATTAATTTTCCTTCAAGTTGCTTCCATAGGACAGATAGCATCCTTCAGGACAGTGAAGGTTGAATGATTACTTGTTAAGGATTTGCAGATAGAATTGTTGATAAGGTATAGATTGCACTAGACAGCTAGAATAGTTTACAACAATGATGTAATTATATTACATCAATAATAGGAGTTAGACCTGGAAGAGACTTAAATTCACTAGTCCAATCCCTTTATGTTACAAAATGAGGAAAATGAAGGCCAGAGAGGCAAGTTATCTGCACAAAGCTGAATTGAAACCCAGGTACTCAATTCTAAATTCAGGGCTTTTTTATAACATCATTCTGCAATGCTTTAATATTTCTGAGCATAGACTTTTTCTTTGCATTTTATGAATTAAGGATCTCATATTTATATAATGTATTACGCTACCACTAAAAATATTTATATGATTGATCCCAAAACTAATTTTATTCTTTTTTTTTCTAGTCAATTTCATTATCTCCTAGGGTTTAAAATGGCACTTATATATCGAAGAACACTGAATCTGGCTACTGTAATACTAGAATTAGTGGATTCAGAATGAAGCATTCCCTCAACACAAATACTTCTTTCTGCTTACCATTCTTTGCTTTTGTCTCCAAATGGTAGTAGTTCCTGTTCAAATTAACTAATGAAAAAATGATGATAATCACAAAGGAAAATTAAATGATCTGTTTTACATTTCAGAATATCTGACAAAATCATTCTGATCATTGAATATCTTAAAGTGAATTAGAATTTATAAACCAATGTTTGATGATATCTAACAATAAAGACTTAGGTACCAGGCATTGTACTAGGGAGGCTAAGATACTTAGCAACTGCCACACTAATTTCAACAATTTTTAGTATCACCTAATTGGCAAAACTGAACATCCAGCTGTACCCCAAACTCAATATGCCCCCTTATACCTCTATGTTATTACACAAACCATTCCTTATAACAAGGATGTTTTCTTGCCCATAAATAAGACATCAAAAGACATTTCTATGGATTTTTTCCCTCTGTCAAAAATATTTTCTCTCATTTTTCAGAAGACAAAAGTTAAACTATTAACTATGTTAGTGTATCACAGACAATCCAAGCATAAAGGTTATGCTGTTTACCCTAGAAATTACAAAGTAAATTACATTAAGAAATTATGCTAAAGGATGCTCTCAGAAACAACCTGGAAAGACTTACATGAACTGATGCAAAGTGAAATGAGAAGAACCAGGAGAACACTGTATACAGAAACAGCAATATTAACAACTGTGCATGACTTAGTTATTCTCAGCAATACAATGATCCAATACAATTCCAAAAGATTCATGTCAAAAAATCCTATCAACTTCCAGAAAAATTACGAATGCAAATTTTCTTTATTTTTCTTTTTTGTCTGTGCTTTCTTCCACAACATGTCTAAGATGGAAATATGCTTTATATGACTGCATATGTATAACATATCAAAGTGCTTGCCTTCTCAATTGGGGGAGGGGGGGGAGAAAATTTGGAACTCAAAAAAAATTTAAAAGAATGCCAAAATTTCTTTTTTACATGTAATTGAGGAAGATAAAATGTTAAATTAAAAATAAATTCTGCTAATCTGATATACTATATTGCATGTAACAAATCCTCAATAAATATACATATTTACTTCATATTTGCAGTTCCCGAAGTGATCCCCATTTGTCTCATCTTGATATAGAAGTGATCCTGAATAGTCAAGACCTATGCTGGGGCGGACTCAAAATCTGAGTACACAAAACTCTTGTCAACTTATACCTAGTCATAAAGATTTAACAAAATCTCACCAATGGTTTTAAAACTTAGAGATCATTCAGTCCAACCCCCAGTTTTAAAAAGTGAAAAAACTCAAATCAAGAAAGATAAAGTCACTTGCATAATGTGTAAGAAATAGCAAAGTTGAGATTCCAATCCAGGTCCCGTAAATCTAAACAGCCCTGTTTCAATGACATTATGTTTTTTTTTTTTTCTGAAATCATACTATAGCGGAAGTATATATCCAGCATCATACTTGTTGTATGTATCTAACCAATCTGGATAAGTATGTAAGGATTAGCACTAGAAGACTCAATATCAGATACTGAGTTTTGGCCACCGAGATCAGATAAAACAATTTAAAGGTAGGCCAAAAAAAATTAAAAGAAACTGAGAGAAAAAAATCAACCTCTTTTCCTCATTTCCAGTATTCTACTCTATTATCCATGAGAAGGGTGCAGGATTACTTATGGCAGTAGGACAGATGACACAGTTACCTCAGAGATTCCCTGTGGTCACCAGACATGAGTTTAATGTCCCAGTGGTAAAATGACCAACAAATATCACATCTGACATACTTAGGCAACTCTCAATCTGAGCTATG
Organism: Macrotis lagotis; assembly: GCF_037893015.1. Taxonomy (NCBI): domain Eukaryota; kingdom Metazoa; phylum Chordata; class Mammalia; order Peramelemorphia; family Peramelidae; genus Macrotis; species Macrotis lagotis. The sequence goes on along the minus strand of NC_133660.1, from coordinate 120,455,703 downwards.
TCATCTGAAACTACCTCTCATTTCAAAAGATACTATTGCTCTTTTTCTATGATGACTGATGTAGTTTCTAATAATCCCTGGACATGAGGGGACGGAGCCAAGATGGCAGCGTGAAGGTAGCATTTCTTGGGAGCTCCTTCTACCCAAAACTCCAAAAGCCAAAACAAATTATGACTCTAGTTAAAATGTAGAGGGGGAAGAACCAACAGAAAGACTGAGTGATATATTTTCCCAGTCCAAGATAACTTAGAAGTTCTGTGGGAAAGGTGGGTTTTACCAGGACCAGGGTTGGAAAAAACCTAGGGTGGCAGTGCAGTGCAGCGCAGCCCAGCCAAGAGATCACTAGCAACAGCTTGAAGGGGCAGGGGGAGAACTCTGCTACACCAGAATAAGTGTGGAGTGAGAAGGACTGGCCACAGAACCTGCAGTGAGAATCTGAAGAAAGCAGCCTGCACCCCCAGAGATGGTAAGGGAAGTCTGCAGAGATTTATCTACTCTCCCTCGCAGTAGGACTCTGCTGCTAGCCTACACTCAGATCCAGGTTGCAGTTTGGGTTTCCATACTAAGGAGCTAACCTGGATCCCTCCTTATAGCTCCAAGGCAGAGGGAAGTACTGGGGCCATCTATATATCAAAGCACAGGCAGGAGAGCATAAGACCTTGGAGGAATAAAGGTCCCAGTGGGTGCCCCCCCCCAAAAAACCACCAAAGTCTTGGAAGTGCTGTCTTGGGCTGAGGAAATGAGTAAACAACAGAAAAAGAAGAATCTGAGCATAGAGAATTACTTTAGTCCCATGGAAGATCAAAACATACTTGGATGATGACAAAATCATAGCTTCCATATCTAAAACCTCCCACAGCAATAGAAAACAGGCTCAGACTATAGATGAGCTCAAAAAAGACTGAAAAGCAATTAAGGGAGATAGAGGAAAAATTGGGAGGAGAAATGAGAGAGATGCAGAAAAACCATGAAAATCAAATTAACAGTTTGGTGAAAGATATACAAAAAATACTGAAGAAAATAATATGTTAAAAACCAGTTTAGGCCTAATGGAAAAAGCAAAACAAAAGGCAAATGAGGAGAATGCCTTAAAAAGCAGAATTGGCCAGCTGGAAAAGGAGATAAAAAACCTCTCTGAAGAAAATAACTACTTTAAATGCAGAATGGAACTAAAGTAAGCTGATGACCTTGCAAGAAATAAGGAAGAAATAAAACTCTTCCAAAAAAAAGCAAAAAATTAGAAGAAAATGTGAAATATCTCATTGGAAAAGCAAATGATCTCAAAAACAGATCCAGAAGAAATAATTTAAAAATTACTGGGCTACCTGAAAGCCATGATTAGGAGAAGAGCTTAGACTTCATTTTTCAAGAAATAATACAACAAAATTTCCCTGAGATCCTAGAAGCAGAGGGTAAAATAGAAATCAAGAGAATTTACCAGTCACTTCCTGAAAGAGATCCCAAACACAGCCAAATTCCAATACTCCCAAATCAAAGAGAAAATTCTAAAAGTTGCTAGAAACAAACAATTCAACTACTGAGGCTCCATAGTCAGGATTACATAGGATCTGGCTTGTACGGATTGGAATGATATTTCAGAAGGCAAAAGATCTTGGTTTACAACCAAGAATCAACTACCCAGGTAAAGTGAACATCCTCTATCAGGGGAAAAGGTGAACTTTCAATGAAGTAGGTGACTTTCAAACTTTCCTATTGAAACAACCAGAGATGAATAGAAATTTTGATCTCCAAGTACAGGACTCTGGTGAACCATAGAGGGAGTGGAAGAGAAGGACTAACTATGGGGAACTTGATGATGTTGAACTGTTTGTATTCCTGCATGGGAAGAAGATATTGATAACTCATATGAACTTTCTCATTTATGAGAGCTGTTAAAAGGAGCATATATAGATAGGACATAGGAAGGAGTGGAATATAATGCATTAATATAGTAAAAACATAGAGTCAATGGGTGATAAAGGAAAGTACTGGGAGGAAGGGAAAGGAGATGAAGAAGATAATAAATTTCAAATAATAGTCAAGAAAAGGCTTTTTCAGTGCAGTGGAAAAGGGGGAAGGCAAAGGGGAATGACTGAGCCTTCTCACATCAGAAAGGAAATAACAAACGCACTTAATAGGGTAAGGAAATCTATCTTACCCTAGAGAAAAATGAGAAGAAAGGGATAGCATAAGGGGGAATGGGGGAGGGAAGGAGGAATAAGTGATAGAAGAGAGGGAAGATTGAGGGAGAGGGTACTCGGATTCAACACACTTTTTGACGGCCAAAATGAAAGAAGAGAGAAAATAGAATAAATGAGAGTGGAGAGGAATAGAGTAGAGGTACAGCTAGCAATAGCAATTGTGGGAAAAATATTGAAGCAACTTCTCTGGTGGACTTATGATAAAGAAAGCAACTCACCCCAGAGACAGAGTCATTGGAATCTGAACACAGACTGAAGTAATTTTTTTTCCTCTCTATTCTTGAGGTTTCTCATCTTCTTGGGGGGGAGGGGCATTTATTATTAGTCTTATGTTTACTCTTATAACACATTCAACTTACATCAATGTATAGCATGGAAACAATGTAAAGACTATCAGACAGCCTTCTCAGAGGGGAGGAGGGGAATTTTAAAATTCAAAACCTTTCAAGAAATGATAGGTAGATACTACTATTGTATATAATTGGAAAACAAATAAAATGTTAACAAAAAAAATAACCCCTGGACATTTCATTAGGCAGTGGTATTATGGTAGCCACTCTAAGCACTTTAATACTTTGTACACAGAAATTTACTCATCACTCAGTCAGTGATTTTGTTAGCAATATGTTCCTTATAGCCAATTTGTCCAGTAACATCTGTTTGATTACTGCATTTCACTGAAGTTAGCTTGCTTTTAAGATTACATAATTCAAGAAGATATCACTTATTCAAACTGTACCTTGAGTGTTGTGAATGTGATAAGTATAGGGAAATCAGTCAATTTTGTATTTTGAGGAATAGAACTGTCTCTAGAAATAGAAAGAATAAAAGGTGACAGAATTTCATGTTTCCTCTCCTGCTATTCTTGATTTGGTATCACAAAGAATTTACACGTGACAGACTCATTCTATGACATGATTACTTTTAGCACAGAACTTGCTATTCCTATATAATACCACTTTGCTCCCTAATTTAAATATTTATATTTGTTTTAAAAACCTATCTTCTCACTTTGCAGTTGAATGTTTGTTATAAAGGTAAGATAAGGTTGTTTTTGGCATTTGAAGATAATAACATTATCTTAAATTTTTTTAAATGACGTAAACTGTAAAAGCCTTGCTTTGGGCGTAATTGTCTATGTAGTCTATCTGTAGAAATAGTCTGTCTTTCTACATGTAGAAAAATATAATTGTAGGGTTTACTTATGGTAATTAGAGAACCATTTCTACTATCTAGATTATCATTTTCTGAAATTCTGCATATATGTATATGTATGCATGTGTATATGAATATATCTAAATTTCTGACAATTTATACATCTTTTGAAATATGCATACATGTTTTATAAAATAGCTTGCATTTGCACAATATGTTACAAAGCACTTTTAGCACAGTGTCTAGCTTAATTACTGCTAATTGCACAATAAATATTCTCTCATTTGATTCTTCTTATCCCATGAGGACTGTATATGTAGTCAACATTATCCTTATTGTACACATGAAAAATTTAAGGTTCTGAGAAATTATATGATTTCTCAAAGATCACAAGCTAAGATCTTGAATACAACTGGTCCAACAGTGATGCCTCTCTGGAGACAGCTGGATAAGACTTTGGGAGTGTGTGGGTCTGATTTGATCAACTACTTCCCACTTCACTTAAGTCCTATTTAGTATTTTTACTCTCTCAGAGACACAGAATATCAGAAAGTACTGAATTGAGGTACTGAAGAGGGATGAGAATGATAACTAACCCCAGTGGGTGGCAACTGGAGAAATACAGAGGTGAGGAGTGTTAGTTCTATGAGCCAGAGATAAAGTGAATGTAACTGTTTAGAGGTCTTTTTCTGCTAACCCAAGTGAGGGCAGATAGGAGAAAGGGAACCAAACTATATAGTGAGCATGCCGGGCCTCATCCAAAGGGTTACATTGTTGACTCTGCACCTTACATTAGCACTTTTCTCCTAATCACCTAGACTTGAAACTTTACTCTTATTCCTTCCTCTCTTTTGGTCCCACAATCCAATTAACAGAGCCATATTGTTACTTTTTCTTTTCCATTGTCTCATATCTAACTTCCTTTCCATTCCTAAAGTCAATGGCATGGTATTATGCCTGAATTCAGTGTTTCTAGGCTTTCTCTGTTTCATTCTACTTTACATAATACTGTCAAATTAATGTCCCTAAAACCCTATGATTTTAACATTATTAATAACTTCTTTCAGTCTAATGGACAAAGTCCAAATACTTAGGCCTCTTATGAATAATTTTGCACACTTACCCCATTTTATCTCTCATTACTCGAACTATCTGTGTTTGTCAATCTGGACAATGCATTTCCACCATCATTATATTTTCTTGCCTCAATTCCTTTGCTTTCTTCTCCCATTCCTAGCCATAAAAATCTTAAGAGTCAGTTTTAATGACTAAGCCCGAACTTCACATCTTTCACCATATCTGTCTGATTATTATCATGGAAATGATTTCTTCTCTATACTCAAAAACAACTCCCAGATGGTACTTTATGCCCATTGCCCTGAAGGTATGACTGAGTCAAATCATCTATTACACTTAAGCTCCATGAGGGTTGGGATGCCATGTATTCTGTATCCATAGAACTAGTATAGAACATTTCTACAGTAGGTGTCAAAAAATATTTGTTAAATAAATAAACAAGTCACAGTTTTAAATTTGACAATAGGAAAATGTTTGGGGAGATAGTTAACATATGTGATATTACCTACTTTTATAAATATGAATGCATGAGTTTGGAACAAGTTCATTTTTAAAATATACTCTGCTTTTTTTTCATTCTTCCCATAAAATTTCACACAGGTGAGTATTTATCCCATAATCTATACTTTAAGTCTTTAAAAAGATCACACTTCCCTAGCCTTCTCTAAAAATTTATTGGATAAATGGATAGGTGTTACAGAAAACAGTCATTCCCATCAGCCATTTATTCACCTTCATCCTGGGAAGGCTATACAACCCAAATTCCTTTGGGACTGAGAAAAAGGCTATAATGCATGCTTGAGGCCATTAACACACTTTTTAAAGAGAATTAGGATATAGCAAAATCGGACAACTTGAAATGGCATGTGTCAAATCTAGTATAGGAAAAAAATCACTGAAAATAAGTGGCTAATATAAAAATAGTTAAATTTTTATGTAGAAATATTCATTGGAGAAAGGAGGCTAGTCAGAGCAAAATATCTCAGCAACCAAAAGACTTGCTATTTGGCCTCTGTGCTTTATTTTCATTTTATAGATTATATATATATATATACATATATATATATATATATATATACACACACACATATATATATATATACATATAACACATGTACATATATTATATATATACACACACACATGAACATATATACATAGACACAAATATGTAGCAAATTTCAAAATGCTGGGGAAAGGAAGGAAAGTTTTGCGAAGAAATTCTGGAGAAATAGTAATTACTGTTGAATAACTTTTTTCCCCCAGTGTCTCATCTCTAACTTCCTTTGCATTCCTAAAGTCAATGGTATGGTATATGCCTGGATTTAGTGTATCTAGGCTCTCCCCATTTCATTCTACTCTACATAATGCTGTCAGATTAATGCCCCTAAACCCTGTGATCTTACCGGTATGAATGACTTTGAAAAATAAAATGTTCAGGAAAACAACATTTAGACATAAAGCTTATAAAATATAATTCCACAATCATTCCAAAGTAGTAATAAACTTGGGGAAGAGTATGAAAACCTTTCATTACTGCCTTAAATAAATCATATTGTCCAAACAAATCAACCTCTCTTAGGTGCATTATCTGGAATCAGGGTTGACTAGAAATGAAAGGTCATAAAACAAAATGTATGGCACTGGTTTCAAAAGAAATAAACAGTTCTAGTACTAATCAAAATAAGTATTTTGCAAGTTTATAGCAATTGTTAATTTGCACTTCCAAGTCCCTTAACTTTTGCCCCTAAAAATGCATAAATTGACACTTCGAATAATCCTATCAGAGGTTTTTTTCAACATCTTCACACAATCCATTGACTTTATTACAGCATTATGGAGGAAAAGGATTTAGAAAAATACAAAGTAAAACTTAATCTTGCCTTCTATATATCATTTTATCAAATTTGAACAAAATTATTTACCTAAAAATAATTTTTATACCCATCTCTATACCAATTCCACCAGACCTTTCAAATTTGACGGAAAAGAGATCATCTTTAAAATTATTTTTAATATCTTTTTCATTATCTTACTTGTGTGAATGTTGTATTCTACCTCCACTAGATCATAAGTATCTATAGTGCATTATACATGGTAGCAATTTAATCAATATTAATTGACTTTAAAGACTAATACAGATGTAACTGTGATCCATCTCAATAATACTGAATTTGTAAAAGTACAAAAATGTCAATGGCTATAGTGGGAACTTATATATATGCATTTTCAAATTTTCTTCTTTTGCCATCAGTATTCATCACAGATCACTGGTGAATCAAGAACTATCCTAATATGTACTTGAATTAGATTTGATTTACTAAGACTTGAATTGTCACATTCCTGTCCTGATTCTATATCTCAAAAAGACTTTGTAAAAAAGTCAGTAAAAAATATTTATTAAGCAATTACTATCATCAGGAACTATGCTAAGTATAGAGTAGAAATGCTAAAAAACTCAGTATCACTCTTCAAGAGGTATATTTTAAAGTCTAGTTAGTTAAATTTTCCAGTTGACCTACTTCAACAAAACAGGAAAACAAAATCAAAACATCAAAAAAAAGACATGAATGATATATACTGTGCAAGTAAAAGTTAATCTCATGGGAAAGATGTCGGGAATAGAGGGAGAGAAGAACAAGAATAGAAAAATATCTCCCACAGAAGGATAGACTGAGTTGAGTCTTGAAGGAAGTCAAGAGGTGGAGGCAAGGAATAAGAATTGAGAATAATTCATGGAAGTACATCTAGAAAGTTTACTAAAATTTGACAGAGTACTTTGACCTCTGCTTTAATTTTCCATTGTTCAATCACATACAACTGTTCATGGACCCCTATTTAGAATTTTCTTAGCAAAGATTATGGAGTGGTTTGTAAATTTTATAGACAAGGAAACTGAGACAAACTGGGTTATGCGACTAGCCGAGGGTCACAGATATTAGTGTCTGAATCTGAATTTGAACTCAGGTTGTCCTGACTCCAGGTCCCATGCTTATCTATTTGCCATCTAGCTGTTCCATTTAATATCTAATTTAATGTGGTCATAAGTATTAAAGTGAAACAGAGGAAAAAACAAAAACTTAAATTTTCTCTTTTGAAATACTTTCTGAATCCCAAGACTTTCAGGTCATATCTCAACTTATTATATTTTGCTTGACTGTAAAGTGATAACCCCACTTCTGACAGATATTTGGGGGCAACTAGGTGGTACCCAGGATGGAGTGCCTGGCCTAAGTCAGGATAATATCCTTGTAAATTCAAATTAGGCCTCAGATACTTAGTAGATGTTTGACTCTGGGAAAGTCACTTAACCCTGTTTGCCTCAGCTTCCTCATCTGTAAAATAAGGTGGGGAAGAAAATCTCAAATGGGGTCAGGATGAGTTGGACATGATCGAACAACAATAACAACAAATAGTCAAAAAACTAAGCCGATTCTGAAAAAAATCCTTCCATTTAGAAAAGAGAAAGTGGTGCCATTTAAATATATATAGCCTCTTTCCCTTAGGGAAGAAAATGTCAGATTACTATTTCTACAATGCAGCAAATGAAAACTATTCCTAAAACTGGAAGATGAAGGAAAATATTTTAAAATTCCTGAGAAAGATATGATAATTACAATGAAAACTGTAGCAATGATTTTTTAAAAATGAAAACTTTTTAGATAAAGGATTTCTAGTCTTTTGAGAGAAAAAATGTACTTTCTTGATCTTCCAGTCTACCATGTTATATCTGCAGGAAATATTTTTAAACATAGGCATTGTTGTTAGTAAAGGCAGACTATTGAATCTAGAAACAGCCTCAAATGTAGAAGGTTCATGGTTTGAATTCACTTTTTTTTAGTTTTGATAGAATTGTCATTTTTATTGTATTAGCTTGACCTATCCATGAGCAGTTGATGTTTGTGTGGCTATTTTTTTAAGAAAGATTTTATTTTTCGTTTTACAATTTCCACCCCATTCTTGTTTCCCTTCCCCCACCCCCCACAGAAGGCACTGAATTCACTTTTAATATACTGCAAGTCATGCAACCAATTCCCTATTACTTAATAATGTATTATAATATAGTATAATACTGTATATTACTTACTGTAATATAGTTGCAGATCTTCATTGATAGAGGGAATTTCTCATACTAAGGTCATCATATGACTAGGTTAAAAAGTTCTATTGCATAATACTAACTAAATTTCATTGTCACATAAAACAGAAAATCCAATACACACACACACACACACACACACACACACACACACATTCATACTTAACGAATCTTGAATACATGCTATTCTTTACCATTATTAGTTCCACTACTAAGGCAGTATCAATTTTTACAGATAGTTGTTCAGTATTTTTCCCAGTCATATCCAACTCTCCATGACCCCATTTAGGATTTTCTTGCCAAAGATATTGGAGTGGTTTACCATTCCCTTCTCTAGCTCATTTTACAGATGAAGAAACTGAGGCAAACAGGAATATGTGACTAGCGCAGAGTCAAACAGCTACTGCTTGAAATCAGATTTGAGCTCAGGTCTTCCTGTCTCTAGACTCAGCACTCCACTGAACCAGTTAGCTGCCTAATTATTACAGTATTCAGAGTATAAAAAATGAAAATATATTGTTTTTTTAAAGTAAATCAATTGGAAAATTTAAGTCAATACAACTAAATTTTGCTTTTGTTTGTGGAAATATAGTCTCCACAATGAGGAAAACCTATAAAGTTTTATATTGTTAAAAAAGTATAAATTATAAATTTTCCTAGTGAACAAAAATGGCAATTTATCATAATTATGGCAGACTTTGAAGGAAAATCAAAGTCTCTCATTTGCAAATGAATAAACTAAGACTCACAATTTAAATTACTTGTCAAGGTCAGTGACAGACCTAAGGAAAGAGCCTCCAACCTACTGACTCTCAAAGAATAATTGTTCCCATACCACTATTCTAGTCTCCATGCAGCTTTCACATTATTTTCATTCCATTAATTAGAAGGAAGAAAAAGCAATTCTACCAAGGCAAACGCTGCAAAGTCATTGTTTAGTTCAAATAACACATAGAATGTTTTCTCAAAACGATTACCAAAACAGTATGGGAAGATGGCACCATCAAGACTTAGAGGAACTCAGGTCATACACAAATACCCCAATAAAACTAAAAATGTATAATATACAACAAAGATAAAAACAAGAAAGAAAAATCACTTTAAGCTGTTCTGTCCAAACCAAGACTGCATGCGAAGACTCCTAGGATCCTGCTGAAATTCTAAGTCAAGACACGCTAAGAATATGCCTTGCAAAACATACAGGCAGTGTAGGCATAGAGTGGGATAAAGGGTGAGACCAACCCTGGTAAGACAAAGCCAGCACAGGATGCAAGCAGCTCAAATAAAGTAAGGCAGGAGACAAGGTCAGACTAGCACTAAAGCACCATAGCTCCCAAGCAGCCCTGTCTGAAATATAATGGAAGACACCCCATGACCCAGCCTTGCCCAAGATGGTGACAGGGCCATATTGCCCAAGTAGCTCCACCTAGGACAGAACAAGAGATAAGGCAGCACTATTGTATGACTAAAGCATAGCAGGAGAAAAGGACAGATCAATATTAAGGCAGCACAGCATTTAGATCATCTGAGTCTCAGCAGGACAAAGGACCAGGGAAACATTTGGAATGAAAAGGACAAGGATTCCTGAAGGAGGTCCATTACCAGCATAATCAGCACCTATGTAGTATCTTCCAAAACCAAAACAAGGAAAAGGAGAACTTCTGGATTTGAAAAATGGGTAAGGAAAGGGCAAAAAAGAACCCAAGAACTAGAAGAACCAAAGTTGGTCTACCAGGGGATGAAGACAAAACCCAAGAGTTCCTGAAGCAGCAGGTAGGACCCAGTCTTAGCCAAGAACCAAGGGTCTTCCTAGATCATGCAAGGTCACAGGAAAAGTTAAAAGGGCAAAGCAAACACCCAGAAATTGATTTTTAAAATGTGAGTCAACAGAGGAAAATGATGGACAAAAGAAGGAAATGCTATGGAATGAGAGAAGTACAAAAGGGAAATACCAATGACAAGAGTACCTCTAGAATAGGTTCATATAGAGTCTCAAATAATAACGACAGCATCAAGGAGGAGGAAAAGAATTTTAAAAAAGAATTAGAAGAATTAAGAGGAGAAGTAGAAAGATAAGGAAGAAGAAAAGGAGAAAAATGTACAAAAAGAAAGAGAAAGAAACTATTAAATGATAATGTAAGTATTTGAAAGTACTTCACAAATAACAGCTTAATTTATGCTCACAAGAATCCTAAGAGGTAGATGCTATTATTATCCTTTCAATTCACATCTTTCTGTCTCCAAATGCTAGCACTCCATCCATTGCATTAATTAGCTGCTTCGGAGAAAAGAACATTTTGGTCACAAAGATGACATGAGAGAACAACTAGGTGGGAAATAATGGCAAAGATAATTAATAACTTAGAATTAATGATGGTAAATCTTAATCTCAAATTGAAATCCCTCAATATGAAAATTATAGGCCAAAGAAAAAGCAATGTCCACATGGAATAACCAAGAATACTGAATGAAATCAAAAGAAAGGAAAAAAAATATAGGGCAGCTAGGTGGCGCAATGGATTGCAGTCAGGTGGACCTGAGTTTAAATCCGGTCTCAGACACTTTAATAACTCTGTGTGTTTGTGTGTGTGTGTGTGTGTGTGTGTGTGTGTGTGTGTGTGTGTGTGTGTGTGACTTTGGGCAAGTCACTTAATCCCATTGTCTTAAATGAATAGAAGGAAAAAAACTGGAAAAAAATGAGTGTATATAATATTTTTTAAAAAATTGATGTCCAAAATTGATGAAAGATAATCTAAGAATCTTTGAATTAATTGAAAAACCTGATCAAGAGGGGCAGCTAGGTGGTGCAGTGGATAAAGCACCAGCCCTGGAGTCAGGAGGACCTGGGTTCAAATCCGGTCTCAAACACTTACTAATTACCTAGCTGTGTGACCTTGGGCAAGCCATTTAACCCCATTTGCCTTAAAAAAAAAAAAAAAAAAAAACTAAAAAAAAACCTGATCAAAAATAAACCCCAAAATATGGATGTCAAATTTTTAAAAAATCATAATAGAAAACTGCCTGTTATTACTAGTACCAAAGGAAAGATTTAACACTATATCGCTTGAAAGGAACTCAGAAAGGAAAATTTCCAGGAACATCACAGTCAAAATCCAAAGATTCCAGATTAAAGGGAAAAGAAATTCTGTTAATCCAGCCAAAGAGAAAGAGTTCAAGTACCAAGTAGTCATAATCAGAATCACATAAAAGGCATCATTTGTAAAAAGAGAACTGGGAATAATCTTATTCCAAAAGGCAAACTATAAAGATTGCAACCAAAAATAACCCATCAAACAAAATGGAATATAATAATAGTTGCTAAAAATAAACCTTTAATGAAAGTTAGGGCAAAAAGAGACTGAGGGAACAAACCACATAGCTTCTGACAGAGGTGGGGGACAGAACATGCATAAGGAGATATACATTTTAAGACACTGTCCATGAAGGACTCTGTTTTGCTTAATTATTTGTAAATGTTTTATGAGTTTTAATTTTATATCGTGAGCCAGGCAAAAAAGATTCAAAGATTTTGTGCAATTTTCTTTTTATAGTTTACTATGTACGTAGAAATATTGCATCTAGTAAGTTCAGAATATAGTAATTTTTTAAAAAAGATATTATCTGAAACTTCCCTGTTTATTCAACAAAACTTTTCTGCCAGTTAAAAGATATAGTTACCTTGAATTTTTTCCTTAAAATGATAATATTTTATACCTCTTGAATGGCACTTACACTAAATTATGATTAGTTTAAAATTTTATTTTCCTCTGTAATAAACTAAAAGTCCTTTGAGGGTAAAGGATGATGTTTCTTTGGTATTCTTCAGTGAATCAGAAACTCTTGATATCTATTTGAGTGAATGAATCTTTCACCTTTCAAAAGACTGTTAAGTCTATTTAATGGCCAGGAAGATGAACGTTACAATTGGAATCATCATTAACAAGCAACGGAGTTTCATTTTTCTGAGTAATTAAAAAATGCTCATTTTTATAATTTAAAACAATAATAATGTACAGAGAAAACAAATTCTAAAATAAAATAAAAATTGTAGTATAAGGGAGTATCCATCATATGAATGAAAAAGTTACATTTCAAAACTTTACTAATAAGTCAATTCAAAGTACATTTGGAATTTTAAATATATTTTCCCTTAGAAAAAGTGTTACAAAAGTTGGCAAAATTCTCAAAATAGACAACAAACTTATTAAATTCATAATAATCACTGGAAGGTAAGGTTACTGTATTAAATAAGCATATGTTTTCTATATAGTATCTCTTCTAACACAGATTTCTATTTTTAATATTTTTATTAAATGCACTGTAGATTACACTACTGTACATAATAGCGTCCTTAGAAAAATTTGTTCTGAGTTTTAAATTAGAATGTCAAGAAAACATTTTTTGTTGCCCCCTCCCCCATGCTCGCACTCCTCAGTTCTAGCATAGGACACCCAATGACCCACTCAATCTGTCTCTTATCTTCTCCATGAGCCAGGAATGGGAGTGCAACTGACTAACCAATCCAAAATGTTGAAAGAAGCTTCAGCAGGACAGAGATTAAGGGACGTGACTTACACTAAACTATTGCATTCAAAAGGTTTGAAAGAGAGGGAAGTTATGGAGGGAATCAAAAAGTTCCTACAATCACAAACTCCTGAGAGGGCTGAAAAGTAGTAAGATGCATCTCAGGGAGCAGGTGGTAGACTGGAAAAGGAAAAAAGGAAGGTAAAGTATAAGCCACAAAGCAGCAAGAAAGAAAAAGAACTTCTTAAGACAACCTGCTATTACATCATGGTTATACTTAAATAATGTAAATTGGTTATGCCTAAAAAAAGAATAGACTATATTTTTATTAGGTTTTTGCAAGGCAAATGGGGTTAAGTGGCCTGCCCAAGGGCACACAGCCAGGCAATTATTAAGTGTCTGAGGCCCATTTGGACTCATGCACTCCTGACTCCAGGGGCCAGGTGCTCTATCCACTGTGCCACCTAGCCACCCCAGAATAGACTATATTTTAGAGAACAGCTATATATTAATACTTCAAAGATCTGTGATTTTTCCTTAATTCTCTCTACTGTGGCCTTGGTTTAAAAAATATCTTTAAACCGAGGCAGAACTTCAGATGATAGGTTGTAAGTTGTCATCTGAGCTTAGCTCCACATATCTAGAAGAGGCAAGAGTGAAAAAGTATATCCCAGAAAAGGTCTGAGAAAAACTGTACAACATACCAAAATTAAAAAATGGAGCATTGTGTGTGAGGAATAGATAATATAATAGTGAATAGGAATAGTGAGATTGGACCATAAACTGGCTAAGAAGGCTGGGAACTTAGGTTGAAACCAGGTTTTAAGAAGTTTTCAATATAAAAGGAGGAATTTTCATTTGACCCATGAGGTAATAGGTGCCACTAGAGTTACCTGAGTATTCAGCAAAGTACTATAGATTGTTCCTTTAGGAATATTGTTTTGGCAGCTGTATAGGGGAATAGATTGGTGTAAGAAGAGGCAGGAAGAATAATTTAGAGGTCATTATAATAATCCATTTGTTTCATGATAAGGGCTTGCATTAGAATTGTAAAATATTGGAATCACACTATTTCTCTAATCATGAGCCATCACAGAGTTTACATTTTCAATATTAATCAGAACACCAGATAAAACATGATGGGGAATCAAATGAAGACAAACAAGGTCCTTCAGGACCATAAATGGAATTCAAAAATAGAAACAAAAGGGGGGGGGATCAAAGTAGCAGAAAATAAAACAAAAAATATACCTTACCCAAAGACTCACACTCTTTCAAGATTATACATGTTTTAGTGCTGGTAAAATACTTTCAAATCATGGAATATTATTATACCATAAGATATATGTAGAGACTGAAATGAACTATTGGTAAGCTAAGCATAATTAAGAAAAAGAAAGTAAATGTGTGTGTACATATATGTGTGTGTGTGTGTATGTATGCATGTATACACACACACACACACACACACACAGATATTTATCCATAAAGAAATAATGACTACAATGTAATTGGGACTGAATGCTAGGAAATTGTAATAACCAAGCTTGAACCAGAAGTTATAAAAATACCTTTCCTATCTTCATTCTGAGATGGGAGGCAATAAATGTAGAATACTGCATATGCTATTAGGAGTTGAAATATTGACTTTGCTAAACTGTTTTCTCCTTTTAAAAATCTTTGTTACAATGTCTCAGTGGGGAGCAAGAGTGGAATATGGGCTATACATTTCAATATATATATATATATATATATATATATATATAATGAAAAAAAGACAAGAAATAAAATAATTCCAAAGTATATTTAATATAAAAAAGTTAATAGTCCCCCCCCTTTTCCCTTTTTCAGAAAGGGAAAAGGGAGGTGATATCATCAACAATTTAGAACTGGAAAAGAGCTGAATGATCTTCCTGATCCCTATGTAATACTTTGCATAGATTTAAGATACATTTCTTTTTCTTTCATACAAGGGACACATTGTTCAGAAAAATAATTTTAAATAATGCCTCTGAAATATTGGAAACAACAGCACTACAAGGCATTCCCATTCATTAAATGTTTTATATGATTATTATTAAATTCTATATTGGATATGATATGCTTCTTATTAAAAAATGTCACATTAACTCAAGTAAGTTTTCCATGAAGTGAACATTATTAAACATGCTACAACAAGCATTTGTACAGGCAAAATAATTTAATCTTCATCCTTTCCAAATTCTTATTTTCTTGCTTCAGGGTTTCATTTAGTCCTAAACTTCAAAGAAATCCATAAAAGAGTAGATGAATGGCATATGTCTTTTGTCCAAGATCATTATAATTTTTTAAAAAGCACATTTTAAAAGATTCATTGTAGGCTACTGTTTGTAAGGAAATATGTGCTATTTCCTACCAAATCCAATTTGCAATCATTTTTTCAATATTTGAGCACCTGGTGTATACAGATGGAACAGTAGTATTTAGAGTATCAGCTATTTATAGCTTAAAACTACATCAAGACTTTTAGAATATTATATATAAGACAGGGCCTGAAGGGCCTTATAGTCTCCTTGGAAAGAAAAGGTATCAGATGCATTTATTAAAAAGATAAACAATCAAAGAAACAATACATCACATGGCAATGATAGTCACAAATGAAAAGTATATTTTATACATCATGGCTTTTCACTTAAGTAGTTCTGTTCAGGTCTTTTCTTGGCTCAAAATCCTCTAAAGACTCCCAAGTGAAAAGAGTTCAAAGTTCTTTGGCAGACGATTGTTCTCCATAATTTGAAAACAAGACTACCTTGCTAGGTTTATCTCATACCACTCCCTTCCATATATAGTTTTATCAATTTCTCAAAGTTGATTACTGTCTCCTTAAAACACTGCTGCATTTCAGCACCCATTCAATAATGTCAGCTCTATTATAACATAATTCAAGAAAAAACACAAATTTATTCCAACATGATAATATATTAGGAGATATTTTGAACATAATATAAATTTCAAGTTTGCTTTTGTGATTCCTTTTTTTTCTACGTGTATCTGATGAGATTTCTGAGCACTGTGCTCATAATCTCATTTTCCCCAAAATCTTTGTAATTTTTATTTGTGATTTTAGCAAAGTACACTGATCAGGGAACGTATTTGTCACATTAAAGCAGATCTGACCATATGCTTGGAATTCCCCTGTGCCCATCTCTAAACTCTGTAGCCAACATTTAAAGTCCATATCAAAGACCATGTTCACAAGTATTCCCCAACTACCACCTCTTCAAATAAGAAACGACCTTTCTTCTCCCTGCATCATGCATTATTCATACTTTGAAACTCTCTATTTAAACTAATCTATTTCTTGGTACCAAAATGACTGAGGCCAAGGTCATGTTTGCTAAACAGATAATAACTTCCATAAGGATAGAAGATATATATTAGTTAAATATTTTATCTCATTCAGTGCCCAATATGCAGTAAGCATTTTATAAAATGTGCAATGAATTGGGAGTGAATGCACATGGAAAAAAAAAGTATAAATGTGGACTACAGGAGTCAAAGGAGTTCATACTTGAAACTAAATAAAGTCTTAAGGGAAGGAAAATATTTCAAGTTGGGGGTGGAGATGAAGATCACATCCTAAGCAGTGAATGATTTCTTAACAGTTATGGTGGTCAGAAACAAATATGCATTCAGCGAGGAAGTAGTACTAAGTGTGGAGAGGTACAGATGATCTAGAGGTCATATTTGCAAAGCTTAGCAATAAACCAGATTCAGAAAGTGGAGAGGAAGATCTGAGTTTGAGGTTTTTTGCTGTTGCTTGTTTTTACTCATTTTTATTCTTTTTTGTTTGTTTGTTTTTGTAAAAAACTGAATGACTAGGAAAATGGTGATTACTCTAGAAGAAAATGGCAAGTTTGGAGGAGAAAAAGTAGAGTTGGAAAGTGAATAACAATGAATTTTCTTTTGGACAAGTTATGTTATTACATGATATCAATCTGAAAATATCTAATAGGTAGGTGCTTCTATAAGAAAGGGAGTTAGACAGGGAGATGATGAGTGGCAGCGAATAAGATCAAGATCATCAAAAAGAGTGGGTAGGGAGAAGCAGAACCAGAAGTAAACATTGGATTATATCTGGAGTTAAGTCATGTGAGATAGATTATAATCTATCAATTGAGACTTAGAAGAAATTTGGAGAATTTTATGAAAACTATGAGTGGTGAAAGTATCCAGGATCGGAGGATATGCAAACGGGAATTCAAGAAAATGAGGGAAAAAAAATCATTTGGTTTAGCAATTAAAAGGCAAGTTACCTAAACATCAAATATTGGAGTATGAAGTCAGATTACAAGGGGTTAAGAAGAGATTGTGAGATAGAAAATGTAGAGATCTAACATAACCATTTTCCCACAGGAGTCTAGTTGGGTAAAGGAGAGATGTAAATGATCTGAAAGGATAGTCAAATGAAGATGTTTCTATTCCTTTCCCACCCCACAAAGTAGGTAAGAGACCTAAACATATATTGGAAAAAAAAAAAC
The DNA here is from genome assembly GCF_037893015.1 of Macrotis lagotis. Lineage (NCBI taxonomy): Eukaryota > Metazoa > Chordata > Mammalia > Peramelemorphia > Peramelidae > Macrotis > Macrotis lagotis. The sequence goes on along the minus strand of NC_133660.1, from coordinate 120,438,127 downwards.
ATGAAAGCATTCATTAGATAGAGAAAGAAGGTGATTAAGGAAACTGAGAGAGAATGATCAAAGAGGCAAACTCCTGGAGAACAGAGAGAAAAAGGGATCAAGAACACAAAAATAAGAATTTAGGCTTAGAAAACGGGAGGGTCATCTTTTGGTTAGATCAAAGGAGAGGAAGAGCCAAGGGAAGAAGGTAGAGGGAAGCCACCCAGCATCTATTAGAGTATGTTCTAATTGTTTCTATGAACAAAATAAATATAACACTTATAATCCATTAAGATAATTGCCTTAATTTTCCATTCTCTAAAATTTGTCACAATGATGCTTAGTAGAAAAGTTTGAAAAAATATTAATGCCCTTTGGCACATTTAATATATACTCATTTCAGCACATAAATGAACTTTTAAGTAGACATGTAAAATCATAGTCACCTTACTGCTTTAGTGGCCTTTTGTTTCTCATTTTGTCACATCTTTTTTTCTTTACTTTTCCTATTTCACTGAATAGGCAAATAAACGTCATAAGAATTTAAGACTAGGGGCAGCTAGGTGGCGCAGTGCATAGAGCACTCGCCCTAGAGTTATAAATACCTTAGTTCAAATCCCGCCTCAGGCTCTTAATTACCTAGCTGTGTGGCCTTGGGCAAGTCACTTAACACCATTGCCTCTCAAACCTAAAAACAAACAAACAAACTTAACACTAATGGAGAGTTGGGAAGACACTATGAATAACTTAGCTCTTCTTGGTAATACAATAATCCAAGACTATTCCAAAGGAATCATGATGGAAAATGCTATCCACATCCAGAGAAAGAAGTGATTAGTCTCAATACAGATCAAAATATGCTATTTTCACTTTATTTTTGTTTGTTTGTGTTTCTTTTTGTTTCTTCTGTTACAAATGAGATTGCACATACCTGACTGCACATAAATAACCTATATTAAATTGCTTACCATCTTAGGGAGGAGAATGTAAAGGAGGGAGGCAGAAAATTTGAAACAAAATGAACAAGAAAGGATGTTAAAATTATCTTTATATGCAATTGAAAAAAATGCTAGTCAATTAGTTCAAATCCTATTTTTAACAGATCAAGAAAATAAGACCTAAGGAGGATCAATAACTTGTGAAAAGTAACAGATAGTGTCATAGGTGAGATTTGAACCCAGGTTGCTCACTTCTGGGCAAATGCTCTGTTCAATGCCCCATGTGGTCAGAAAGGCTCTACGTCTCATCAAAGTGTTTTTACACACACACATACACACACACACATACACACACAAACACACACACACAATACACCACACGAGACTTTGAAAAACCTGTAGCAACTGCAATTAAAAGACACTCCTGCTGGCACAAACTGAATTCTCATGATAACAGCTACAAGCAGTCTGACAGTTCTACATTTCTAGCAGGGAAAGGGGGTTTAGGGGCAGGTAGAGATCCCATTTTATAGAAGGCACACTTTTAAATGGATCAATTCATTCTCTTTTTTAAAAAAAGAACAATATATTCTACAGTCAGTGAAAGTACATGCAACAACACTATCATATCCTTATAAAGTTTTATAATATGTACTAAAAGTAAAGGGCCCTATGTTTAAAAAATGGCTACAATGAAGACAAAGAAGATTTGTTTCAAGAGCTGTGTATGCGTAGGGGGGGTTGTTAACCATTAACCCCAACAATTCCATCTTTGGTAGACTCTGCTCTGGTCTGTTATAAAATAACTGTTTTGCATGATGATCCTGAGATACATTAAGATCATATGATGCCTTGGGAATTAAACTATTTATAATATATTTTAAGTGTTAATTATTGTATCACATTCTTATAACATGGCACTTATTCCTCAAATATTACAGGTGCTCAAAAAAATGAGATTCTGTCATCTGTAAAATGCACAGTCCACTTACAGTATCTACTACATAGGGCTGTTATAAGAATAAAATGAAAGAAAAGTCTTTTGCAAGCCTAAACTACTATACAAATATCAACTATTATTATTAGGTGCAAAAACCTTGGTGCTGAATTCATATATGATATTGGAAAGAACTTGAAAGCTTTACTCCAACTCTAGGTATACTCTGCTAAATACTTTTTCAACAACTATAAATTTATGAATATGGGAACTGCCTCCAGGGATGGAGATACATTTCTCTATAGTTGAAAAGTTGATCTTATAAGAGTTTCATCACCAATGAGTTAACTTAACTAGACTGGGTTCTGAGAACCAAAGCTTTTTCAATTCACTTGAGATGTCTTTATGATGATTAAAATGATTAGCCATGCATATCATTTTAATAATAGTTACACAGAATATTCAATAAACTTGAATCCACAGTCTAATGTTTAGCACGCATAGTACATTGGAATCTTAGTTAACTGATGTATAAGAAGCAGGAACATTAAAGTACCTGGTTTTGTTGGGTTTTTTAGATGAAAATTCCTATGGTACAATAATTGCTATCAATGAAAAACCCAGTCTAGAAATTCTAAAATCCTTTTCTAAAAAAAGAAAAGAAAAGCCTGCCCACTATAATATGAAAATGCCTTTCTTTTTTCCTTTAAAGTTATACATAAATCCTGAAATTCCAAAAAGTTGTCATCCTACCATCATATAGAGCAGGAAGGGGTCTCAGACAATCAGATACAGTATCATTATTTTATAGAAAACTGAAGTCTAAGGAAGTAAAATCATGTGCCTGAGGTCACAGAGATATCACTGCATTGAATTATCACTCAATTAACACTACAATGAAAATGCAAGAAATTAATGTAGAAAATCGCCAAGTCAAAATAAATTGGCATAGAAAAAATTAAAACTATGCTTTAAACATACATGGTCAAGGAAAATACAAACCCTACAGTTGTCTATAAATCAATTAAAAGTCTTAATATTAACCAAAGTTTTATGAAGCATGAATCTAGCTAGTCATTTTGCTGATCTTTTAAAAAATTCAACATTGTAATGTTAGAAATGGGTAAACTTTGCCAAATTTGTTATATAAAGGACTAAAAAAAAACCTATGTTGGAGTGTAAACATAGAACTCTGTGAAATCTTGCTTTTTCTCATTGCAACCGAAAGCTCTCCTACAAAAGACTTCCTGCTTTGGAAAATATCACAGGATTCTATTTTGTTATTTGAAAAGTCTACTTTCATGAAAACTACGTCTTTTGTAGATAATGCCAAGGGGGGAAAACAGACAACCTGTATTTTCATAGCTTCAAAAATTAAATGTGTTATACTATTAAGCTAACCAGATAGTTTATTGAGTTTTTTCATCAAGTGAAGTGTTATAAAGTCATAATTTGTTCTGAAAAAAAAATAGAACAATAGTATATATCAGTTTTAGTAAGTGAGAGAAATTCACATTTGGACAGAAATTACACCAGACACAGATATTCAGTTACATGATATATTTTTTTCTTATAGCTATTTGATTCAAAGCATACAACACTTATCAAGACAAGAGCAAAAAGAGTATCTGACCTCAAGGAACTTATATTCTACTGGAGAAAACTTGCATGTAAATAGACATTAAAGTATTTTACTTTTAAAATATCAGAATTATAAACTTCACAATTCTAGAGTAACAGTGTTTTGTGCCAACTTTGTTTTGTTTTGTTTTTGTTTTTTAGGTTTTTGCAAGACAAGCAGGGTTAAGTGGCTTACCCAAGGCCACACAGCTAGGTAATTATTTTAGTGTCTGAGACCGAATTTGAACCCAGGTGCTCCTGACTCCAGGGCCGGTGCTTTATCCACTACGCCACCTAGCCGCCCCTGTGCCAACTTTAAAAATTAAATTTCTTATAAAATGATTAATAGGTCTTTTCAAATAAAAATATATCATTTCGAAACTTTTAAAATAAGTGTTCTTAAAATATATCTTCTTAACATTTTAAGTATTTAGAAAGAAAATATTAAAATAGGTTGCATATTTATCCTGTTCAAAAAAACTGTCATATTCTTCTACACAGCAAATTTTCTTGTGTCATAAATTCTTTAAAAATACTATTTTGCAAAACAATTTTCAACCACTTTCCTACTACTAATGAATTAGCTTCATGCTACTAGATGACATTTCCCTAAAAGAAGTTAGAATCTTATATGAATGGAACAAAGTTTTCAGATTTTTAAAATAATTTACTTTTATTAATTAGTCTTTTTAAAGGGATATGTTACTGGGTATAAAAAAACAGGTTTTACTTTCTCTTCATATTAACATTTTCATCTCAAATTTATAGTTCATAAATGGCTATGCACCCATTTTGTTTTGTTTTAGCAAGGCAAAGGGGTTAAGTGGCTTGCCCAAGGCCACACAAATAGGCAATTAATAAGTGTCTGAGGCTGAATTTGAACTCAGGTCCTTCTGTCTCCAGGGCCAGTACTCTATCCACCGTGCCACCTAGCCACCCCTAGCAAAGATATGATTTTTGAAGTTTTTTTCTTTTTTAAAAAAATTAGCCAAATTATGTTGTCAAAAATTTCTTTACACAATTTCTAATTTGAAAGGGAGAATATCTCCAAAGAAGGAATATCTCTAAAATGAGGTATAGATAGTACACTGTTGGGAAATACTTATTTTTCCCCACAATTTTGGTTTTTATTTTATTGGGCAAACATTCAGAATATTGGAAAAACTAAGTTGTCAGGTTTGTTTTAACTTGACTGTGATTAGCGAGATGTTTAACTGCAAGTCCTCTGTTTACAAGTCTACCTCATATGACTGGGATGCTTCAAACATGCTAAATATATACTATATATATATATATGTACATATATGTTTATGCATGTATATATACTCCTACAAATATACACAAACATATGTGTATATTATACATACATATCCAAATATATATATATGTGTGTGTGTGTGTGTGTGTGTGTGTGTGTATATATATTCACAAAGATGTTAAAATGTACTTAGTAAGTTCAGGGTCTAAACACTGAAGCCACTAAATGAAAATCTTTAAAAAAGAAGACTTTTTAAAAAGAATTACTTTCTATCTATAGCTAAGAGGAGAGTAAGAAAGTTCAGAAAGAACAAAAGTTTACTTCATTTAAAGATTTTTTTATCATTGAATTCTTTATAATTTTAAATCTTCCTGACAGATCTATGCAAGTTTCAACATTTACTTCCAAACCCTTGAGTTCCAAATTCTCTTCCTCCTCCCATCTCACTCCCCCATTGAGAAAGCAAGCTACTTTTTTCACGTGTAGCCTTGAAAAACATTACTACAAAACTCATGTTGTAAAAGCAAACATAACCCCACATGCAAAGAGAGACCTCAAGAAAAATAAAGTTAAAAAAAAGTATGCTTCAGGCTGTATTTAGACACCATTAGCTCTGTCCTTGGGATAGATATCACATTCTTTAATCATAAGTTTGTCGGAGAAATTGCTTCAATATTTTTATTCCCATGGTGCTATTGTTAGCTGTATTTCCATCCATGCTATTCTCCCCCAGCCCCATTTTATTCTATTCTCTTTCTCCTTTTACCCTGGCCCTCTCCAAAGGTGTGGTGCATCCATGATCTTCCCTCTCTTCTATCACTCTCATTTCCTTCCCCTGTCCCCCTTCTCCCATCCATTTCCTCTCCTATTTTCCTCTAGGTAAGAAAGATGTATACATTCAATCAAATGTGAATGTCATTTCCTCTCTGAGACACTCTCAATGAGAGTAAGACACACTCACTTCCCCTTCACCGTTCCCTTCTTGCACTCCACCACAAAAAAGTTCTTTTTATAAAAACATTCTGCAAATAATCATACTATTTGATTTAGACAATTTCAAAATAATATTATTACTCTGTTTTTATTTCAAATTGACAAAAATGTAGATATTGTCTAAAGTCAACTTTTGCGGGAAAAGTCATCATATAACAAGAAAAAATCAGTAATATGATAAAAATTTTGATGCATATAACACAATCCTTAAAGAGAAGTATATTAGTGAAGAGAATTTTCAAGTGGTTTCACAAGGGAAGGGGCAATGTTTATCCACTTGGCTAACTCTAAAGTGATATAAAGGGAGAAAAATTTAAGTTGAATATTAATCTTGAACAAATTTAACACCAAATAGTTGCTATTTCAAAATATAAATTCAACTATGTCTTACCCTCTTTCCCCAAATGGAGAGAATGCCATTAATGTCATCCTTTCCCATTTTTCAAACTCAGAGCTGGTTACACCACAGGACTGAATGGTATTCCCAGAATCACACAACTGGAAAAGGATTTCGAAGTCATTTGGTCCAATTTAAAAGTACTGGAAGACCCAGGAGGAGAGAGAGGGACAACAGTGATCACAACACAAGAAGGTCCAATGGGTACTTCTCTTTGGGACATTACAATGCTGCTTTTTGGAGCTCTGACTTCTCCAGGGCTCATCTACTAGCTGTTCTCAGTGCCTGAAATGACTTAACTTGATTTTCCCACACAGTCACAAGTACAATGGCCACCTGAAGTTGAGGGGATTGTTAATGGAGAAAGAAAGGGAAATGTGATGATACTAGGATATTTGTTCTGAAGGACAACAGCATGGTGGTGAAAACTGATACTCAGTTATCATACTCTTATTGTCAGCAATGACAAGCTAAAAATTCACAGGCCTCTGGCTCAGAGGGTTCAGAAGACAAATAGAGTCTTTCTAGGAGAAACCTGCTTGCTTTACAGATTAATAAACTGAGGCACAAACAGCAGCAGAGCTAAGATTAACATCCAAGATAATCCCTTTGCTTTTTAAACATTGCACTAATAAGTTTTGCTTCTATATTATAATCATCAAGCATACCTCCCAGAAATCAAGTTTTTATATTAAAGAACATAAAGGGAGTAGAGTATGTTCAACAAAACTAAGCAACATACACAAAAGATCTGATATTTCATGCAATATTCCATATCCACAGTCTTGACTTCTGCAAAGAAGGTGGAAGAGATTTTCTCATCTTTCTTCTTTGGGACCCACTTGGGTCATTATAATTTGGCAATTTTTCATTTGGTTTGCCATTGCTTCATGTTACTGTCCTTTCTATCTATGCAGTTGCAATCACTGAGTACTTTGTCTTTCTGTTTCAGCTTATTTAAATTTGTATAAACTTATCTAAGTTTCTCCATGCTTCTCTATATTCATTATATTCTTAAATTAACAAAGCAAAGAAATATACCATTATATTTTCATACTATAGCTTCTTAAGATATTTCCCAAGTGAGAGGAATATAGTTTCCAGTTTTTTGCTACTACAAAAAGTTCTATTATAACAATGTAAGCATGTGTGTTTGTGTGTATGTGTGTATATGTATGTACAGTTTTGTCACTGATCTTGGTATGTGCTTAAGAGGTATATCTGATCAGGGCATGCTCATTTTAACACTTATCTCACACAATTCCAAGGTGATTTGTAGAATAATCATGCATGCTACATTACTATGTCTGACTTTCCACAACTTCTCCACAATTGACCACTTTCAGGATTTTTTTTTCTTTTCATGTATCATTTCCTTCTCTCTACTTCCTATTCTCCCTGGTTCCTTCAAAGCTCAACTCAAAAGCTACTATATATATATATATATATATATATATATATATATATATATATATATATATATATAGATCCTCTTAGCTCTCAATGCTTACTACTCCTTCACCAACTCATCTTATTATCTTAAATTTATTCTTTATATTCCCTAACAGAAGGTAAGCTTCTGAAGAACAGGAATCATTTCATTTTTACATTCTTAGCCCCTTGTGGAGTTCCTGAAACATAATTGGCGCTCATGGATAGATTTTTCTAGATTTTAAATCTGATAAATAAATTAGGGTATGAATATGTTTCATATATTATTTAACCATCTTTTTATGTTTAACCACAATAGCTTCCCTTAAGAATTCTGATTTCAAAAAATCATTATTTTATAGTAAGGCAGATAGTTCTATTGGATTAAATTCAGTTCTAAATATTTATTAATTGTATTAAATTTTATAGTTGCAAGGTATGTTCATAAAAAGATATAGCTAAACAAATTATGGTATGTGAATATAATGAAAGGCTATTTTTCTATGCTATAAGAAATGAAGAAAAGGATAATTTCAAAGAAATCAAGAAAGACTGGTACAAACTGATTTAGAGTAAAGCAAGCAGCAGTAAGAGAACAAGTTATATATTATAACATCAATATTGTAAAAAGAAAAAAGTTAAAAGACTTGAAAGTTTAATTAAAGCAATGATCAACCATGACACTACAGGATGGATGATAAAGAATACAACTTATATCCACAGAGAAGTAGTACAGTAAATATGAAAAGTAAGAGATATTTTGTACATGACAAATTAAGAAGTTTGATTTACTTGACTATATTTATTTGCTATTAAGAGTTTTATTTTTATATTTTTATGGAAGAGGGGAGTTAGGATAGCTAAAAATGCTAGGTAATGAAAATATAAAATAAAGAAAATGTATATAATTCTCAAATTAAGAAAAATAGGACACTAAGTTTAAAATGAAATTATGAGCTCCAAACATTATTCATGGTCACTAAAGTTAAATTACCAATAAAATAGAAAAACTATTGAAATAGATCAATATGTTACTTAGCACTGAAATGGTGCTATTCATTTTCAAAGTAAAAAATTAACTAATTAATCCTAATGAAAGCATGTTAATGAAAACAGCATTGAATTTATTCTCAATGAACATTTATACACTAGACAGGTTGTGGTCTTACATTTTATGAGATTTCTTTCTCACACATCTGACATGAATTACGGGTTTAGATTCACTACTGGGCCCTGTACAGTTCCAATGAAGTAACAAGCACTATTTCATCGATTTATACCTCAATGTTCCATACATGTTCCAGAAGTATGAATTTCCTTCTCTCTCCACTCCCAAGTTAGTGGTATCCCAGAGTTTCCTGAGTAAGTCAAATACAGTCATCCCAGTCTGTACTCTGAAGCAGAGTTTTTCAATGCATGTAGTATTTCTTTTTTTTTTACAGAGTGCTTTTAATATTTATTTTCTCTCCCTTGATTTTGGCATTTAAAAAAGAAACTGAATAATTCACCTGCACTTTTAAAAATCTCAAACACTTTTAAAATTCTGTAGTTCAGTAGCAAAAGCACACTGGACCTAATTTCAAGTCATCCCAATTCTATCCCTTAATAATTATATTATCTTAAGCAAGTCAAATTCATTAAGTAGCAGTTCCCTTATCTATAAAATGGCAACTCACTGGGATGGGGTGATGATACAAGATCGTTATGAGGTATCCTCCAATCAGGAATCAGCTCTTAACTTAGTCAGCCTAAAGGATCTTCTCTCAACACCCTCCACCCAATCAATCCTCATTTCAAGCTAAGGGTGAAAGCAACCAAAATATAAATAAAGACAGGGCAAGGAAAAGCTTTTGCAAGTCAAAAGGACTTACAGGCCTCAATAAGTGCTCCACAGCTTCCTGACATTGGTTTATTAGGAAGCTTTTATATGTCCCTAAATCATGCTCTCCTCTAATGCCACATTGTCTCTCCTAATATTAACTGTGATCAAATAAATAGGGGCAAATTACTATGTAATAATTATGATAGTCTGAATGTATTTATTTTAAGGAGGAAAGGACTGAGTTTTGGATGTAAAAATTTTACTTTTAGTTAAGGTTAAGTAGGTTATCCTATCTCAGGAGAAAGAAAGAGAAGAATAGCAAACTTTTCATTTTTACATAGCTAGAAAATTAATTGCTCAAATAAATGGAATACTTTTAAATAGCTATTAATATATCAAATATACCAAGTTATTGAGAAAGTCAAAAACATCAAAAGCATTAAATGTAGACAAATTATAAAAATCATAACTGAAATTGATTATCTAAAAGTAAAATGCAATTATCCTTTAGCAAGACACTTAACTTTGAACATTAATTCTATTATCTATTTTTTAAAAGGTACTAATGTACCATATTAAATATGTGTCATTATTATTTAAGGACAATCAACTTGAAATTTCTCAAATTACTTGAAAGTCTTCTAATATTTTTATCTTGATAGTTTTTTCATTAAGAGAACTACCTTGAGCATTCATGCCTTCCAAATCCCCTCATTTTTTGTCAGTTTACTCTGCCATTCTATCAGGACAAACTTTCATTAGGAATCAAAAAGCCGATTTTAGATGTTGCCAGGAATTTACACAAAACCTACTTGAATGCACATTTCAAAACAATTCAACCTTTATAATGTCAATTTTGAAATGTTAACTGAAAATGAATTTTGAATCAGCACATTAATTTGGCATGTGTGAAATTAAAATTTCATGAAATATGACCTGAAGATTTTATGAACTATGATCTCCAATGTACTCAGCCATTTTGCTTTCTGTCTCAATATACTAACCAACTAGTTTATTCATATAATCACACAGAATGGTGAGTACATTCTTCAATAATAATTAGGTCACTTAATAGTAAATGTTAGTTCAGTTTTAAAATGACTGAGTTGATTATTTTTTCAACCATTTCTTTTGTTGTTTAATCAATAAATATCTAATCCCCAAATGGAATTGGTAGATAAGACTCATTTATAGCTGTAAAGTACAGCAAAGAGTTTGCATTAGAAAATTCAATAATGTAGTAATAATAAAAATCTTTTACAGACTTTATTTTTTTGAATTGAGATTCATTTTTAATGGAATTTAGGGTTACAGATTCAAGATTCAAAAATTACATAATTTTCATTATAGTAAGTTGAAAAATTCATCTTTAACCAGCATTCTTGAAAACTTGGTACTCTCTCCAATCAGAGACTAAATTCAGTAGTTTTCCCCACAAATACTTTTTAGGAGGCTGTCATTAAATAACTCTCTCCAATGATACTGAGATATATAATCATATTCTACTCCCCTGCTTGGACTGATAGATAAAATTTCAGGGACAGTATGAACCTCAGTGGCTACCCAAACAATATCCAATACAACATATCCAAAAACAAGGCTTCCAGAACTAGTTTTGAAAAATTGTAGAGAAGGAAATCACTCATTTCACTTTTAATTAGCTCAAATGATTATATTTCACTACCTAAATTGTATTTAGTAACTTCTCATGAGGCTCCCAGTTGTTAAAACTACTTTTTATTAAAAATACTAAGAAATTTTTGTCCACTAAAATTCTCTTCACTTTTCTAATTACATATCTTGAGATTGAATTTTTATTCATATATTTGATGTATGTTTATGTAATTCTACACAAATGTGTGTTTGAGTTTTTTCTCTGAATGCAGACAGTGTCTTTCCTCATATGCCCTCTATAATTAATTTGGGTATTTTATAATAGTCACTTATTTATTCAAAGTTTTCCTTAAAGTAATATTGTTATTCCTTTATACAATGTTTTCCTGGTTCTGCTTATTTCATTCTTCATTATTTGATGCAAGTCTTGTATTTTTTTCTAAAATCACTGAACTCATCATTTCTTATAGAAGTCTTCATATACTTCTACCAGAACATTATACTGCAACAAACTGAATGGAGTAGAAACAAGAATTCAGCTGTCTTCTATGAAGCCAAACATTAAAGAAAGTTACAATAAATATGCAAAAACAATGTCACAATTTTGAGAAGTTATCTTTCATAAGAAATATATTAACAATCAATGGACCTATTAACACTAATAAATTAATAGTTTCAAAAGTCAATTTTCATTTCTATTACAGTGAATAGTGATAGATAAAATGAACACAAATAATGGTGCTTTGGGTTCAATTTTTAAGAGTATAAAATGTTCACAAAATTAGAAAATAGAACTGTTGCTATGCTTATCTCATGTTAGGCTTTTGGAGGAGGGAGGTCTGCATTTATTTGAATGTCATTTACAAAAAGTTCTAAGTTATTTAATAGAATTTTAATTTCAATTCATCATTTAAGTCATTTACTTTTGAGTTTAAATTATTATTAAAAACATCTATTTTTCTCTGAATCATTCTCTTATTTCACCATAATCATAATTTTTATTTTCCTTGATCCTATGTAGAAATTCTTAAGAACTATCACAGATAGTAGCATAGGATCTTTAGCTCTTCTATATTTCAGTGATTTTTCCTTCTTTGTAATAATGAACTCATTAAATGCTAACGTGATTTACTATAAATTGTCCAAAATAAGTATCACACTTATTATTAATGTATCTGAGATCTGATGAGGTAGAACTTTTTCTGACTTCAAGACAGACTCTCATACAAGTCATTGTGCCTCAACTTAGTGGCAAGGTTATAAGCATGGTCACAGGCAACAATATGCCCAATGGGGGAAGGTATATACACAGCACTTACTCTCTTGGCCATCTCCCCAGGATGGTTGGCTGACCAAGAGAGCACACAGACAACACAGAAGGAAACATTCAGGTAACCAAGACAACTTGAGTCATACTTCCTTGCAATGTATCACAGCTCTACTTCAGTTCAATTGTATTTTTCTCCCTACAAGTTCAGAAGTAACACTGGCAGACTAATTTTAATAAGCCAAAAACAAGCAATGTTTTCCCAACCTTAAGAACTCTAGCTAGTAGTCATTCTCAAGGCAAGTGTCAAATCTAAAACTCACGTATGAATTGACCTCTATAGGAAAGATGGAGATCTGGCTTACTGTGTTAATCCAGTACTTTTTCTCTCAAAAGTATGGTAATCTTTTAACCTATTTAAAGCTACCTTTTAAGAATAATTAGGCAGAAACTTAGTCAAGAAAAAAGGAAGCATGCAAAAAGAACTCTATGCAACATGAAAATATAATTGTCATACATTTATTACACAGGACCAAGGAAAATAAAAATTATGATTATGATGAAACAGGAAGGAAATTTAAAGAATAGAGGTTTTAATACAAATTTTAAATCAAAATCTGATGTATATAATCTATAAGATTTACTCTCTCTGTTATTTGTACATTGTTTCCTTCATTAGAATGTAATCTATTAGATCTAAACAACTGGAAAAATATCAATTGCTCATAGGTAGACTGAACTAATAATAAAATGACAATTCTATACAAATTAATCCACTTATTTAGTGCCACAACAAATAAACTACCAAAAATTATTTTATAAAGATAGAAAAAAATAGTAGCAATTCCCTTGGAGGAACAAAGGGTCAAAAACATTGAGGGAAATATTAAAAAAATGCAAAAGAATGTAACCTAGCCATACCAGAGCTAAAACTATATTATAAAATGGCAGTCATCAAAACTACTTGATACTGAATAAGAAACAGAGTGACAGATCAATAAAATAGATGAGGTACAAAAGAAACAACAGTGAATGACTGTAGTAATCTACTGTTTGATAAACCCAAAGATTGTGGTAAACTGGTAGTAAAACTGGAAAACAGCATACAGAAACTAGGCTTACTTACACAAATATCTCACTGCCTATACCAAGATATGGTCAAGATGGGTACACGAATTAGATATCAAGGGTGATGACATAAGCCTATTAGGAGAACAAGGAATAACTTATCTGTCTGATCTACAGAGAGGGGAAGAAGTGATCACCAAAGAAGAGATACAGAACATTATGAAATGCAATATTACTAAATTTGATTACATTAAATTAAGCAGGTTTTACACAAATAAAAAGGTTTTTTGCACAAGCAACAAAGTTTAAAAGGAAAGCAGAATACTGGGAAACATTTTTTACAAACAGTATTTCTGATAAAGGCCTCATTTTTTTCTGTTTTTTTTAAATTTTTTTCTTGGCAAAGCAATGGTGTTAAGTGGCTTATCCAAGGTCACACAGCTAGTTAATTATTAAGTGTCTGAGGTCAAATTTGAACTGAGTTCCTCCTGATTCCAAGGCTTGTGCTCTATCCAGAGCACCCTTAGTTGCCCCATCTCATTTTTAAAATATATAGAAAACTGAGTCAAATTTATAAGAACACAAGTCATTTCCTGGTTGATAAATGATCAGAGGATGAAAATGAAGTTTTTATATGAAGAAATTTAAGAATCTATAGCCATATGAAAAAAAATACTCTAAATCATTGTTGATTTAGAGAAATGCAAATTAAAATGATTCTGAGGTGCTGACTCAGATCAGCTAGTAAGACAGAAAAGGGAAATGGTCAATGCTTAAGGGGATGTGGGAAAACTGGGACCCTAACACATTGTTGGTGGAATTGTTAAATGATAGAACCATTCTGGAGAGCAAGTCAGAACAATGCTCAAAGGGCAATAGGCATACTCTTTTGATTAAGTAATACCATTACTAGGTCTGTACCTCAAAGAGATCACAAAAAAAAAGATAAACATGTACAAGGATATTCACTTCTGCTCTATTTGTGGTGGCAAAGAATTGGAAATTGAAGGCATAGTTATAGTATACGAATGTGATAGAATGCTATGCTCTGTAACCCATCATAAGAAGGAAGATTTCAGAAAAATCTGGAAAGACTTATATGAACTGATACAGAATCAAGTGAGAGATACAAAGGAACATTGCAGCAACATTTTGTGATGATTAATTATCATAAACTTAGCGCTTTTCAATAATACAGTGATCAAAGATAATTCCAAAAATCCTTGTGATGAGAAATGTCATTCATCTCCAGAGAAAGAACTAAGAAGTCTTAATGCAGAACAAAATTATTTTTACTTTTTTGAATTTTTTTGTGTTCTCATAGTTTTTCTCTTTGTTCTGATTCTTTTTTCAAAACATTACTAATATGGAAATATGTTTAATATGCTTGTATAAGCATAATCTATATCAGAGTACATGCTGCCTTGGGAATGGAGGGAGGGAAAGGATGGAGAAAAATCTGGAATTCAAAATCTAACAAGAGTAAATATTGAAAACTATATTTACATGTGATTGGAAAAAATAAAAAAATGTAATCTTCTTAAGCTTACTTTTCATTGTATTCCCAGAACTTAGCACAATGTTTAGAACTCAGCACTTTTAAAAAAATTATATATCATCTTTTATAATCAACAAAAATTTTGCTCTCTGCCATCTTTCCACCATCTAAGAACAAAACAAATACGAAATCCATTTCAAACCTGTGCAATCAAGCAAAAAAAAATTTTTGAATTGAGACATGTCCAGAGGAAAACATGTATGTGTGTTGCATGTATGTATGTATGTATGGATTGATTGATTTCCATCTGACTTTCTGAATTCTAAGTCTATTCTCTATCAGGAAGTGGGTTGCATGTTTCATCATTAGAACTCTGAAATGAGGGAAATTTACACTTATCAGAGGCCCTGACTCTTGTAAAGTTGATAATCTCTAAAATATTGCTGTCTTTGTATAAAATGTTCTCCTGGTTCTATTCATTTCCTTTTCATAGGTTCCTACAAGTCTCTCCAGTTCTCTCAAATCATTTTCATCATTCTTACAGCACAGCATAATGTAATCCTTGAATTTCTGTTCTTTAATAATTCTAAAAACTCAATAAATGTTTTTTAAGTCCTTGGAGTTTATGACTCTGACTAAATTTACCCTCTTTACCTTATATTTCCTTGAGTGAAATGTATTTCTATACCCAATATGTGTATGTTTCTATGTGTTTGTATGTGTATTTATTCTTCCCTCATTTGATCAGTTCAAATAGAGGGAGGTTCACATGTTGTCTACTTCCATCTGCAGAAATATCTACTTCAGCCCCTAATTATTTAAAGTGATGGCTATTTAATCATATGAACCTGACAGTAGTTCATCAGTCCTTAAATTCTTTCTTTCTGGTTGCTTGAAACTTTCTTCTTTGACCTGAAAGCTCTGGATTTTGTCTATAAAGATCCTGGGTAGGGGTGGGGGGTTTCATATTTGTATTTCTTTCAGAAAAGGACATGATTCTTTATTTTTCCCACTTTGACCTCTGGTTCTAAACAATCTAGGAAGTTTTCTTTTAAAATTTTTTTGAAGTTGTCTAAGCAATTTGGTCAGTATTCAACTACTGATTTCATAAATCTTTTCTCCTCTATAATCAAGCTTGTTTGGCTTTGGTATAATATTTTACATTTCATTCTAATTTTCCAATCTTAACTTCTTTTACAAAGTTGAGTGTCTGGGGATGTTTTGGAACCTCTTGTGCTATATATTGTTAATCTACTTTCCAATTCTTTTGTCCATAGCACTCATTTCTTTTTGATTTTTTTCCTATCATTCTCATTTCACTTATAACAAGGCTGTCCAAAATATGGCCTGCAGTGTGATTTTATGCAACTCATCTGTGAATTTTAATTTTTCAAAAGCCAAAAAATAAAATAATAATTTTTGTGGAATGCATATTAGATTTTTTAATTCCATCACTAAAAATAATCTCATTGACAATAATTTTCTTTGGTGTTTTTAAGGATTATTATAAATGGAGCATATCACAATGAATTTTCAATAGATCTGTGGGATGTGTTCTGTCTGGATGATGCAGACTAATAAGTATACACCTACCTTTATAGTGTTGTGCTGTCACTTTGTTGTTTTGTGTTTGCTTTCACACTTCATGCCTTCACCTGGTTTATTGATGATATGCTTCACCCACTTTCCAAGAAGTTATGAGGCTACTGTTTTACTATTGTATTAGTGTATTATATTTTTTATATTCTTGGTGCAGCTCTCAAAAAATTATTTTATTTTAATGTGGCCCTAGATAACCTAAGGTTGGACAGCCCTGATTTATTATAAAAATATTTCAAATTTTTTTACACTCTTGATTCATTTTGTCTTGAATTTGTGCTCAAGCTGTGTTTTTGTTTGAAGGTATGTTTATAGATATTTTGCAGTCATTCTCTTATGGGGTAGCTTTTTATAGTGGGGTTCATTTTTTTCCTTTGCTCATTCTTTAAGCCTCTTTCTTGACTTGGATTTGACATTAAGTCAGCATCTGTCTACTTCTAGAGTGAAGATATGAAATAATCCTGTTGCTGATTTCTTAAGGTAATAAATATTGTTATTCAGAACAGCTCAGGCTTTGGACCTATGAGCTTTCAATGTTCCCAAAGTGATCTGATGCAGAAACAAAGTCTAATTACTGCCCTGCAAATTCTTGACCTGGCTTTCGATCCGAGCAACAGTAGAATACTACTAGACTCAGCCACCATTAGTCTGCTGAAGGTGAACCTTTGGATTCATTTACATACAGGTTCCCCCTTGATCTGAATTCCTACTCTACATACTTCTGCAGGTTTCAAATGGGGCTAGAAGTTAAAACAGACCATGTTCCTTTTCCAGAGTCTGAGAAATACTGCTGCTCCTTGGGTAGTGATCATAAGAGTAGAGAGATGGGGAGAAACAAAAGAAGTACTGGTGAGGCAGAATTGTCTAGTTTTGGAAAGTGATGGATTTGGCATGGGGGAAGGAAGGCTGGAGAGCAGACAATGACCTCTGATGGCCTGAAAAATTAAATAATGTTTGTTCCTTTTCATCATTAAAATCAAAGTATAAATTAGGTTTTATTAGATCTTGGGCTACTGTGGGATTTAGGAAGGAAAGCAACTTGGAAATCTATTCTAACTCTCATATTTTATCAAGAAAACTGAGGTCCATTGAAGGGGCGGCTAGGTGGCACAGTGGATAAAGCACCAGCCCTGGAGTCAGGAGTATGTGAGTTCAAATGTGACCTCAGACACTTAATAATTACCTAGCAAGCCACTTAACCCCATTTGCCTTGCAAAAAAAAAAAAAAAACTTAAAGAAAGAAAGAAAGAAAGAAAGAAAGAAAGAAAGAAAGAAAGAAACCTGAGGTCTACCCAATCATTTAACTAAAAACACAAAGGTATTGAGGTAGTATCTGAACTCAGGTTTTCTAATTTAAAATCTAGATAAGAATTTTTTGAATTCTAAAATTATTTTCTGTTCTGTTATAGCTAGGATTTTGAACCAGAGGACCACAGATTTAACCTGCTGACCTCTCATCTTCTTGAGTCAAATCTGGTCTCAGACACTTATTAGTTGCGTGACCCTGGGCAAGTCACTTAATTCTGTTTGTCTCCATTCCTCATCTCTAAAATGAACAACAGAAGGAAAAAGAAAACTATTCCAGTATATTTTTGCCAAGAAAACACAAAATGGAGTCACAGAGTATCAAGCATGACTGAAAAAAGACTCAACTACAACAACACATTAATATAAAGTAATTCAAACAGTTGAGTGGCATTTACAAGGTTAATTTATTAGGGTAATAGTTTTATTCAATAATAGTAAACTGTCAATAGTTATGATAGTTCTTAATTAAATTATAACTACCTGATTCTTATCACAGCTGGTATTTTCAAGTATCAACACAAATAGGTGGGGATGGGGGGATGGGAGAATGGAGAAGTGGAAAGGTGTAGAGAAAATAATCTGAATTCACATTTTCACAGACAATTCATCTGTAGTATATGCATAGCTAATTACTATCTCTGAATAGGCAGTACTAATTTTCTTCACTAGAAAGGTGTCAATTTTTTTCATAATTCTGAAAACATGCAATGTAAAATATGCTTGAATTCACTTTAAAGGCCAATTGACCTCTTATTGCTAGTGAAAACAAAGGAAAAATTAGAAAAAAATGTGTGGCTGAATATTTTGGAAATTATTTTCTAAATGATATTCTATCACAATGCTATATTCCATTTGTTATGCTGAGTCAGCCTAAATTTAGCCTGTCCTCTCAAATCCATTTCCGAAGAAGCTTTAAGTTTCAACTAAAGAAAACATGGAAAACTGGCAGGTGAAGAGGAAAATCAGAAAGGAGAAAACCTTGCTGTTTCACAGGTTGCTTAAAACAATTCCAGGTTTTAGAAATCAAAAATGAGTTTCAATGATTGTGAAGTAATTCTTTTTAAAAAAAGAATCACTTCTTTGAGCATAGCTATCATGAACCAAGAACAAAAAGCCAATTACCAGAAAGTAGAAAACATGATTCGAATAACATGAAGAAACTATAGCAGAGAATTGGGCAAATAAAAAATGTAAAGAAAGTCAATATATAATTTAATTTATTTGATGTTACAGTTCTTTGGAAGTAGAACCAAGGTGCTTTGAATTGAAAAAAAACTGATTCTCTGTGTCTCTCTTTCTCTGTCATGTATAACAGTATCCATTATATGTGTGATATGTGTGTTGTGATAGAAGTCAAATATCATAATCTAAAATGGCTCTAAAGATATGCCTTGTACTTCAAATCTGATGAACCTCTGCTTTGTTGATCCTTCATAAGATCATTCTGATCTTTTAGTGTGCTTTCACTTTAATCCCTTCTCACATACCTATGCCTGCTATGGGATTTTTTTTTAAGACAGCTATTAGCAGTGACTAAAATTTCTAATCCCCTGCTATGCTGTTATTATTAACACATACAATTATGATATTCTAGCATTAGAGAACTGCAAAATACTTTATTTCCAACTCACACCTTTTTTTCGTCTAACAGTAATGCATTCACTTACATATCCTTTTCATTATTTGTCAATATTTTGATTGTAAATTACTTTAGCTGTAAGTTTAATTGACATTTCTTCCAGGGTCAAAAAAAATTTCAAATTTCTCAAAATTAATCCATTACTAATGTAATCATTTCAAATACAAAGTATTTTTTCCTTGGGATAGTAAAAATAAAGGCTTATTTTCAATCTATTCCTGGGGAATGACAATATTATCCAAATGTATTTATTTTTTAAATTTTATACCAAATTATCAAGAGAATATTTTACATAACTTGATAAAATAAGAACACAATTCATTTCAAAAAACAATCTAGAGTATCAAAGGGAATGATGAAAAGACATATAGACAAAGGGGGGGAATAGCATTTTCAAACCTCAACTATATTATAAAGCAAGTCATCAAAACCATTTTGTACTAGTTAAAGAATAGAAAGCTGGATCAATGGAACAGACTAACAAGGTAGAATTAGAAATGTAAGTACTCATAAATATAAGTTTTTAATAAAGTAAAAAACATAAATTACCTTGGAAAAAGTCCTTATTTGTTAAAAACTTCTGGAAAAACTGGAAAGCAGTCTGACAGAAATTAGACTTTTACCAACATTTTATACCATATTTCACAATATATTCTAAATGAATATGATCTTATAATGTCAAAGTTCATACCATAAAAAAGTGGGAACCAGATCATAGGTCTTGCACAGATTTGGGCAGGAAAAAGAGACAAATGTCAAAGACAAAATAGAAATTTTGAAATTTACCTGAAACTGAAAAGCTTCTGCACAGACAAAATCAATACAAATAGGCTAAGAAGGGAAAGTATTCAAATGAAATGAAAAAAAATTTATATCGAATTTCTCTGAATGTACTTGGGACTGTAAGAAATGAAGCGTATTGAGTATAGGGAAGCATGGAAAGATCTATACTAACTGATACAAGATGAACTACAATATAAATGAAAAGAAATGTACACCAAAAATTTAAAAGTGAACAACAAAATTGCAAAGATTGAGCGCATTCAAACGAAGAGATATGAGAAGACATCATCAAAATACTACTACCTTGTGGAAGTGGGATGGCACGTTGTACATGTTTTCCAATGTATCAATCAAATGTGTAGATTTGTTTTCCCTCTCTAAAAATATTATTTGTCATATAGGATGGTTCTCTGGGAGGGCTATTCAGGATAACAGGTGATGTAAGAAACAGAAAATAGTGATGAAAATCACTCTGAAAAATAAATAAAATTGGGGGCAGCTAGGTGGCGCAGTAGAAAGAGCACTGACCCTGGAATCAGGAGTTCAAATCCAGCCTTAGACACTTAATAATTACCTAGCTATGTGGCCTTGGGCAAGCCACTTAACCCCATGGCTTTGCAATTAAAAAAGTTTAAAAAAAACATTAAAAAAATAAAATTATCAAAGTACAATAGTTAGACATAAATCTATTTGATTCTCATTTTTTATAAAATGTAAATATAATTGAGAATTATATAATTTTAAAGTGCTGAAAGTGGACATAAATCTATAAACACATTGATTCCTTTATAGCAGAAGAAAGTAAAACCTATACTTGCTAAATGACTTATCTAAGCTCACACAGCTACTTATGAATTTAAATATGATTACTCTCTTTATTTTTAAACAAATATTTAAAATACTTAAAGGCAAAAATGCAATATTCACTAATATGAAACCATAAGGGCTTTTTCTTTTAACTTCCTTTCAAAAGTGTTAAATTTAGAGTGAAATAGTTAAAAGTAAATTCAAAGATTCTTTCACCCAAACCACTTACCTTACAGATTTTGCCAGTAAAGACAATCATCAGTATTAGTAAGAATTGCCTCTACAACTCCAGGTCTTCAGAATCTTAATCCAGTCATCTTTTCACTACACATTTCTAATTTCTAATGCTTTGTTCTCAGTCTTGAAATACTGTAAATGGCTAACTTCCAGATTGAGTAGCTATCCTCAGATGCCTTCCGGGGAACCCTGCCAGATTCTGTGCTTCAGAGGTAATTTAAAAGTGAAAATCTGTAGCAAATAAGAACTAATGGAAAACACAGAATGTTTTAGTTCACTCTAGCTTTTTTTCTGAGCAGAAATAGACCACAATACAAACAGATGTACAAATACACGCACACACAGAGCAAACAATGTTTTATTTCTTCTTACTCTGGATACAAATTGCCAATGATCATAAAGACCATACAGTATTATTCTTTTTGGCAGCCCACAAAATTCATCATAAAAGCATAAACAAAAACAAAATATCACTAAAGAAAATCACAATTTGTTTTTTTTCCACTATATTACCTCTTCAAACACTTAACTTTTTAAACACTACTTTCTAGATTTGTTGGGACTAAACTAATTGCAACTGCTCAGGGCAGAACCATAACTCTTAAATTCAAACTGTTTGAAATGGCTAAAAAAAATTTTTTGAGCCGATCAATACAAACATAATAGCTTTTACCCTTTGCTGAGTCCTTTTCTCCCTTTTATTCCAAGATCAGAAACTCATGAATACACTTCAACTATATTAATAGATTTTACAACACTGCAATGCATATGTCCTTGCCTTTGTCTTTTGCCTTCTGATTCAACCTTAACACAACAACCAAAAGAATTATAAGGCACAAGATTGCCCACATTACTCCATTATAAAAAAAAAACCTTCATTGATTCCTAACTGCTAAGATAAAGCACAAATTCGCCATGAGTGAGCTCAAATCTATCTTCCCTTATTTCAAATTACTCTCTTTACAACTCCATTAACTTTCACAAGCTTCTACCTTATTGTTGTCTTTCAGAATAACTACTCTAAGAAACAGAAAACACACACACACACACACAAACACACATGCACACAAATACAAAAATTAATACAAACTGAAATTTGAGGAGGGAAATGTTTTCATCCAGGAGGATGTGCCTGAAGATCTAAAATCCATTCCTTTCTTTATCATGAGATGTTAGGGGAGAAAGCAAATAAGCAGGCATAAGCAAAAGCAAAAACCTTGGAAGAGGATAGTATAATTGTGGTATCTAATGGTATCTACCTCCACTGTGGCAGGAATGTAGAGGAGATGAAGGCAAATAACATGAAGTAACGAGGGAAAGGTAGGTTGGAACTAGGATGTCAAGAACCTGGAAAGCTAAGGTAAATAATTAATATTTAATTTAGTAAGGATAATGGGGAACCAGTGCAGAGCAGTATCCTAAGAGAAGAATACTAATACTAATTTCTTTTGCTTCTCTTCATTTGGAAGCCTCTTTATTTCATCAACTAATTTGGTACCAGAGATATTTTTTAATGTAAAAAGATTTTGTAGATTCTCAAATAGTTCTCTGAGAAGATTTATTATTATATCCACTGATTAAAAAATAAATAAAAATAATAAATTCATTAAGAATTCTAAAACAAGTTTTACTTAATTGATTGAAACAGTATCTCTAAACATTTGAAAACAGAAGCATTCACATGCATTAACACTCGATTTATAGTAAGTACATTTGCTTTTTATAGACTATAAGCTTATGTCTTTCTACTGGCTTCCCTTCATCCCTGGCATGTTCTCCTTACTAATCTCCAACTACTGACTCTCCTGACCTTAGCTCTGAACCCACCTTCTTCAAGAGGTCCTTCTTGGTGTCTCTCCTCCCTTAATGCCTTCCTTTTGTGATTACTTTCCATTAATATTGTACATAGCTCCTCTACACACAACTGTTTGCATGTTGTTTCCTCTATGGTGGCTCCTTGAGGTCAGAAACTATGTCTCTGACTTTCTTATTGCTCTCAAAACTTAGCATACTACTGATCATACAGTTGGCACCTTATAAGTATGTATTGATTTAATGTTTAAACTATTTGGAAAAACTTGAGACCTTCAAGTAATTTACTAACAATTTCAGAAATTGTGACCTTTAACTAATCATAATCTATGATTCTCTCCCTCCTGATATCTCATCTCTCCCAACCTCTTTTCTGTTCCCATAGAGACCTACAATCACTGAGGGGTCACTGAGACTCACAATTCCTTCTCAAGTTATTCTACACCCTTGCTCTGAATTCACTTCCCTCCTTTCACAAAGTCATACCTATGATTAGTCATTTTAATGTTACTCTGTCCTCTCATCTCAAATGCCCTGTTCCTTTGTCCTATCATGGTTCATCTCAGTCATGCATGTATTAACTCCACCATCTATTTCTACCCATTAAGTATTAAGAGAAACTAGAGGAAGTTTCATAACTGTGATTGTACTGACAAGTTCACGTTGAGGCCCTCACTACACCAAGGCAATTCTTCTGTTTGTGCCTAAATGATTCCTTAATTCATTCCCTTTAAATACGATTTCAGTTCTCTCGCTCCATCAAGCCTCCCACATTTTCTCCTTCCTCTATCTCACCAGAATACCTTGGCTCTTATTTTATTGAGAAAATAGAATTCATTGAACTCCCCTTCCTCCTTTTATCTTCATCTTTAGAACCCTGGAAATCTCCCACAATGTTCTTTTCCTCAGATTTTTAATAAAAAGCTTTCACATAATCTCTTTTGCTTGCCAAAATAAACTCCTCTAAATGTATATTTGAGTCCATCAACTCTATTCAATTGTCATCTGATTCCTATCTACTACTGGTTCCCTTCCTAATGACTTCAAAGATGTCCTAGATTCCCTCAATTTTAAAAATCTCTCACTGGACCTTAGTATCCCTCCTCAAGCTATTGTACTCTTTCCCTTTCTTAGCCTGATTCTTAGAAGAAGCTAATTATATTCTCTTCCTCTATTTCCTCTTTTTAACTCTTTACACACAGGTTTGTGGCTGCATAATTCAACCAAAATGACTCTCTCCAAAGTAACCTGTTTTTCCTCATCTTTCTTTACCTATCTGCTACATTTGACACTGGTGACCCTCTCTCCCTGGATTCTTTTTTCCTCCATTTTTGATCCTATTCTCTTCTCCTACCAGACTAGTCTGTTTCCACCTCCTGTACTGACATATCCATATCATGCCCTCTACTAGCAGTTGTTTCCTAAGATTTTTGTCCTGGATGCTCTTGTCTTCCTCCTCTATACTTACTGCCTTAGTAACACCACATCAACAGCTCCCACAGGTTTGTCATTTGTCAATGATGTCGAGATCTATATAACCAGATTCTCTCAAGAACTTAATTTCTGAATTATCAATTGTATTCCAGGTTCTCTAACTCGTCAACTACAAAATAGACTTCACCATCTATCCCTCAAAAACTCTTCTCTTCCAAATCTTCTTAGTTCGTAACAGTGGCATTATCGTGAACTAATCACCCACATATTCATTTAATTGCCAGATTTTTCCATTTCTAACTTCATAGCATCTCTCTCATTGAATCCTTTCCTCTCTATTTACACAGTCATAGTACAGCCTCCTCATGCCCTTTCACCTTCATATTGCAATAAGATCCAACTGGTCTCTTTGCCTTAAGTTTCTCCATATGCTCTATAGAGTCTATCAATGTTTTTTTGTACTAAATGTCTTAAATACATAAAATGCTTCCCTCACTTCTATTTCTCTCTACAAAATGCAGATTAAGTCCCCCTTTTCCATTAAACTTCTCTTGATTTCCCTATTTCTCTCCCTTCCCTGTCAAACTAATGTATATTTAATTAATCTATATTTATTATATGTTTACTTAAATTAGTCTGAAAGCTCCTTATGAATAGGGGTTGTGTCATTCTTACTTTTTATATCTCTTGTCCCCAGCACATAGTAGTCACTTAAAATGGGTACTGATTTAATGATTGATTATAAGAATTTCAAAGTGATTGATGAGTACTTTTAGATAAGATTTCTATCCAAGGAAACATCTGAAAAGAGTTTGGGGATATTAACTTTTAGTTTGGGATAAAGAAGGCCTATAACTACAATTTTGTTTAGTGCTTACAATATGCTTTTAGTGTTTCTGTGACTGTTGAAGTATGATAAGCAGTATACTAATTTCTTCATTTTTATTTCCCATTAGACAATTTTCTATTATTTGTGAATTTCCCTGAGTTCCAGAAAAGTATAAAAGAGTTTTACTATATTTTATTAATATCAAAAGCAACTACTCTATATTGTTCCCAAGATAATTTTACCAGGCAGAGGAAAATATTTGGAAGCACAAGAAAAAAATAAGAACCATAAAATTAAATGAATATTAAAGAATAAGTCCTAACATATGTCATTCCCAGACTAACCAAGAGTTTTGAATTGTAATTTTTCCCTTCCAAATATCTAGAAATTACTGGTTTCCCTTCAGATAGATGATGATAATATAAATCCTCTATATTTAGACTTTTAGAGCATAAGGAAATGACCAAAACAAAACAAGCAAAAACGCGTGCAAATGATACTGACTGTGACTGACCACCTGTAAATTAATAATTGCCCACCAATGAAATTTTCAATTGTCATATTTTTATAGAATTTGAGATTCATCACTAAATGTTTAACAAGGAATACTGCAAATTATTTTTGCACTCCATCTACATGACATTTCTAATAACTAAAAGAATCAGTAGCATCATAGCATTATTTATTTTTCAGTTATCTCCAATCTAACAAGCACTCAACACACATTTACAATGTTAGGATCATAAAAGATAGAGAAATCAATACATAGGGCTTACTAAAATCTAAAACAAGACATTGGACACATTAGAAATATGAAGGGGTAAAATAGGATGAACAGCTTCTAGGTAAAGAATAATGCAGGCAGAAATGATAGTGTTAGCAGGGTACACAACAAAAATACGGACTTGAAAAGGAAGAAATGGAGTCTTCAGGAAATATATTACAAATCTTGTACAAAGTAAGGATACATGGTAGTGATGGAGAATTATCAGGCCATCTGCTGGAGTTCTATCTCTTTCTCTGTCTTGGTGGAAAACAAATTAGCTAATAATTTCTTGATATGCTTTAATGAGCATTTATCTTTCCAAAAATAGAAAAACCAGAAATGACAAATTGTATTCTGGATCTGATTCTCATTAACAAGTAAGTGGTTGTTGGTTGGAGACAATGGGAAACTTGGGGAAAGTGCCATTTCCATCTAAGAATTTGTAACAGAGAAAGAGAGAAAAATTCAGAATAAATATCGGACTCACATCATAGATTTTGAGGGTGGTAGATTTACAGAATTCAGAGAATGGATAATGAGGATCCTATGGACACAAATTTTATAGAGGAAAGTCAACCCAGGAGGGCTCACAAAAATTAATTCTAATGACAAAAATAAACAACTCTAATGAAGAGGAAAAAGAGGAATTGTGTAAAGGAGTGATGCACAGGTAAGTTATCGATCAGCTAAAATCTTAAAAAGACTGAAAGAGGATTTATAAAAGCACATTATCCTTGGGAAAAAAGGTAGAGTCAAAGCTCAATATGAGTTAAGAAGTGCTTTTATGCTATACTGGTGAAAAAAGAAGGTTCAAAGAAGGAATCCATGCTCAAGATCATCATAAAATGATGATCAATTGCTGGGGGAAAATGGCACCTGTTAATCTTTATATTTTCTCTTTCAAGGAAGATGCTTACAAGACAGAAGAAAAATAAGTAATATACTTGCCCAATATAAGAAAATTCATTTCACTTTAATGAACATTTATTAAGCATTTTACTATATTCAAAAGGCTATGAGGATATGAAGACAAATCAACAACAACAAAAAGCAATTCCTGATCACATAAGCTTACATTCTACTCTAAATATACATTCTATTGGTTCTTCTCTGCTAAAGATCTGCAAGCAAAGATTAGATCAACATTTGTCAAGGATATTTTGAAGTGATTTTTATTCAGGTATTGCTTGTCCTCTGAGGTCCCTTCCTTTCTTTGAGATCCTGCTATTTTTTTCCTTATCTCTGATCAAAATAAATAGTACTGATATATTCAAGTAACTCTCCCAATTCTGCCTTCATCCAATCCAAGCTTCCCACTTTTAAATCCAAGTATTTGGCCTAATTTAGCCTATTACCTCAACTTCCAACTGCTTATTAAATGCTGGTTGATTGATTTTGCTCTATTTAAGAAAATCTACTATTCTTCTCTGAAGCTATAATTTATCATAAAGCTAGAAGAGGTGGGCATTCCACATAATGGCAACTTTTTCTTGAGAGTTCTTTGCTGAATAATTTCTAATGTGATACACAGCTTAAACACACACATATTTAAGTGTGTATATGTAAATGTTTAGACATGCATATGCAGTGAATGATTAACATGAGCTCTTCTAATCTCATTAATCTTTCATTTTTAAAAATAATTTTTCTTCAGTCATTGTGGTATTATATTGCTAATAAACCTATCACTTTTCTTTTTCTTTTTTTGAAAAGCAATGGGGTTAAGTGACTTGCCCAAGGTCACACAGCTAGGTAATTATTAAGTGTCTTAGGCTGTATTTGAACTCAGGTACTCCTGACTCCAGGGCCAGTGCTCTATCCATTGTGCCACCTATCACTTTTCAATTAATCAAATGTTTTTGTGAATTTCGCCATCATTTGTTTAAAATTTGTTATTCTCATTTGCTACTGGTTTTTCCTTGAGAGTTCTAATTTCTATAATCATTTCATCTTTTAATTATTTTATTGCATTCCTGAAATATTAGGTAGATATAATTGTTCTAAGGGACTTACAGATTTTATTGTAATAACTTCCTCTTTCTCACAGATTTTCAACTATTTGCTTCTCTGTACATTGTTTTCATTTTTTTCATTCCTTTTCAACTTTTTAATTTTTAGTCTTTCATCTTTTCTAGTCCTTTCATGATATCCCTCTTGAAATCAGCCTTCTTATAATAAGAGCACTTATTTGCTGGAAGAAGCAAGATAATGTATGCCAAGTTTTGGTTTTTTTGCAAATATTGAGTTATAGAAATATGAGTTATTATTATTACCACTATTCCTGACAATAGTCATCTATCATTATTACCCTTTGGATTTATAAATCCTATGTTTTTTGAGGAAGGGACTGGGACACAAAGGGAAAGGATATGCCTGTTTTTTTAAGTCAGCATTTAGCAATGGAGAGAGAACCCTTCCATCAACTTAACTGAAGCAGAATTTGTGGCAAAAGAATATAAAATAATTTCTCTTTTTTTACTTAGAAGTTAATCATTTCGTCGTTTTCATATATGTTCCTGATGATACATGGAAAGAACCTGATTTTTATCTTTTTCATAGGAATAAGATGATCTTGGTGTTGTTCCGTGAATATAACAGGTGCTAAAATGTATTTAAATGAAAATAAAACTTTGTGGCTCTGGCTCTGAGATAAGTCAGTTATTATGAGATTAAATTATTTTGACTATCTACCCACAGAAATTTCAGACATAATACCATTATATTTAAATAAGAAACCCCTGAAATTCTTATTAGTCAGAGCAACCTAATATATAATTATAAACTCACAACAAAGGATACTTATTAAAAGGAGATGATTCATAGTCATATCAATATAAAATATATGTAAGAAAAATTTTATATGAGTAATTTGATAATTTTTCTCTGATTCTTCTATCTACTTCTAACATCTTCTAGCTATACTGTAATCCTTATAAAATTCTAGTAGAGAGAGGAACATATGTGGAGAAGATAAAGAAATGTGAACCAGATAATAATAAATTAGATGGATTTGAAAATAATTGAGTGTTTGGAATCAAAAAAAGGTCACTCATAGTGCAATTAGTCAAGTAGCCCAGGGATAAGAGCTTAACTCTAAATGAACTTTTTTCTTTTTTTGTTTTGTTTTGTTTTAGGTTTTTGCAAGGCAAATGGAGTTAAGTGGCTTGCCCAAGGCCACACAGCTAGGTAATTATTAAGTGCTTGAGACCGGATTTGAACCCAGGTACTCCTGACTCCAAGGCCGGTGCTTTATCCACTAGGCCACCTAGCCCCCCCCCCCCCCCACTAGGCCACCTAGACACCCCGATGTACTTTTTTCTAATCGATGACTTGGATACCAGCAGAGATGATGAGCTCATTAAATAATTATGCAGATGACCAACTTTGGTTCCATTAAGTGAGTCAGAGAATACAGGAAAAAGGTAATGAATGATACCTAAATATTCTTGTTTCGACTATATCAATCAACACATCTGAAGAATTGTGTTCAGTTGTGGACTAGAGATTATACAGAACAGGGCAACTAGGATATTAAAGACCCTTGAGTCAGTTAAGTGGAGGCTGAAAGAAATGAGAATTTTTAGGCTGGAGGGAAGAAGAGAATCAGTGTTGGAAGGTAGTCACATTGAAAAGAATTCTTCCTTGTTCTGTTTTTTCTTAGGAGAAAAGGGACAGGAGCAATAGAGAGAAGATATATAGAAAGACAAATTTAGGCTTAATGTTAGAAAATCTTCCTAACAATTAAAATTTTTGTTCAGTCATTTATCAGTTCCATCAGACTCTTTGTAACCCCATTTCAGGTTTTCTTGGCAAAGATACCAGAGTGGTTTGCCATTTCCTTCTCTAGATCATTTAAAGATAAGGAAATTGAGGGGAAAGTTAAGTGACTTAACCAGTATCACACTGCTACTAAGTGTCTGAGATAGATTCAGGCCTTCCTGACTCCAGGTTTGATGATCTATTCACCATAACACAAAGTTGCCCTCCTCACAGTTTTTACCTTCTAAACAAATGGAGCTAACCAGAAATGGATTAGTTGTTTGAAGAGGTAGCATGTCTCCTTTCATGAGAGGTCTTCAAGAAGAGCTTGGATAAATTCTTCATGACTATTCTCTAATTCAAAGTCCTTTCAAGTATAAATTAGAAGGTCATTTACATCTCTGAAATTCTGAGATTCTGTGATATGATTAAGATGATAAGTATTTGCAGAAAAAGATGATTTAAAGCAGTCTGCGCATTTGTAGAAAAATTTTAAATGACCCAAATATTTAATTATTGGATACAATGAGTTATTTTATCAAAATAAAATGAAAGGTTGCTGGATTTGACAGTTAAACATAATTTTCACATTTTTAGAGATAATAATCATATATTGATAAGAATGAGGTTACATTCATTTTGAGGAAATTTTTCACTCTTTAAAAAACCAATATTTTATACTTAGGAATAGGACATAGACCTATGATTTCATTGAGATAGTTAACTCTTGAGTAAAGAAACATCCGTTGACATTTTTCCAGAAACTACCATCTTAGAGAGAACTGAGACATTGGCTTACATGAATTACAAAAGAAGTATATGTCAGAGGTATGATGAGGATCAGATCTTGCAAGTTTGAAGGTTAATTCTCTAAAACAGCATGCCATCATTAAGTCCCCCATATTTTACCCTTCTCCTCCACTCTCTATGCCTCACCTGAGTCCTGTATTTGGAAGGTCAAACTTTCTGTTCAGCTCTGGTCATTTCAACAGGAACATCTGAAATTCCCCTGGTTCATTGAAAGTCCATCTTTTCTCCTGGAAGAGAATGTTCAGTTTTTCTGGGTAGTTTTTTCTCAGTTGCATTCCAAGCTCTTTGGCTTCCTGAAATATTATATTTCAAGTCCTATGAGCCCTTAATGTAGTTGCTGCTAAGTCCTGTGTGATCCTGACTGCAGTTCCACAATATGTGAACTGTGTCCTTCTGGCTGCTTATAATATTTTCTCTTTGACTTGGGAGTTCTGGAACTTGGCTAAAATATTCCTGGGGGTTGATTTTTGGGAGGTTTTTGATCTCTTTCTGGGGCAGATTGGTGGATTCTCTCAATTTCTATTTTGCCCCCTGCTTCTAGGATATCAGGGCAATTTTCCTGTAAGAATTCTTTAAAAATGAGGTCAAGGCTCTTTTCCTGATCATGACTTTCAGGTAGCCCAATAATTTTTAAATTATCTTTCCCAAATCTGTTTTCCAGATCAATTGATTTTTCAATGAAATGTTTCACATATTCTTGTAATTTTTCATTCTTTTGGTGTTGAAGTATTGTGTCTTGACTTCTTGTAAAGTCATCAGCTTCCTTTAGCTCCATTCTACATCTGAGGATTTATTTTCCTCAGAGAGCTTTCTTCTCTCCTTTTCCATCTGGCCAATTCTGCTTTTTTAAAGCATTCTTTTCCTCAATAACTTTTTGAACTGTTCTATCCATATGACCTATGCTGGTTTTTAACGTGCTATTTTCTTCAGAATTTTTTTTGTATCTCCTTGACTTAGCTGCTGACTTCTTTTTCATGGTTTTCCTGCATCTCTCTCATTTTTCCCACAATTTTTCTTTAATCTCCCTTACTTGATTTTCAAAATCTTTTTTTGAGCTCTATCATAGCGTGAGCCCAACTTCTGTTTTTCTTAGAGTTTTTAGATTTAGGAGCTTGTACTACCTCATCTTCAGATTGAATATTTTGATCCTTTTTGGAATCATTGACAAAGTATTTCTCAATGGTGTTCCTCTTTTTTCTCTGTTTACGCATTTCCCCAGCCTGTGCTTGGTTAATGATGATGAACTGCATGTATTCTTGCATACAAAAATGATACTGATAATACTCAAATGAAACCTCTCATTAGTAGAGCAGGTAGAAGGAGCTTTTATAGATGAAGCACAGGAGAGAACTGAATTTGAAGATGTAACATTGTAAAACTGGAGTCAATGGCTAAAAGGGAAATGTACCGGGAGTAAGAGAAAGGAGAAATGGAAAAGACCAAAATATTCTGTATAAAAGACATTTTTCAATGAGCTATTGCAATGATATGGAAAGGCAAGGGGGAATGAGGGAACCTTCACTCTCATCAGAAATGACTCAGAGAGGAAACAGCATACACACTCAATAGGGTATAGACATCTAGAGTAAAAAGGAGAGAAGGGGGAAAGGGGGAGGTGGGGATGTGGGCTGGAATTGGGTGGCCTGTCTGGGACCATGGGGCCAGGTAGCTGCTGAGTTTCAGGGGTGGTATGTGGGCTAGAGGCCTCTTGCTCCCAGGGCTGGTGATCAGTTCACTGTGCCACTCAGCTACCCTACAGCACATTTTAGAAGAGGGACAGAGAGGGAAAATATAATATAGGGTAGTGGGGAGAGATGGATGGAGGGAATTACAATCAGCAACAGCAACAGTGGAAAAATATGGAAGTAACTTTTGTGATAGACTTATGATAAAGTGATCCACGTGACACAGAGCTGATGGTATCAGAACACAGACTGAAACACATTTTTACTGTTTGTTTTACTTTATTTCTCATGAGGGTCTATATTTTTTGGGGGGAGGGGGTATCAAGTTTACTCTTAAACAAGAATATTTTAGTAATGAATGAAAAAAACATAAAACAGTATGGCATACTACTACTATTTAACTGCTAAATAATTTGAATAATTTGTATCCCTAGTTCTCAGAATCCAAATTATCTGTGTTTATTCAATAAAATACTGAACTATTATGCCAGTGTGCATATATAGAATAATCTATCTTCATTTTACAAATTATGAAGACAGTTAAACATCAATTCAATGTTGATATTTAAAAGAGCAAAATTTTTATTTAATCTTGAAATCAAATATAAAAAGAAAAACAATAAGAAAATACAGCAGAACAATTTTATGCCACCAGAACTGGGGGTAAGGATTACAAAATAAGTTTTAAGAATATTATCTTATGCAATATCTTTTTGGAAGATACAAATCTATATTGCATGATCTGATGATATTAAACGTTATCTTCAAGTTGAATATGATAAAGTTATTTCAACTTCATTAGAAAATAACATTATACTTTTAAATATGATTAGATGTATTAAAAAAGTATAGATGTGAATTACTGAGTTATTTTAAACTTTCTATAGTGCCTTGAAATCAGTTTTAATCCACAGTAAGACAGAAGAGAATTAAAACAAATGTATATACTCTACTACATATTGTAATCTTTCTTTTAGACTAAAGAAAATTTTCATTTACTTTTTACAAAGCACTGCTTCATAATTCTGAATAAACCAGATGATGATGTTTGTCCTTCACTGTTGAAGAGGACCATGACATCAGAGAGGTGATAACATGATAAGCACTGCAACTGGATTTGAGTGAGGGGTTGTTTTGTCAAGACAGCAGCCTCAGCTTCTCTTCTAGACCCGTTTGGATCCAATGGCCAGATATGAATTAAGACTACTGGGCCCTGGATGTGAGGCAAACAGGGTTAAATGACTTGCCCAAGGTCACACAACTAATACATGTTAAGTGTTTGATGCTGGATTCGAACTCCCATCCTCCTGACTCCAAGGCCAGAGATCTATTCACTGAGCTCCTAGATGCCTATTGTAATTTTTTCCTAAATGGCTGAAAGTGGAGAATGCAAGAGGGGAATATTAAAAAACAATTTAGAGGGGCAGCTAGGTGCTTAGTGGATAGAGCACCGGCCCTGGAGTCAGAAGTACCTGGGTTCAAATCCGGTCTCAGACACTTAATAATTACTAGCTGTGTGGCCTTGGGCAAGCCACTTAACCCCATTTGCCTTGCAAAAAAAAAAAACCCTAAAAAAAATTTAGCTTCAAAGCCTCAATTTTTTTTGATTTAAAATAATTTCTGAATTAACAAATCTTTCACATTAGACCAGAAAAATAAACATTCACCAAGAAATTTATAATCACCTTAAACAAGGGTCTTTTAAACTCACAAAAGTCTGAATTCTTCTATTTGCTATTTTTATAAAAATAAATAAGTGAAGCATATGTAAAAAGTTTCCAAGGGGGCAGCTAGGTGGTACAGTGGACAGAGCACCAGCCCTGGAAGTCAGAAGTACCTGGGTTCAAATCCAGCCTCAGACACTTAATAATTACCTAGCTGTGTGGTCTTGGGCAAGCCACTTAACCCTGTTTGCCTTGCAAAAAAACCCCCCTAAAAATAAAAAGTTTCCAATGCATTATAGAATGACACCTACACTTAAATTAAATATTCTAATCAATTTATCAAATATTAATATACATAAGATATTGTGCTCTGAATTAAAGGTAAAAGATAATATCTACTAAATTGTAATTAGAGAGTTTACAACATTTGAGAGGAGAGAGGAAAATGGAGAGTAAAAATATTTATTGAAAATTAAATTAGAAATCATTAATTCAAATACCTCAAACATTAAAAGAATCAGACACAAACCTCCAACATGATGGGTATAAGTCCTAACACTGACACATCCTGAGCTTATTGACCCAAGACCAATCACTAGATCTCTCAGAGCTCTAGGCAGACTCCAAGACTCTAAATAGCAAAAAAAAGGGACCCTTCCCAATTAAGTTTTCTATCACAGAAGAAAAATTCCCAGTCCTTAGCTCCTCTCCCAAAGAGAACATGATAAATACTATAAGAGACATAGAGAAGTATGAAAATACTGAATGATTCTGGGAAGGAAGGTTGTTTCAGAGTTGGAGACAAAGTAGGATTATGAAAAGTTATGTTACTTGAAATGGCCCCTGAAGGAAAAGAATGAAGAGTATAGTTCCTGTTTTTTTATAGAACTTCTAGAATAACAAAACACTGGTTTACTATAGAGAAAAGTTTATATAAGTACCCACCCTATTTTTACAGATAAGCAAACAGTTTCAGCAAGACTGACTGAAACTAATTTTTAAATGGTAGAACTGTGGCATGAACAAAGTTGTTTCCTGACTCAGTATACAATGTTCTTTCTACCATGTTATGCTGCCCCCCTAACTGGGTTTCTTAAGAACCAGTCACATGGAGCATGAGTATCAAGTAGAAGGTGCAACAAAAGCAAAAATATACATGGAGCTGGTGGCTGCTGTTCAGTCGTTTTAGTCATTTCCTACTTTTCATGACCCCATTTGGTATTTTGACTAAGATACTGGAGTGATTTTTCCATTTCCTTCTCCTTTTCATTTTACAGATGAGAAAACTAAGGCAAACAGGGTTAAGTGATTTCCTCAGGAACACCCACAGCTAGTAAGTCTGAGGTTGGATCTGAACCCAGGTCTTCCTGACTTCAAGCTCACTGCTCTATCAAAATGCATTAGGAACACATTGAGTAGTCTAATTTGGTTGAGACATAAAATATCCATATTAGTTAACGAGAACCAAAGTTGAAAAAAATCTGTGGAGCCAGATTATATCTAGAGAATCTTAAGTGCCATTCTAAGGTTTAAACTATATTTTAGGAAGATGAAACTATCAATGACCTAGGGTCCATTTGATGGAAAAAGATATTAGAAACAGATTAAAAATAATCTTAAATAACTGTAGTAATGGAAAATTTAATAAAGTCAGAAAGATAACTGACTAAAGAGTAAAAGAAAAAAGAAGTCTAAAATAAATTCTGAGACACAATCTTCCTCGTAAAAAAGAAAACAAATTAAACAATGCTGTCTGATGACAAATTTGATTTTGATGCTTAGCAATCAAAAAATTTTTAAATTTGAATTTCTTCAAATCATAATATTTCAGGTATTATTAATAGTATTTTAAAATTTAGAGCAAGAAAGATAGTGTTCCATGAGAATCGAATATCTTTCAATTTTTTAAAAAAGGAATAATAAAATATTATTAATTCTTATCAATGGTTCCACTTTTTATGACCAAGGAAGAAATATTATTATACTATGAGCCAGGATGCCTGGTTTTTGGTTCTAGCTCTTCCAAATATTAGCTATATAACTTTGGGCAAACCACTTAACCACATCCAGACTTAATAACTTTAACTTTCAAATAAAAATTACATAAGAATATCCCGAAGGACTTACTCTTATTTCCAATAATGTAATTTATAATATAGTCTCTAAATTTCTGGTAGTTTTTTATTTTATTCCTTTACTTCAAATGTACTAGTATAATATTTCAAAAAGATATGAAAGCTTATGACACTGTTCATTAATAAAATGATTATCAATGATACTGCTTAATATCAAAAATGAAATTTTAGAATACAATTTACAAGCCATCTTGTATAATCAAAAGCCTTGTCACAAACTTACCAGAAAGGGCAAACATAACTAACACTCTCCTTGCTACTGTTCTATGAATCAAGATATCTTTAATGTAACACTATCGTTTACATGCATCAACTATAGAAACAACCTACCTGCTATTATATCCTAGAAGGAAATTAAGAGTTTAAACACTTCAAAGCTTTTTTTTAAAAATAAGAAATAGTCATTATGTCATGCTGATTATATAATGACACTCCTTCCTTATGTCAGGAAGTTTTATTTTGAAAAAAATTTCATGAGAACAAATATTGACCATAATAAAAAAATAATTAAAGAAAATGAAAATAAAATAATTTTGAGAATATCAAAATGCAAATTTTATTTTGAGAATCATGTTGTATTTATTTCCAACAATCTTAAGAGGGTAAAAAATGGAAAACTGTTCTAATATTTAACATTTTTAAAAACAGTAAGTCTAGGTTACCTCTTAACATTCTAAGTAGTCCTATAATGGACTTCTTTTTATGGTGACAAAATCCTGGAAACTAAAGGGAGTGTCCATCAATTGAAGAGTGGTTGAACAAATTATATTACAAATACAAGTTTACAATAAGAAATGACATAGGGGATGGACAGATATTTGAGAGGCCTTATATGAACAGATGTAGAATAAAATGCTGATGATGATTGTCCTTCGTTTTCTTTTTCCTTTTTTTTTAGATTTTTCAAGGCAATGGGGTTAAGTGGCTTGCCCAAGGCCACATGGCTAGGTAATTATCAAGTGTCTGAGGTCACATTTGAACCCAGGTACTCCTGCGCTCTGTCCACTGCGCCACCTAGTTGCCCGTCCTTCATTTTCAAAGAAGACCACGATATCAGGAAGGTAATGCCCTAACAAGCATATGAATTGGACTTGAGTGAGGGGGTGCTGTGCCAAGTCACCATCCTCACTTTCTCCTCCAGAGCCATCTGGGTGCAGTGGCCAGATATGAATCAGGTTGACTGGAGATGAGCTTGGATGAGAGGCAATAAGAGTTAAGTAACTTGCCCAAGGTCTCACAGCTAATAAGAATCAAGTGTCTGAGGACAGACATGAACTCCTATCCTCCTAACTCCAAGATCAGTACTCTATCTACTGCAACACCTAGCTGCCCAGAAGAAAATGAGGAGAACTTAGGAATGAATAATATAAACACTTCTGAAAAACTTAAGAACTTAGATTAATATGATGATCAAATATGATTCCACAGAATTAATGTTAAAGAACTCTGTCCACATCTTAACAGAGAGAGATAGATGATGGACTTCTCAAACAGACTGAGACATATTTTTCTGGACATGGCCAATTTGAAATTTTGTTTTACTTGGCTCTGCATAGTTGTTACTTCTTTATTTTCCAATGTCAGAGAAGGAGGAAATGGTAAAGAGAGAAAAGAGATTTGTGTTAAATAAAAACTTTCACTATATAAAAACACTGTACTAGATACTGGATAACAGGTGCTATTAAGAATATTGTAATAGAAAGCATTGATATATTTATATATATATATATATATATATATATATATAATATAAAAGCCTATAATGTTTTATTTACTCAAGTGTAAGAAGTATTAGCATAAAGGGTATCTTTTAAAAAGCAGCATTAAAGCAAAGTTCCAGTAATATTATCTTATTTATAGATAACTCCAGGAATAGTTTATCTTTATCAAAACTACCCAGATGTGGAAAGATTTACATAAACTAATGAAGAATGAAAGCTGGCAGAATTAATCATTTAGCATATCCAAAAATGCTCTAAGTCTAAAATATAATACATTATTAAGCCCCCCATCCCACCATCAAACCTTCCCTTCTTAACTTTGCTATTATTATTTAGGACACTATCATCCTCCCAGGCCCCCAGTTTCCTAGTCTCCAAACCACTCTTGACTCCTGACTCTCTCTAACCTCCCAGACCCTATCATTTTTCAAAGACTGGTAGATTATACTTCCTCCATCACTCATATATGCTCTTTTCTTTCTGATATTGTAAACATTGGGCACAGAGCTTCATCACACCTGGACTGTTTTTAAAGCTGACTGGTTGTTCTTCATGGTTCAACTATCTTCCTCTCTATTGCAATCATCCTTCATAAAGCTGTCAAATTAAAGCTTAGATGTGACCACATCAGACCTTGGTCCCCAATTCAATAAACTCTAGTGGCTCCCTATTATTTCCAGAATCAAATTAAAATCATCTATTTGGGTGCAAAAGCCCTTAAAATAAGGCTTCCTATACATCAAGTTTTCTAAACTTTACTTCCCTCCATGTAGTCTATGTAGCCTTCTTGCTACTCCTCACACAACTCACCATCTCCCAATTTTATGTGTTTAGCATTTATTGTGCATTAGAACAGGAATTCTCTTTCCATGTCTATGTCTCTTACTTTAACTAATCTCAGCTAAAATTCCACTTGTTTGTACACTGCTGGTTACATGTTGTGTTACCTGTTAGGATGTGAGCTCCTTGAGGGCAGAACTTGTGTTTTTACTTTTCTTTATATTCCCAGTATTTAACACAGTAATGACACAGTCAGTGATTAATAAGTGCTTACTAACTTAGAAGAACAATTTACAATAACAGCAATAAAGTAAATAAAAAGAACTTTGAAAAATTTAAGAGCTCTGATCAAGTTGATAAGGAAAATTAATTCCAAAGTACTGGTGATTAGGTATGACCAAGATTCAGGAGACGAACTTCTTTTTACAGCAAGGCCAATGTGGGAATTTGTTTTGCAATGCAAAAATTATCTATACAAAGCAAAAATTAACAATTTGTTACAAGGGTTTTGTTTTTCTTATTCTTTTCCAGAAGGGAAGAGATGAAGATAAGAGGGAAATTAGAATTAGTTTACAGTTCCTGCTGCAAAAAATGGGAGGGGCTGGAAAAAAACAGGGACAAATAGTACAACTTTAAAAGTTAAACTTTGAATTTATTACATACTTAAAGATAGAGATTCACAGTTTAATATTCAAAACTTTTTTGTTCTGCTGTATTCTTGCTTTGTTTTCTGCTAAATTCAGAATAATAATAAAGGGAAAAACAAAACAAAAAATCAAAACTACTAAAAAGATACTATAATACAGGCAGAATTGTTCAAATTTTTAGTCTAAATCAGAATTAATCTCACTGTATTTTTACACAGAATGGATGTAGGCAATTATCTAGTTCATTTTGTAGCAGTGGAAATTAAAATTTTTAATAAATTGTAACTGACAAGTGAAACAAACTAGATATCCCACCTCCCTTTAACCAAAAGATATGGGTTAGAGAAAGGATTTGTGATTTCTTTGATATAGCGGAATTCCCAAGTGAGGGAACCCTCCAGTAATGTGTAAGTACCATTAGCTCTCAAAATCTGACTCTCCACTACTCCATATTTCCTCTCAAGCTAAACCATATCACACTTCTTGGTACAAAGAATATTTTATAACTTTCACTTGCTACTACTAGTCCATTAAAAAAATTCGTAAATAGATTCTAAAGATAATTAATTTTTAATTTTTTTTTATTTAAGGCAATGGGGTTAAGAGTGACTAGCCCAAGGTCACACAGATAGGTAATTATTGAGTGACTTGAGATAGGATTTGAACTCAGGTCCTCTTGATTCCAGGGCCAGTACTATATCTACTGTGCCACCTAACTGCCCCTAGATAATTGATTTTTAAAAGTCTCAAAGACTTCTTGTAGAAGGTAGGATTTTAGTCGGTACTTAGAGAAAAACCAGGGAGATCAGTAATTAGAGTAGAGAAAGGAGAATGGACCTATGAAATCCCTAGCAAAGAAACTCCCTCCAACAATACAGGTCATCACCTTCCCTCAAATGGAGTGTCTTATACTGAGCTACTATCTCGTCTAGGATCATGTAGCCTGTGTGTCTTAGAGAAGGAACTTGAACACTGGTCTTGCTGACTGTAAGCCTTCTTTACTATATTCCACATCATACTAAAAGAAAGTTTAAAAAAAAGGAAATTATTTTTAAAGTAAAGGAAGCATTGAGCTAAACAAATGCACTGTAATAGAAATGTCAAAATGTAATTTTATAAAACAGAAAAATAAGAAAATTTGTAAAAAGTGATTAAGAATAAAGAGAGTAGAACTAAAATAGTAACTAGAATCAACATGGAGGGATAAAAGAACTCAGGATGGATCCAATGGTAGTACTATCAAAATTAATGGAAATTAATTACCACAATGGAAAGTGATGAGCATCATTTTTGATTTTACATAACTTTTCTAGAAATATATTCTCTAGAGGGCATGAAAAATTTAGTAAGAAAAATAAGAAAATAGGATATATATAAACACATATTTATGTAATATAACATGTATATGCATGTGTTTATATATCTGTATATATATGTGTACATAAATACATATACACACATAAATAAAAAACACTAAAGGTCAAATAAGGCTTTTTGTCTAATGAAGGGGGGAAAACAAAAATAGCAACAGATATTCTGAGACAAGTGAGACAAGAAGAACCTTGATTATTTTTTTCTGTTCAAAGAAAATAACTCCCACCATAGCTAACAGGAAATCACTGAAATAAGGTAAGACTGCTTTGCTATTCCTTCATGCATCTCCACAGAATCACCAATAGCTTTTCTAATGCAGGCCAGGTAAAAATGAATAACTAAATATAATTCTATTTGCCCTATAGACAGTATCTTTTGGCCTACAATTAATGAAAGAATGAGTTTCTAAATGCTCAAATTACCTTAGTAATATTTAATACACTCAGCACACTAACGATATTGCTAGCTTTTTTCTCAGGAGCACCAGGGGAAGATGGTGAGTATTTCCCATGCCCTTTCTGATGAGACCCAGAAATCAATTTTTAAAGCAATAAATTTTGGAGAAGTAATCCTCTTTGCTTACATGAATAGCAATATTACTGGAGGTGAAACTAAACTCTTGAATTCCCATAGTAGTTCGTTGGAGAACCGAGTAGAATTTTTATGTATTCTTAAAATTCCAGAGTAAAACTGCAACACTTTATGTACATGCACATGCAAGTATGTGTTAGTGTGTGAAAGAGACAGAGAGAAGAAAAGAGGGAGATGAAATTGGGGGGAGAGGGAGAAATAGATGATGGAGAGGAAGAAGAAGATGGAGAGAAGGCAGATGGAAATGAGAAAGAAAGATGAGGGAGAAGGAAATGAGGAAGAGGGAGTCTTTTAGACAGGTCTAGACTTTGACCACCCAGGATCAAAATCCTCTTCTGACAGCTGCTATCTAAGTGACTTTGGGCAAATCACTCCCTACCTGGGCTCAGTATTCTTATCTGAAAAATGAGAGGATTGGACTCAGTGTCCCCTAAGGTCTCTTCTAGTTCTAGGCTCAGCTATCAAATCATTTTTTCAACTTCACAGTGGAATTTCACAGATGTTGTTGCTTTTTTTTCCTTGAGAAGTAGGATAGACAGGAACCCTTAATTCCTTTTGTGAGGAGAACACTTGATGAGAAACATTTCTTCTACCAATGTAGATCTGCAAGAGTTTTTTAATGAACAGATTGGAGCACTGTGCTATTAAATGACTTGCCTAAGATCTTTGACTTATTCAGATGTATCAGTGGTGAAACTTAAGTCTATTTCTTCCTTACTCCAAAACTAACTCTCTTTCCCCAATGTATCACTGTCACTTTATGTACCACTTAACTATTCCCACAGGAGAATCTCTGATTGCGTAAAGTGTATTTTTGTATGCCAATTCAATTTATTGGCTTGAGTGGTGTCAATTCAGAAATTATGTCCCCCCCTGAAAAAACACAAGCAGCTTTCTTCCATGTATTTTCAGCTACTTAGGCCCAGAATCATTTAGTTCACTGGTCACTGAGTTAAACTTTTTAAAAAATCAATAGAACTATATTTTAGTTTCGTTTTGGTTTTTTCCATAAGGCAGTGGGGTTAAGGTGACTTGCTCAAGGTCACACAGCTAGGTAATTATTAAGTACCTAAGGCCAAATTTAAACTCAGGACCTCCTGACTCCAGGGCCAGTGCTCTATTCACTGCACCACCTAGCTGCCCCTCAATAGAACTATATTATAAATCATCCTATCATAACACATCAATTATACTCTAACAAGAAAAGATCCCTGAATTTGTTGGAATCTATACAATAGAGAATTACATTTAAAAAGGACTAGATATTATAATTTTCTATTAAAATTACACACAGATATCTGTGGGAGAGAAATAACAGTGCCATTTTAACATTCATTGCCTTCTTTCAGGGACTAAAAAGAACTTTACAGAGTTTAGTGAAATAAATATTATCTTTTTAATATAACCAGAATGAAATATAAATGAATGTTCCAAATATTATGTTGGATTCAAATACAAAGACAATGTTAGCTCTTTCCCTCAAGAAGTTTACATTCTAATGGAAGAAATAATATACATAGGGAAGGAAAACAAAGGAAGTGTATTTGTGATTTTTTTAACAGAAAGAGTGATGCCAATGAATAGACTGGTATACTTCATTCAGAACAATGCAAGGGTTCATTTGATTGCAATTTAAAGTGCAATGAAATTGTATTTAGGGGAAAGATGGAAGAGACTTGAGGTAGGCAAGAAGGAAGAAGTGAAGAGAAATATGTCCACTTAATTTATTGTCTTTCATTTATTTATGACCTAATAAACTGGGTTAGCTGTTAAAAGACATAAAAAAATACAAGTTGTATAACCTGAAAATTCAGAAAATTTCTTTGAGAAACCAAAAGAATGACTAGTTTAAAGCAAATGAAATGGGGGGGGGGGGCAGGGATACATTCCTAAGAACTAAATGTAGTTTTTAACTAGAATTACTGATATCGTGAAACAATCATACAAATCTAAGATAAATTTTTGGTACCTTATGGTTTATGTCAGCTCAAAATGCCATACACAAATTCATTTATTTTATAAAAGAAGTAAACATTTTAAAGCTTAAAGATAATTCAAATAACAAAATTCTCTTAAAATCAGCATATGTCTGATATGAAAAATTTTAAGTTTACATAATAATTCCAGGTAAGCAATCATGTACAAACACATATCAGACTAAAATTTCAAGCTGGTAGATTGAATGATGGGACCATCAGCTTGAATTTTTCAGTCCATTAGCTTAAACATGATCCCAATCTAAAATATATAAAGCCATAACTACAAATATAATATACCTCCTAAGTTTAGGGAAATATACAAATTGTTCACCATCCACATTGTGAAGAATTTGTATTTAGAATTACTTCAGTATCAGTGACAAAAGAACCAAGCATCTTTTGAGGAAGAGGGAATGTTAATGAGACTACCTTATTAGGTTATTTAAATAAAAGTTTTTTTAAGGTTTTTTCCCAAGGCAAATGGGGTTAAGTGGCTTGCCCAAAACCACACAGCTAGGTAATTATTAAATGCCTGAGGCCATATTTGAACTCAGGTACTCCTGACTCCAGGGCCCGGTGCTGTATCCACTGTGCCACCTAGCTGCCCCCTTAAATAAAAGTTTAATAGTAAATTCTGCTTTTGACATATAGTCAAACAGTATTTTTAACACCGAGACAATGTAGCACAGGGTGGCATAAGGTAAAGGCATGTGGAACTTGGAACCAGGAATCACCTCTGACTCTAAGAAAAGGAAATCTATGTGGGTCAGTCACTATCTTCACTGAACTTTCATTTTCTCAACTAAAAAAAAAATGGATAATCGGGCGGCTAGGTGACTGCAGTGGATAAAGCACCAGCCTTGGAGTCAGGAGTACCTGGGTTCAAATCCCGTTTCAGACACTTAATAATTACCTAGCTGTGTGGCCTTGGGCAAGCCACTTAATCCCATTTGCCTTGCAAAAAAAAAGAACCTAAAAAAATGGATAATCATAATAGTAGGACCTAACCTCAAAGGATTGTAGGGAATAGCAAATGAGATAATGTAAAAGATTTGGCAAACTTTAAAGGTCTAGATAGGGCAACCAGGAGTACAGTAGTTGGAGTCCTGGGTCTAGAGTCAGGAAGACTCGTCTTTATGGGTTCAAATCTATCCTCAGATACTAATTAGCCATATAGCAAATGAGCAAGTTCACTTCTCCCTGTTTGCCTGTTTTCTCATTTGTAAAATGATCTAGAGAAAGAAATTATTGATGTGAGAGTTGAACATAACTGAAAACAACTAAACAAAAAAGTTTCAATTTAAAAAAGCTAGAAAGGGGGCGGCTAGGTGGCACAGTGGATAGAGC
Source organism: Macrotis lagotis (assembly GCF_037893015.1). Taxonomy (NCBI): domain Eukaryota; kingdom Metazoa; phylum Chordata; class Mammalia; order Peramelemorphia; family Peramelidae; genus Macrotis; species Macrotis lagotis. The sequence continues at coordinate 120,393,599 of NC_133660.1, read as the reverse complement.
ACCGACCTTGGAGTCAGGAGTACCTGGGTTCAAATCCAGTCTCAGACACTTAATAATTAACCTAGCTGTGTGGCCTTGGGCAAGCCACTTAACCCCATTTGCCTTGCAAAAAAAAAAAAAACCTTAAAAAAATCTGGAAAGATACTAATTAGTCCTAGACATGTTTTGGCCAGTAAGTCTCACAAAAGAGAGAATATTGCTTTAGAGAAAGATGCTTCCACAGAAAGGGAAGATGACAGGAGTTGAGAGGAGAAGAAACAGAATGGCAGCACAAATGAGATGTCCCAAGCAAAAAGGAAAGGGAATTGCAGAATAGGATTGCAGAAAGGCAGTCAGTTGTTCCTCTCATGGAGCTCACAGTCTAATAAGGGAGAAAACATGCATGAGGACACACACACACACACACACACACACACACACACACACACACACAAACAGAGTGTAAAGTAGAGATAATCGCGGAGAGAAAGTATTAAAGTCAAAGGGTATCAAGAAAGGTTATTTCTAGAAGGGAGGGTAAATTGAGACTTAAATTGCTTTCTTATCTTGTTCTAATTATGCTTCCTTAAAAGGCAGAAAGAGATGTTTGTGTGTATATGTGGGGTGTGTGTGTGTGTATGTGTGGGGGTGGGGTGCATGTGGGTGGAGAGTGTATGTGTAGGGTGTGTGGGGTGTGGGTGGGGGGAGGGTGTATGTGTCTGTGTGGTGTGTGGTGTATATGTGGGGGGTATATGTGCGTGTGCGGGGGGGGGGGGGTAGGGTTGTGTGTGTGTATGCATGTGTGCGTCTCCCTGGCAGGAAGGAAGCAGAGCTCCTTTGTCTTTTCATGGGCTTCAGCCACCTGTCTTTTCTGTTTGCACTCCCAGGGCTCATGGAAAGAAGAGTGGAAGATGAAGTGCTGCAGCAGAATGAGACTCATCTGAGGAGCTAAGAGTTGTGGAGTTACTTTTATCTTGCAGAATAATGAGTTTCTGCAAATCATGAACTCCAGGAAAGCATCTGAGTAGTAAAAAGATAAGATGAATTCCCAGGTGGAGAATCAGGGAGGAGGGCTCCACTGTCCAGTCTCCACCTTTTCTAATTAAAGGGAAGAAGGGACCTACAAGGGTAGGGGCTACTGAAGAAGTATGAGTTCGGAGTTGACATCATTTTACAGAATGATGAGTTAAAATTCAATAAAGTCTATCCTTTGAATATCTTATTGTCCAAGTGCTTGCATGGAAGTTGAAGGCCCTTTTGCCTTTTCTACAGTGAGCAGAAACAAACTAAATTCTGGTATTTCTGAGTAAAATGTGGTGTCAAGTAGGGGGGAGCAAAATAAATCAAACTCTAGCTTTTTCAAGGGTAACAGATCACAAAATCGTTGATTTTGGGAGAAATCATCAAAGATTGAATTTGGTCTATATATAAACCCAGAAATTCAGATACATACCCATGTGTTTACACTCATATATGTATATATCCATGATCCATAAACAGTATTCTATTTTTATCTTCAATATATACACAGTTATGAAATATGTACAGAGAACAAAAGAATTTAATGACACTAGAAAAGTAAAAAAAAATAATTCTTAAAAGTTTTCTTTATATAAATGTCTGTATTGTTGGACAACTGCTAAAATTTGAATTTCTCTTCTCTCTTAAAGAGTCACAAAGACAGACCAGACTGATATCCTAAGCTTTGTTTTTCCCAGATGACTGAGCTCAGGGTTTAGAAAAAACAAACTGAAATCTAGCTCAATTCAGTCCTTCCATTCCACTTCTTCCCATCAGCCCACCCACTCTCATTTGGGCCAAAATCAGGGGCAGGTGAGGGGAAAAATACACTGAAGAATATTACATAATGTAAATGTATGACTTGGAAAATATAACTGAACAGTTTTTAAAAAGACAAATTTATAAAATTTCATAACTGACTTAATTTATCCTATAAGGAAAAATAGCATGTTCCAATCATGGCAAGAATAACAAAGAGTAAGTTCCCAAAGAAGGTGACTATTCCTCTAACTATGCCTCAGGAAAGAAAGCCTCTTGAAATTAATTTTTAATAATATTAATACACATTTTATCAAGTAGAGTACTGCTTTTTCCTCACAAGGGGAAAAATTCTCAATATGTATTACTGATTCTTCTTTCTGACTAAATTCAATATCTTCCTCTTTTCATAGCAAGAAAGGAAGAATATAATGGAAAGAATGTTGGATCTACGATCAGGAAAAACTATATTTTGACATTAACAATCAAGTGACCACAGTGAAGCCATCCTTTTAGGATTTCAGTTTCCTTATATGCAAAAAGGAATAAAACAATACCCAGCTCACAGGATAGCACTTTCTGATCCTCAGGACATAGAAATATGAATTAGTACAACTTTTATGGTAGACAGTAGGAGAGATTTCAAGTTTAGATGAGACACGATCCCTCCATTCATGAAGCTTTCAGTCCAGTAAGGGTGGGGGGGGAGTTGTTACTAAGGAGAGAAAAGAGAAGAAAAACATATGGGATTTTAAGATATCAGGTTTTATTGTCAGGAAACTAAATTCTAACTCCATAGACCTCCTAGGCACCTCTTCCCCGCCTTGTTCTGTACCTCAGTTTAATTTTTGTTCCTTCAACAAGTTCAATAGCAGAAAAACCTCTGATAGGGCAAAGGAGGCACTAAGATATGTAATTTGGGAGAAAATAATTCTGGAACCCAGATAAAGAACCCATTCTTGGTATATTTTGGAAGGGGGGGGAAGGCAGCAGAATAGCCTTTGCAACTGAATTAAGGTCAAGATATCAAAAAAAAAAAATGACAAATCTAGGGACAATAAGAAAACTCTTGTGTTAAGCCCAGATTCCTTATGAAATACTGAGGGACAGAGAAGCAAATTCTGTAGGGTAAAGGAAGCCCTTGAAAACCAATACCAGTGGGGCGGCTAGGTGGCATAGTGGATAGAGCACCAGCCCTGGAGTCAGGAGTACCTGGGTTCAAATGCGACCTCAGACACAATAATTCCCTAGCTGTGTGGCCTTGGGCAAGCCACTTAACCCTGTTTGCCTTGCAAAAAAAACCCCTAAAACAAACAAACAAATAAAATAAAACAATACCATAGTCATGGAACTACAGCTGAGTTAATATTAAGGCTCAGACTTTAAATAATTTCATATGGTAGAGAACTAAGGAATGGAAAAATGAGTGATTAAATTATAAGAATATTTTATAAATTGAACTGAACTATCTTTTCAACCTTTATTGTACCTGATACCAAGCCATATATATGCCATGGATGGAAGGCAGGGGTGGGAGGAGTTGGAGGAGGATATATTCTTACAGGAGAACAGTAGGTAATTCTACTAAAGAAAAAGCTGAAATTTTGCTGGTGGCAAAAATAAGAACCATGGGGTTACTGGAGCAAAAGGTCAATTGCATCTTGCTCTAAATACCTAATGTACAGCAAAAGGATAAATAAATGTTAAAGTATAATCTCCAAGTCATTCTGTATTTAATTGTTAATCATATAAAGCTGAATTAGTGAATAAGATAAAATTACTCTTCTCTCACTTCCTAAAAAACAAAATGAAACAAAAAACTTTTTGGTCCTATAGCCAAAAAACTAGTCTGTGTGTGTGTGTGTGTGTGTGTGTGTGTGTGTGTGTGTGTGTGTGTGTGTGTGTGTATGAGTGGTTTGTCAATGTCAAATATTTCACCAGTCAGTATTAAAACAGTCATTCTCTCCTGTTTTTAACCAATAAAAAAAATGTTTCTTTTCATTTTAACCTCTTGCTATTATATGATTTCCTTAAAACAAAGGTCTACATATTCTCTACTGAATTTTACTGACTCTACGCCTAAACTTGAAGCTCACACGATTTGTGTTTTAAGTCACCTCTAAAGGCTGAGCAGATTAATATGATAAAGTATTCTCTTTAGTACATTCAATATTCCTTCAAAGGAAATTACATTAACATCTTGGAAAGTTTTATTTAAGTTTACAAGAAGATCATTTTTCCCTTTATTAACTGGAAATTCAATGTCTATAAACAATGCTATGTTGGCACTGTATAATTAAAGTCACCTTAAAAAGGGCTATCATTAAAAAGTTATTTCATATCAGGCAATATCAGTTAAAATGATAATATCAATGGACTTCATGGGGAGAAAATGACAAGAACATAATTCAAATATTGACAGAACAGAACTGATTATGTTCTAATAAGTTCTAATATGCACAGAAGGGTTATCAATATCAATAACTAAATTTAAATAAAAGAATCCTTGTATAGCCTAATTATTTTGAAAGTTATATTCTAAAACTTTTTTAATCAAATCTATTTGACTAAAATAAGAATATGATATTTAGAGTTCTGTTGCTGTTGTCATTTTTAAATGTGGTAACAAATATACTAATTTTATTTAAAGCAAAATGTCCCATGGAATAACTTTATTAATTTACTACAAAGTAAGAACTAAGGATTATTAACACAGTAAAAATTAGAATAATTAGTTTCTTTTTTTTTAGATTTTTTTCAAGGCAATGGGGTTAAGTGGCTTGCCCAAGGCCACATGGGTAAGTAATTATTAAGTGTCTGAGGTCGGATTTGAACCCAGGTACTCCTGACTCCAAGGCCGGTGCTCTATTCACTGCGCCACCTAGCCGCCCTGAATAGTTAGTTTCTTAAAAATAAAGTACCTCATGATAGGTAGATAACTTCATGAAACTGACTGATTATCTTTCTCTGATGTATGTTAGGACTTCCCTTTGGAAAGGTCATGTTCCCTCCCATTATTAAGAATCATATTCATCTGAAAATATATTTTTAAGCCCCCAAAACTAGTTTCTTGGGCCAGAATGTTTTAATTTCAAAAAGATAATAACTTCAATTTTTCTCTATAGATATATTTATTTTTCTTATAAAAACATGTAAAGTTATCCAGAAAATCACATTATGAAATATAACGGAATAATGCCAATATAACTAGAATCATTGCAACAACTATGTTCAGCGTTTGCCTTCCTGGTTCTAGTCAATCTCGTAGAAGTAATAGGATATCTTTCTGATCATGTATGATTCAAAGCTGGTGAATCAATAGATATTCAGTAGTGAAAGTAATTGATAAGAGTTATAGTCCTGATTCTGGTCAACAATATGGAAATTCTAGGATCTGCTCCCAGCATATGACTTAATGTTAAAAATTGAACAGCATTTAAAAAAATTTTGAATCCCAAATGTATAGCAAGAATGGGCATCAGGGATAATCAAGTTCAGTGTCCTAAGCATCTTTCTGACTTTAAATCCAATGTTCTTGAGAAGATGAAGACTCCCCTTATTGACTGCTGAGCAAAAGGAACTGATGACTAGTCCATTTTTAACAAAATACATGAATCAGGAGTTGTTTGCATAGTACAAGGATGAAGTTTGAAAAACTGTTTCATATTCTGATAAAGCTTACATACCAACTTTCTGAGAGCATAGTAGTAGTTATAAGTCATTACTGAACTTACCATATTTTTCTTTCAACATCTGTGCATTTTTTGTATTAGCATTTCTTCTGAGGATAAAAAATTAACTTTCTCATATCTTTTACATTTTAAATTGAGGATATTTTTGGAGGGAAAATATAGATATGAATCAAAATACCAATTTTTTTTCCAGAGTTGGGAGGGGGAGATTTCATGAATATAAGAAGATTAGAAAAGGAATCCTAGCCCTCCCATTACAGATTAGGCTTCCTGAGAACTATCCATGTTCTAAATGAAATATGTGCAGAGAGGAACCTAAGAAAGACAGGAATGGGTTTAATGGGTTTGGTGCCTCATTTCCTTGAATTCACAAGTAGTTTCTTAATGTTAGGCTAGATTCATTCATATTCTGTTTAAAAGGAAAATAATTCAATATATTAGAATCTTATGTTCCTAGACTAGATTCCAGTAAATATAAAATCAAACTAATTATCTAGATTAATCTTTTAACATAGAAGAAACCTACAAGACCATATAAATCTACCTCCCATCCTTTCTTTAAAATTAAGAAAGTATGATCTAGAGAGAGAAAATTATTATTCAAGGTCATTCCAGTGATGGACAGCAGAACTAGTACTAATTAGATCTAATTTTTCTGAATTCCAATCTGCTGTTTTTCTTATACTATCACTGAGTCAATGATTATGTAAATATCTTGGATGGAAACATCAAAAATATACTCTTTACTCTCTTTTAAGCCAGTCAAGCCAGTGACCTTTATACTGAGAAAACATTTAGAATATAAGATAAACTCATATGGTTTCTTAAAAATTTTCTTTTCTTTAAAGCTTTAATTAATAGTGTGGGTCTTAAAAAATCCTCATTTGGCTTTCATAAAAGCTTATTCCAGATCTACAATATAATCCTTTCCAACTTTACTTAGAGCACTAAATATCAAAAGCAAAATTACCTTAGAATGAGGACTTTTACTATCCCCAAATGACAATGAAAGAACTTCCCAACCTGTGCCCTTATCATTTTCCATCTTCTTAAATCTTATTCCCCTCTACCTACTCTAAGATTCTACTATACAGGTTTTATTAATGTTATTGCCAAGTAACAGTCTATCTTTACTTAGCTGCATTTACACTGGCAGGAACCCTGCAGAAGAGAAGGTTCCTCCAATTCATCTCTGACTGCTGGCTTTCCTGACTTCCTTCAAGATACAGCTACAGTCTCACCTTCCACAAAAGTCCCTTCCCTCCCTCATGTGGCAGGTGAAATGAGAAATAACTGAAGAAATAAAAGTTCAAGCTTCTGAAGAGATCAATTTATTAGACAATGTGTGCCCACTGCACAATAAAGTGGAACCAGATCTTCTCAATTTACAATTGAGACTCTGAATAAAGGGAGAGAAAGGTGTTTATAACCTGAAAAATAATTAATCAGATGATTATTCAATTAAAAGAAATGATTTCTAATTGAAGAAAAGATTAGGGACTTTCTAAATTAGGGCAGGAACAGGCAAGCAGAATTCCCTGAAATCTAAAAAGAGGTTTCCCCTAAGTGTCTGTAAACAATCAAATAAATGAACATGGGAACAATAAATTATTGATCAATATTAGGATCAATTTTCAGGTAAGACATGAATTATCTGAAATGTATAATACTTAGTAAATTTTTTGCATCAATCTTCATATCTGACTGAGTTTCTGGTCAGCATAATCTAGGTCCTTAATTAAAGGTCTCTAAACTTTAGTGGTGGTCTAGTTTCCCAGTCCCAAAAAGCTAGGTTCAAATATTGAAATGAAATTTTCTCAATTCGTATAATTGAACAAAGTATCTCATAAGACAGAATGGACATTAAGACAATATGGACTAATCTCATATTGAATAAAAATGGAACTGAGTTACCTCCAAAATTCAGTGAATTCTCACTACCATTTACTGTTCTTCTAATCCCCTCAGTTCCTTCATCAATTTCTACTGTATGTCTTCTAAATTATATAACATTTACACTGTATAGATCTTCTATTACATAATTATTTATATGTTGTCTTCATTATAATAAGATTCCTAGAGAGTAAGGACTAATTTTGTGGGGTTTTTTTAACATCTTCAACTTTGATACATAGTAATTAATACATGTTTGTAGATTGACTGAAAATCACTAGAAATATACAGAGGAAGATATTTCCCCATTTTTTAAAAAAGATGTTAAGAAAAACCAAAGTAATTTAAAATAAAATTGGACTCCAGATATATCTGATACTCAACATACTTGAATTGTATAAACTATCTCAGGCAATTCTCTGAAATGCATATTAATAAATTCTGAGCTAAAGGGTGATGATATCAAAATTTACTACCACTATTAAAGTGTGCTGGTATAAAATTATCTTATAGTAAAAACCTCAGTGTCAGGTTACAAAAGGAAAGGACATTTCTGGAATGCTAAGGAAATTAGGAAAGAACATCTAATACTTTTCAAACAACTCAAATTTTTTAAGAAAAAACATTGATTTAAAATGGTTTATTTTTTTCAGAAGAAAAGAGGATTGGGATTCAAAGAACCACACCCTGTATTTTCCTCTGCTTTTAATATATATAGCCAGAAAGATCATTAGACCCCTTAAGAAAGTTCCTCACTTTAAAGATTAACTTAAGAATATCATCTTTTGATTAAAAAAAAAAAACTCTAAGGAGGGAACTGCCTCTACAAACCAGAAATATTACTGTGCTGCATCTCAGAGGAATCTAGAGTACTAAAGTTTGAGTCATTAGCCCAGCGTCACAGCGCCTTTAAAATAGGACTGAATTCAATTGCTTTCAGGTTCTCTATCATCTCTGTTCCTTCAACTTGCTGCCTTTAAAAATCAGTTAAGAGTGAATCTTAAAATAATAGTTAATCTGCACCAAAAATGTGTTCTGGACTCAACTCAACTCCCACGGACCTCCACTTACAATTAATGATGAGTGAAAATACAGGATTCTTAAAAAAAAAATTAAGAAGAAAAAAGCAAGAAAAAGAAAAGCTGCTAATCTAAACAATACCCTATATGCTAAGTAAGAAATCTCAAAGCAGGGATGTGAGCATTCTTTTCTATAATTTGATCTCTTTCCCATCCCCCTCCTTCTGCTTGAGTTGAAACTCTTCAATACAGGAGAAAGTAAATAAAGAGGAAGAATTGTCATTTTTGAACCTGTGCCAATTTACAGTATTCAGATCTGCGCCACAGATTGGCAGCCTGCCATATTTACAGTAAGCTATCTAGTGTTTGACTCAACAGGAAGGACAAAGGATTCAGTGTAGTGCTGCTGGTTGTGTGTGCTTCAAATATTGTAGTCAGGATGAATACAGCCCTACATGCAACAAGACCTTATCCTTTTCCAGTCTCTCTCCTTGAATGACTCTCCAAATGTGGTCAAAATTATATACAAATGGGTGTGGAAAATCTTATTGCCATGGAGAGTTTAAGTCTGAACTTTAAATAATCATACATTTTACTTATGAAACCAAAACCTAGCAATTAAGATTATTTTGGAGGTTATAAAATACAAATGCCTAAGCTTTTCCCATGTCCAGCAAAGTCAGTAGATTAAATACATTGCTACAAATTATACAGCTAGACGATTTCAATTTTAAAATTCTCTAAGCTTAAAAAAATCTATTCCTTTCATTATTTAGTCAGTTATCATAACTTACAAGAAAGAGATGAACTTAACTAGAACCCAGAAATCACATAAGAGGGAGCAGTTACTTATTGGCATTGTAGTCAATGATACAGAACAGCAAATGAGATATTATACTACTGAAAAGGTCCACAGTCACATTTTTAGGATCAACATTCAATGATGCAAACAACATGTTGATAGACAAACTTTTTTACCCTGAAAAACATGTGTTTCTTTCTTGAAACTATATTCACACAAAAAGGAATTCAGAGTGTCTGAGGATAACTATTTTAAAAAAAAGGAATACAAGGGAAAGGAAAATGTACTATTAAAAGCAGAAAAACTTCATTACATGTACAATATTTCTAAATAAGTAGTTTTATGATACTATAATACTAAACTTAATAGTAATCCATTAGTAACACATATAATTTTATAAAAATGTACCTCACATGGAATGCAAATTAAAGCATCTCTGAGGTACCAGAAATCTGGGAAATCTGGTACACTAATGCATTATTGGTGCAGCTGTGAACTCATCCAACCTTTTTGGAGATCAATTTGGAATTACACCCAAAGGACAATAAAAATGTGCACATCCTTTGATCCAGCAATACCACTACTGGGTCTATACCCTAAAGAAATCATGAAAAAGGGTAAAAAACATCACTTGTACAAAAATATTCACAGCAGCTCTATTTGTGGTAGCAAAGAATTGTAAATTGAATGTATGTCCATCAGTTGGGGAATTGCTGGACAAATTGTGGTATATGTATGTTATGGAACATTATAGTTCTATTAGAAACTAGGAGGGATGGGAATTAAGAGAAGCCTGGAGGGATTTGCATGAACTGATGCTGCGTGAGATGAGCAGAACCAGCGGAACACTGTAAACCCTAACAGTAACATGGGGTTGATGATCAACCTTAATGAACTTGCTCGTCCATCAGTGCAAAAATCAGGGACAATTCTGGGGTATCTGTGATGAAGAACATCTGTATCCAGAGAAAAGAATTGTGGAGTTTGGACAAAGACCAAAGACCTTTAATTTAAAAAAATCCATTATCTTATTTTTTAATCTTGCTATTACTTATATTCTGTTTTTTTCTTAATGGTATTATTTCTCTCTCAACACATTCAATTTAGAACAATGTATAGCATGGAAACAATGTAAAGACTAACAGACTGCTTTCTGTTGGGGGATGGGGAGGGAAGCAAGATTTGGGGGGAAAACTGTAAAATTCAAAAATAAATATGTTTTTTTAAAAAGTACGTCACATATTAGTTGTGACATTAAGTAACCTAACTTTTCAAGATCCTAGTTTCCTCATCTTTAATATTTGTTCCAAAATGTCAGAAAGAAATTTATTTTCAAATTATATTTAAATTCCAAGTCTTTACATGAGTCACCATAGATCCTTAAAAATAAAAAAACATACTACATATATTTGTTGTACCTAATATTAGTTTATTTTTTATTTGCTCACCATGAAATCAGCAAGATGATAACATTTTTGTTATATACCGATATAGTCAATAATTAAATACTAATGCTATTTTGAATGTCTTACCATTACATATCTATTCTTCCTCTACAAAATCTTATTCCTATGTCTCAGTCACTGGACAGAGAAGATCTCAAGTTCCTGAGGGCTTTTTGCCAGTGCTGGAAAAGCTTCAAGTATATAAACAGCAACAGAAAATGTCTGGTTTTTGAGAAACAGTCTAGATAAGAACAGAGAGGTTCAGGACCAAGAGGTTGGCCACTTGTTATGAATTCTTAGTTATAGCAAATCCTGAAACAAATAAAAAATTATCATTATTTATAACTTAACCCCTTCTATTTCTATATGAGATTGTATTAAAATTTAGAAAGTTTTTAGATTTACAAATATCAATGTGTTGAAACTTTAATTTCAAGCTACTGGAATGTTAAATGTGAGATCCTAATTAATGACCAATTAATGAATATATTTTTAGGGAAAAAAAGATCTTTTACAATCAACATTTTTACTATAAAAGAAACCAGAAGATATTAGGAAGTTACAATTAAATGGGAATAGAGCTCACAGATAACCTTTGGGAAAGCAAGGCAAATAGATAGTTGAGTTTGTCTTAGAGAAAGTTAGCTCACAGATTCAAACAAACAAATGAGACAGAAGAGAAAGACACACATACAAACACACACAAATACACACACATCCCATTTCATGGGATAACTAGCTGTCTCAAAATGTAGTCCTTTGATAAATACTGTAAAAACTTCACCATGAAAATCACTACACTTTATATGCAATTACTGTTACTAAGTATGAAGAAGTAGAAAAATACAATGCAAAACTAGGATCTCAAAATTCAATTCACATATACTTTGATACTTTCATTTCAGTACAAAGGTGGCAATAAAGAAGTTGATGAAAAATTCTGAAGAATATTCAGAAGTACAGGAGTGATGTGAAAGATTACAAAAAATCTTCATACTTCTATATCATAACTACTTTGTTTGAAAAAAGAATAGCAAGATGAGCACTGAAAAAAAATCACAAAAAAAGGATATTTGAGGTATTACTCCTGAATCAGCTGAGTTTACATCACTGACTAAATGCCAAAGGGGAAAAAATAATGCAATGCTAAAAACATAACAATGACAGAGATAGGAAATTAATTGAAACAACTCCAACTTGATGTATTTTAAAAAGTTGCTGAGGTCCTCTTAATCTGAAATAAATGGAGCAAAAAATATCCATTACAAAAATTTTCTTCATAAATTTAATCCATGTTAATTGGGATACCCCTTCCAGTAACAAAAAGAACAAAAGGGGTTAAATACCACTTCACTTAGCAAACAATTTACTTATCAAGAAGAAAATATTGCATTTAAAAGCAACACTAATTTAAAAATATAAACTCATTTTAAAAATATCAGAGGATATCAGAAGTTGATCAAAAAAGATGGTTGGGGATCCAAAAACTACAAACTGGAAACCAAAGTAGATTACAAAGCAAAGAAAGTTAGAGAGAGGAAAACGGGGTGGCTAGGTGGTGCAGTGAATAGAGCACCAGCCCTGGAATCAGGAGTACCTGAGTTCAAATCCAGATTCAGACACTTAATAATTACCTAGCTGTGTGGCCTTGGGCAAGCCACTTAACCCTATTTGCCTTGCAAAAAACAGAGAGAGAGAGAGAGAGAGAGAGAGAGAGAGAGAGAGAGAGAGAGAGAGAGAGAAGACCAAAGGATGAACTCAGCTTGAAAGGTTGAATTAAGAATTCAGTAAACTGAGCAAAGGATTATTAGTATAGTCAATACCATAAAACACAAACATCCCAGGAACCTGCAGATACTAATTTAGTAAGAAGTAGTGAGGGAAAAATGAATGTGAAGAAACTTTAGTAACAAACCAAACTAATTCAACTGCATTTAAGAATAAAAGTGGAATGGCAACAAAGATAGAAAAGATCTGCAAATATCAAGTATCAGAAACTTATCACACTTGAACAAGCCAGTCCCAGAAGTAACACTAAAGAACACTAAGACAGAAAATGCAACTAGATTAGAACAAATATTCCCAGGAGAGATCTTTGCTGGAAATTAGCCAATTTGAAGGACAAAAAAGGATTTATTTTCAAAGATCTAAAGGACAAAAAAGGTTTTGCATATATGAAAAATAATAAATTTTATGATTATTAAAAAGCAAAAGGTGGGAGAAGTGAGATAAGTAATGACAGATCTGAATACCTACTTTCCACATACACAAAATTTCTCCAACCCATTTTTTCCCCTTCCTTTCTCTTTTTGTCTTGTCCTTCCTAAAAGTCTGTTTTGCTTCTAATCACTAACTCCCTTAATTTGCCCTTCTCTATTATTCCTCTCCTTTATTCTTATTCCTTTTTCCTTCTTATTTCCCTACTGGATAAATTATATTTCCACATACAATTGAGTGTATATGTATGTGAATATATATTCACTCACACAATAAATAACTATATATATATATATATATATTCACACACTACATATATATATTCACACACATATTCTATATAAATGTATGTGTGTGTATACATATTCTTCCCTCTCTGAATCAATTCCAATGAGAATGAGGTTAAAGAATTAACTGTCATCCCCTTAGTTTTTTCCCCTGCATTGTAAAGTAAAAGCATGTTTTGGTTTTGTTTTGGTTTTTTATGTGAGGAAATTTTTCCTTATTCTACCTCTCCCAGTAAATGCCTGTTTATCATCTCTTCATTGCTTTTAGAGATGATTAACTGACTCATACCCATGCCCTCTTCATATATAAACTCCTTTCATTAGCCCTAATAATGATAAAGTTCTTAGGAGTTAAATATATTATCTTCCCTTACAGGGATATAAACAGTTCTACTTTATAATTATTCCATGATGTTTACTTCTTTTGTGTTTTCTTAAGTCCTGAGTATGAATATCAAATTTTCTATTCAATTCTCATCTTTTCATCAGATCTCTATTTCTTTAAAAATCCATTCTCTCCCCCAAAGTATTATACTAAATTTTTCTGGGTATATTATTCTTGATTGTAATCCTAGTTCATTTGCCTTCTTAATATCATGTTTTAAGCTCTCTGCTTCTGCTTCTTTAATGTACACATTGCTAAATCTTATGGATAATTTTCAATTGCTTCTTTCTGGCTGCTGAAAATATTTCTCTTTGACTTGGAAGCTCTAGAATTTGACTATAATATTCCTGCGAGTGTTCTTTTTTGGGTGATTTTTAAAAAATTTCTTTTTTTTATCTTTCGGATATGTTTTCCTTTATAATTTCATAAAATATGTCTAGGCTCTTTCTTTGAGCACGGTTTTCAAAGATTCCAATAGTTCTTAGATTGTCTCTTCTCAACCCACTTTCCAAGTCAGTTGTTTTGTAAATACTATATTTAAATTTTCTTCTATCTTTAAAAATTCGTTTGACTTTGTTTTATTGTTTCTAAATGTCTTATGAAGTCATTTCCTTCCACTTGCCCAATTCTAATTTTTAAGGAATTGTTTTCTTCAGTGAATTTTTGTACCTCTTTTCCATTTGGCCAATTCTGCTTTTATAAAGACTTCTCTTCAGTAGATTGCTATGCTTCTGTTATCATTTGGTCAATTCGGCTTTTTTTAAGGTGTTATTTTCCTCAATAATTTCTGGGTCTTCTTTTACAAAGCTATTAATTCTTTCTTTCAAAATTTTCTTGTAACACTCTCATTTCTTTTGGCCAGTTTGTCCTCTTCCACTCTTACTTCTTAAACTCTTATAGGAATTTTTGTTGGATTTTGTTCCAGTTAGCAAATTTCTTTGAGGATTCTTTGGAGCTGTTTTCACATTGCTATCTTCTTCTAAGTTTATGTCTTGATCTTTCCCTGCCATAATAGTAGCTTTCTATAGTCAAAATCATTATATTTTTAGTTGCTTGCTCATTTTTCCAGTCTATTTCTTAACTGTGAACTTTATATTACAGTATGACTCTGCTCACCTTGGGGTGGGGAGGCATTATCACAAGGTTCAAGATTTTTCATGCTTTTGGTTTTTGAGCTAGTTATGGGGGGTTCTGCAAGTTTTTAGTGCTTTCAAGGTGATGTGAGATACTAGGAAAGGTCTGGTCACTGCTCTCCATATCTTTCCTTAGGAGGGTGCCCTAAAGCCACAAGTGCTAGCACTTCTCTTTGCTTCTTTCTGTTCTGGATGTGTGAGTCAGAACTACATATGAGCAATGGAGTTGCCAGTCAGTGCTAGGTGTACTCAGAGCCTACAAAGAGTCTCCTGTTATTTCTCAACCATTTATCTAAGCCTCTTCTTGCCTCTAGACAGAGAACTCCTGAAGCTGTTGCTGCCATTTGTGTGGGCTCCATACAGACCTCCACTCTAGTGTTATGACTCTCATCAACCTCTTAAGTTTTTCCTTAGGCCAGAAATAATATCTCACCTAAATCTTATGTTGGCTCTGCCTCTTTAAATTTTGATTTGTGGTATTATTTTAAAAGTTATTTAGACAGTAATACAGAAAGAATTCAACTGGGTGGCTGCCCCTAAATTCATCAGCTTGGTCCCATCTCCCTACCACTTCTTTTAGAAGAAATGTTACAATAATTCTTTTTTTTTAAAAACAATTTAGTTTCTGAGAACAATGTAGACTAAAGAACCAACATAATTATTATTCACAGAAACTTAACATCAATGATTTCCTACATAAAAACATTTATATTAAGGTTATTCTTATATTCTATACTTATATTCACACAATCTCTTTGAAAAATGTTCTGATTTCCATTGAATGTCATTGATCCCATCATTGATCTAAACACTCTGATATGGACCCAAAGTTACATCTAAAAATTCAAACATGGAAAAAAATTGGCTCCCTTCCCTCTAGTAGAAACACAGAAACCAGTTCTTTTAGATTTATTTCCAAAAGTTGGTTGGTTCCAAATACTTTGTTATCAAAGAAGACCAAAATGATATAATTATGTTTGAGACAAATTACAGTGTGTTTGACTGTGACTGATCAGACCAATAAGAGCTCAGAATGCTCTATACCATAGGTGAGGCACAAGTCGTGCATGCCACATTTCACTTGAGCTGCTTCAATTCTGGCATCCTCATAGAGTGCAGCCCCCTCACTGAAAAGGGCATGCCATGCTGAATGGTCCTGTGCCAGTGTCTCCCGAGCTGTACAATCAATTCTAAATTTCTTCAATGAGACCTTCAGAGTGTCTCATTATTGCTTCTTCTAATCTACTTGTGAGCACTTGCCCCGGGTGAGTTCCTCATGAAATAGTGTTTTTTTTTAGCAAGCGTACATCTGGCATTCTAACAATGTGTCCAGCTCATGCACTCTCTGTAGTAATGCTGGAATGTTAGGCAGTTTAGCTAGAGAAAGGACTTCAGTGTCTGGTATCTTCTCCTGTCAGGTGATCTTCAGAATCTTCCTAAGACAATTTAAATAGAAGCAATTCAGTTTCCTGGCATGGCGCTGGTAAACTAAGTTTCACAGGCATACAGCAATGAGGTCAGCACAATGGCTCTGTAGACCTTCAGCTTGGTAGTCAAGTATAATACCTCTTCTCTCTCACACTTTCTTTCAGAGCCTCCCAAATAAGAAACTATCTCTGGCCAGTGTGTGTGTGTGTCAACCACATTTGTCAGTGTGTCCTCCTTGGAAAGGACACTGCCAAGGTAATTGAACTTGTTCAAAGTATTCAAAACTTCTCCATTTGTTGTAATCAATGGTTCTACATATGGATGGCATGGTGCTAGCTAATGGAGCACCTGTGTTTTCTTGGTGTTCGTTGTTAAACCAAAATGAGCACTAGCAGCAGAGAATCAATCCATACTTTATTGCATCTCAACTTCAGAAGCTTCACTGAGTACACAATCATCTGCTAACAGAAGATTCTGTACCAACATTCCCTCCACTTTGTTCTTGTCTTTGTGAACCCTTTCGAGTTAAAGAATTTGCCATCAATGCAATAGTTGACCTTGAGGCCATGATCATCCTCAATGAATGTGTTTTCTCCAACTATTCAGAAACCGGGCAAACATGCTGTCATGAAACAGATGTACAATGCTGATGAACTTCTCCAAGCAACCAAAATTTTGACACAATATCCTGTCAATCATGACTGACAGTATCAAAGACCTTGATTAGATCTACAAATGTTGTAAACAGACCTCTGTCCTGTTTCTGACATTTTTCCTGGAGTAATCAGACAGCAAATACCATATCCACTGTTCTTCAATGCTTTCTGAAGCCACATTAGTATTTTATATGCATATATATATATACACACATATATTTATTATCTGAAAAAATCTAATAAATATCTCTAGTTGACATTTATTATTCCTGATACTAAATAATAAACTGACCTAAAACAATATGCTCAGTACCAAATAACCTTGGCACCAGAACCCTCATTATAAGTGTATTTGAAAAGAAATCAAGGACAATCCTTGACAGAAAAACTTTGCAGTGACTATTTTATGGTATTTTTTAAAGGTTTTTGCAAGGCAAATGGGGTTAAGTGGCTTGCCCAAGGCCACACAGCTGGGTAATTATTAAGTGTCTGAGGGCAGATTTGAACTCAGGTACTCCTGACTCCAGGGCTGGTGCTCCATCCACTGCGCCACCTAGCTGCCCCCTATTTTATGGTATTTGAGAATGAAAGCCACATGGCTAACCAAGGTGGTAGAGGGGAACAGAGAGGACAGGGATAGGAAGAACTTCAATAATATTATTCTACAAAACTTCTATCTTTTAGTAGTGTAATGCTAAAGAAATTCTAGGATACAATAAACAATATTTGAAGCAAAGAAATAATTTTAAAAGAGAAACTAAATTCAACATTTAATCTGTTTTCTCTTCCTTAGAGTTAAGTGAAAGATTTGTGAAGTCTATATTTCAATGTAAATAAACTCTTTAATTTCTACCTTCTCAATATTTGATTGGAGTACTGGAAGTGAGAACCTTACTCATGTAAGAAGAAATGCCAGAAGGTTCTGTAAAATACGGTGCAAATTTGCCCTCAGACACTGAATAATTAACTAGCTGTGTAACCTTGGGCAAGTCACTTATTCTCTTTGCCTTAAATAATTTTTTTAGAAAAATAAAAATATGGTGCAATTAAATACCTTTTTTCAATTAAAAAAACAGTCCAAAAATCTTGTAATCACAGATTTAGAATCTGAAGGAACTATATGGGATCATTAACTATAGTCTCATCAATTTTCTTGTAAAGAGGCTGAGGTTAAGTGAATTCCCAAAGATCACACAGGAATTAAGAAAGGATTCAAAACCAAGGACTCAGATTCTAAATCCAATGTTGCACCCACCAAAGTATCGTTAATTAGAGTCAAAGAGTCCTGTTATTCATTGTACTGGACTGTAGAGAAAGGTATTTTTATTGAGTAATTGCTTATAGAACAAATTCCACTATAGGCAGGGAGAATTTTGTGCAGCAGCTGTGCAATAATTTACTCATGATTTTAAGAAATAAAAACTGTCAAGAGGTACAAAAGTAATTTTATTTTTAATTTTTATTTTATTTATTTATTTTTGAATTTTACAATTTCCCCCCTAATCTTGCTTCCCCCACCCCCACAGAAGGCAGCCTGTTAGTCTTCACATCATTTACATGGTATACATTGATCTAAGTTGAATGTGATGAGAGAGAAATCATATCCTTAAGGGAAAAAAAAAGTATAAGAGATAGCAAAATTACAGTATTAGATAACAGTTTTTTTTTTAATTAAAGGTAATAGTCATTGGTCTTTGTTCAAACTCCACAATTATTTCTCTGGATATAGATGGTATTCTCCATCGCAGATACCCAAAAACTGACCCTGATTGTTGCACTGATGGAATGAGCAAGTCCATTAAGGTTGATTATCCACCCCCCCGCCATGTTGCTATTAGCGTATACAGTGTTCTTCTGGTTCTGCTCATCTTGGTCAACATTAGTTCATGCAAAATCCTTTCAGGCTTCCCTGAATTATCATCCCTCCTGATTTCTAATAGAACAATAGTATTTCATAATATACATATATCATAATTTATTCA
Organism: Macrotis lagotis; assembly: GCF_037893015.1. Taxonomy (NCBI): domain Eukaryota; kingdom Metazoa; phylum Chordata; class Mammalia; order Peramelemorphia; family Peramelidae; genus Macrotis; species Macrotis lagotis. The sequence goes on along the minus strand of NC_133660.1, from coordinate 120,374,902 downwards.
GCCATTCCCCAATTGATGGACATTTATTCACTCAATTTCAAATTCTTTGCCACCACAAACACAAAAGTACTTTTAAAAGAAATGTACACATCAAAGCAAATTTATATAAGAGCATGTAAAGAAAAACTATTTGCTTATGCTTTATCAAATAAGTATTCCTTCATTACACAGCATTCAATTCAATAAATGTTTGCTGAATGACATTGAAATAATCATAACGAGTTTTTTTAATACATTATTTGTCCAGAGAACATATACTCTGAGCATGAGGAAAAGCTTCAGACAAAGTTGTTCATGCTCTTAAAGCAAACCAATCTGTAGACTGAAAGAAACCATCTAATAATCTTTTCCCATGAAAAAACAGTTAAGTAACATCTCCTACTTTCTGGCTTAATTTTGAGATTAATTTATTTGAGGACTATTTTCAGTTCTGAAATATGATTAGTTTCTCACAATCCTATGGACATCTAACTTCTTATTTTTTCAACTGTAATTTCTGAAACTATATTCCAATCAGATAAAACAGTATGAAAGACATTTTGGAATTAATACTTATTCTGTTAAAGTAATATATGGATAACTGAGGTACAAAATATCTGACTCAAAGATCTGCACACTTAGAAAATTGGGTTTGTACCAAGGAACAATTGCAACTCCCAACAAAACTCTAGAGAGTAAATAGGGCTTTAGGAAATAAGAACAATTGCTATTTATATAATATTTTAAGATTTGCATCCAAAGTATTTTATATTATATCATTTGATCCTCATTTCTGTCCTTAACAAAGTAAGGGGTCTGACTTTTGTTGTTATTAGTCATATCCAAGTCTTCGTGATACCTTTTAGGGTTTTCTTAGCAAAAATACTGAAATGATTTGCCATTTATTTTTTAAAGCTCAGATGACATTGAGGAAAATAAAAGAAAACAGAGTTAAGTGACTTTTCCAAGGTCATATACCTAGTAAATGTCTGAATACAGATTTGAACTGAGATCCACCTGATTCCAGATCCAGCAATCTATTCACTGTCATCTCACTGCCCCAAGTGTTCTGGATAGCTTTCCCCATTTCACAGATAAAGAA